>NC_134207.1:180880390-181193913 GCF_965140235.1 Caretta caretta
CTAGCGAAAGCAGCATGGGGAAAAGGTAATATTTCATACATTTTAAGGTCAGAGGTGACTATTAGATCATCTAGTCTGACCTTCTGTATAACAAGCCATAAAATTTCATCATGACTAAAAAACACTTTCCAGAAAGGCATCCAGTCTTGATTTGATAATTTCAAAATGAAGAATCCACTCTTCCACTGGGAGTTAGTTCCAATAGTTAATCACGCTCAAAAATTTGTGGTTTATTTCTAGTTTCTCTCTCTTTTCCATGTACTGGTTCTCATTATGCCTTTCTCTACCAGACTGAAGAGCGCTTTAGTACCCAGTATTTTTTCTCCATCAAGGTACTTAAACACTAATTAAGTGACCTTGATCTCTTTGATAAAGAGACTGAGCTCCCTGTAGTCTGATTGTGGGGCATTTTTTCCAGCCCTTGAATCATTTTGGGCTCTTCCCTGAATGCTCTTCAATTTTTCAACATCCTTTTATAAATGCTGACAGCAAAACTGGATGTAATATTCCAGTATTGGTCTCACCAAAGCACATTTTTATTGTTTAGATGCAAAACTTTCCCCATCTAGATATAAATCATTCTCCATGGTACCTGAGGCCATTATCTGTTTTACGACAATATTTTTCAAAACTGATTGCAATCATCTATACACTAAAAACTTTTGCCCTTAACATTTTGTCACTTTAAGAAACAACAGTGCCATTTTCCTCAGGAGAAAATTTAGAAAAAGAAACTTGAAATGAGTCAAAACTAAACTACTAGGAAACAAACTCAAGTCCGTATTCTCATTCCCTTCCTCCCCCCATGTGAATAAAGTGATTTAAAGAGGCTAAAATATGCAGAGTATTGGTCTTTCTGACAGCACCAACGTGTTCTGTCAAGCATGTGATCTGAATGTTAGTCTTCCAGTATCCAGGGATCTCAAGCTGATTCTATCAGACTTTCAAATGGGATATAGTAGTGACAGCCAAGAAGAGAATGTGTCAGTATGAAAAAACTGGGCGACGGTGGCACGATAAAAACTATGTTGTATGCAGGGTAATCTGGTTCTAGAATGTTATCTAAGTGCCAGGATGTGAGTCAGAACAAGATTCATTCTTTTATATACTACAGACAAACTGGCCACTTTCCTCTTGAGAAGTGCTATTTTCTATGTTTAGCAGCATGGTATCTACATGCTCTATTCTTAGGGATAGCTAAGAGTACCCTAAACAGCAATTTTTCTCCTATCCATACTTGACCAATGCAGTAAAATAGGTTTTACAAAGCAGCTGCACTTATCTCTGAAAGTGAAGCTACAAAACACAGAAATGCATCCGATGAAGTGAGCTGTAGCTCACGAAAGCTTATGCTCAAATAAATTGGTTAGTCTCTAAGGTGCCACAAGTCCTCCTTTTCTTTTTGCGGATACAGACTAACACGGCTGCTACTCTGAAACCAGAAAAAATTTGATTAGTAATGCAAAAAATCCCCTACCAAAAAAAAAAAAAAGCTTCCCCCATCCTGGTACAAGACATTAAAAACAGTACTCTTAAAACTGTGATTAAAACAGGGGTTAAAAAAATTTACTGATCAACTCACCACTGGCAAATGGGAAGCTCTCCAGGAGAGCTGGAAGAAGAAGAGAGATTACCAAAACTATCAGATTCTACAGAATTTAAGCTTTCATTAAAATTAAGTTTCTAGTCCTTGCCATTGTGAAAAAGCTTCACATCACCTATGCTGACACTCCTCCTCGCCCACAACACCTTTTTGTAGCCACATTTGGCTAGGTATCCGCAGACCACTAGGTAAGTACAATTTATACAGTAGCCCACAGTTGAACACCACTCAAAATTCAATTACTAATTTAAACACTGCTCAGGCAAGCTATTCAAGTCATGACTAAAATACCACTACTTACAGAGAAAACACTTGCAGATAGCTTGTGCTATTCATGAGTGAATAAACCAAATTTCAAAGTCAGGAACATCTCTAACATGCACATGACTGTGTATTCTCAATGGGTTAAGTGGACATAAGCCCTATAATAAATTTAAATAAAAAAAAAAATGTATACCAGAATAACTACTATCCCAATCACATCAAGCTACAAGCCTCATCCTATAGTTAGTTCTGTGAGTAGGCACTTGCAGGAGTGATTACAACAAAACTTACTAAACATCTATCATCCCATTCAGACCTCACAGGTACAGTAACCATGGATCTGCTGCTCCTTTTGAACTAAAGCATTCAATTATTTCTGTAACATTATGACCATATGGTTTACATAACCTCAGTTACTCTATTAATAATCTGCCCAACCGACAAAGGACAAGTCTGACCCCAACCAGAGCAGGTAATAGAAACTATCAACTCAACAGCTGTATGCCAGTTTTAAAGATAACACACAACTTTTTTCCTACAATGCATGATCCGAACAAAGTTTTCAGTCAAAATCCAAATTCGGGACTACCAAGAAAACACTTGTTTTTCTTTATTTAGAATTTAATGTCTGATGGATGTTTTTGTATACTCTTTGAAGATGGTCCATTAAAATCATTTAAAGAAAACATCTAAAGCACCATTTTAAGTGAGAGAAGTTCTAAAAGACGACAAGTTATTTGGTTTTGTGGGTAAACTGAAGAAAATGCTGTGGTGTTTTATCAGAACATAGTTTAGAGTTCTGCTGTGTCCGTCTCAGTCCTAAGAGGATGAACTCCCAGTCTTCTCTTTTACATTAGCAGATATAAATTTAACACTTTTGTTTTATATTAACAAGCAATATTAAGCATATTACATGCTTGAATCTTATCACAGAACACCTGCATGTTTACAGTAGCAGTGCATAAATTGAGTAACAAGTTACATGCATCCAAAAATGAAGTTACCTTTGGGGACACCTACATTGGGTGATCAGTTTAAAGTGACCAATCCAAAAATTACTGATCTATTTCAATTTGACCAAAAGAAGACATGCCTACAGTTACCCCAATAACAGGATGAGCTAAAAGGTAGTTAATTTGTCCGTTTCAGGGATTATAAAGATTCACTCAGGCAGAAGCAATAGATTCTGACATGGTCTAAGTGGATACTGATATTTCAAAGTGAGGTCCTAAAATATCCTATCAACCCCTAAATGCAACATCTGGATGATTCTGTAACTGTTATTTTTTAGTCATTTTCAAAGCCTGTATTCACACAGAACTTTCATTTATTGGTGCTGGTTGTTAAAGTGTCTGCTACAAAAATGCAGATAATATTGCTTTAAGCTAGAAAACAAATGCTGCTCTGCTTTGGATTTCAATGCTATCAGCCCCAATCTGCTTATCAATTTTATACTAAAGTGTGATGCAAAAGTGTTACAGGATAAGGAGACATGGAAAAGTTACTCCAAAAATGCTTAACACAGTACTTCACATATGCACAAAAGAAGTGCAAAAGACAACTATCCCATTCATTCACTAATACTTTCAGCAAGTAAATGCTGTAAATCCCACCTACATATGTTTTAAGGGAGAGGGAGAAGTTCCAAGTTACAGGGAAGTGTTACGTTTCCCTTCTTCCCTAGAATAAAGTACTATGTCTGCACTTTAAAAAAAGCCACCTCACTATGATAACAGTTAATCTAATATATTGTCTCTCTCATCTGACAATTTACTGATTTTCTTTAACTTAAATATTATACTCCAGCTAGACTCTAATTCAGGGTTAACTGGGAAGAGAGAGGAAATGTAGGGAGAAAAGGGCTGAATATCAAACATGCTAAGTTAAGATACCTTAAAATAAATTTAAATCTCCTTGAACAAGTACTGTCATCTAGGAACCACCACAGTGATCCAATTGGTGTCTGTTATTCTTATGATAATCCTAGCTTCATAGCCCCCAGTGAAAAAATCAGTTTATATAATTCAGCCAACATTCTGGTACTTTAGTACCAATAAGGCATTGTTACAGAGTTTAAAGAGGTATTCAGAGTAACAGCCGTGTTAGTCTGTATTCGCAAAAAGAAAAGGAGGACTTGTGGCACCTTAGAGACTAACCAATTTATTTGAGCATGAGCTTTCGTGAGCTACAGCTCACTTCATTGGATGCATACCGTGGAAAGAGGTATTAACTACCTTCAGCGAAATGAAGAGGTGTATCCAATTTTCAAAGTGCTGAGTACACATATATACACAGCCAATACTGATATTTCAGGCTTGTTTTTTTGTTTTAATTGGACAGGGGTTTCACTAAACACATTAATACAGAGCTTAGACCTTTCAATGTACAAAAGCATACATCTCCTCTGTGAACTTAACTTTTCGGGTACAAAGCATTAAATAATTGAGAACCTATATATCACAGTGCCTCTCAGATGGAGATTATAAATGACAATAATAAAGAACAAATTATAAACAAGTATTCTCAGATAAGACATTACTCCCCTGAGCCTCTGCTGTGTTACTGGGTCTTCACAAGGAAACATGCCCAAAGCTACATCCAAAGATATGTAAATGTTACACTTTACATACTTTTACCTTACTTTCCTATGGACTGAAGTCCTATTGCAACATAAAGTCACAGTATCTTAAAGTAACTAATACTTCCCCCAAAGTTGCCTATTAAGTTTTGAATATCCTGTCACAACAATTATTTGGTCATCTGTCTTAAAAAATTAGTTAAGGCTTAGTCCATAGCTCTTCCGTAGGTTTCTTTTTAAAAAATTAATAAAATAGAAGTTGTGTGTCTTACATTTATTTTAAAAAAATCTTCCAAGGGACAAAAGGTACATAGGTGGACTAGTAGTAAATGAATACTGAGCAACTCATTTACTATCACTTCAATTACAACGAAAAATCAAATACATCATGAGACCCAGAAGTCTAACAATACCGCAAGCTCTTTTGGGGTGTGACTGGATAACTCAAGTGAAACTGAGCTCTCATTCACAATACAGGAGGGGGCTTTGGGGGTGGGGTGGGAAGAAAGAGGTTAAAAACGTGTATATACATTGACTATGAAAAAGCTTTATAAAACACCCACAGCTCACAGTAACTAAGAGGGGAAACATGCTGCAATTTCTCTCGTATCTCACGCTACCAAACACACTTTCATTTCCTGCCCCCCCCCCCCGCTCTATGATTTCAGTCCCACCCGCCTCTCTCCTGCATATTTCTCCTGCTTTAATTCCTGCTGCAAATTCCTCCCTCCCAAATTTGGGCGCAAACTAGAGGGGAGGGGGTAAAAAAAAAAAATCTCTCAAGCATTTCCGATTTTGCACCGGTTTAAAAAAAAAATTACAATGCAGGAAGTGGGGGGTGGGGGCGCGCGTTGGAGCCAGTCCGGGGAGTGGGGGGGGGGGGGGGCTGGAGCCAGGCCCAGTCCGGGGAGTGGGGGGGGGGGGGGGCTGGAGCCAGGCCCAGTCCGGGAAGGGGGGGGGGGGGGGGCTGGAGCCATCAGCTCTGAGGATGCAGCGGGGCGGGGTCCCGCGGCGGGCTGCGCCTGGAGCGCTGGCTGCGAGCGAGGTCTCTGGGGCGGGGTGGCTCCGGCGCCTCGGACTGGAAGGGGGCGGCGGCTGGGCCATGCCCGGCGTTACAGCCTCGCGGGCGGCAGAGAGACCCACCGTCCCCCCTGCCCGTCATGGAGACCCCGAGCCGCCGCCGCCCCCAGGAAACGCCGCCGCCCCCCCGCTCCAACTGTCACTGTCCCGGCTCCGAGCGCAGGGCGGGCCCCGGGCTGGACACTCACCCATGGCGCTGGCGGCGGATCTGCTGCTGTTGACGTTCCTCCACCTCAGCCGCGGCGGCACTGACCGAGCTGCCCCCTCCCCCCACCAGCCAACCCCCAGCTACTGCTGCTGCCGCTGCCGCTGCCGCTGCCTCCGCCCCGCCGATTCGTTAACGTCCCCTACGCCGATTCCGCAGCGTAGCCACCCTGTACCACACCGCCCCTACGCACGCGAACAGGCGGACTTGCGCTTTCCCCACGCCTCTCCTCGTACGCAGCAGCTTCCGGCCTTGCGGCCTGAGATCCCGGACACTCTCGAGAGATTTGACTATTGCCCCGCCCCGTGGACGTGCCCGGGGGCCATTTTGAATCCGGGCAAATGCGGCCGATGAGACGCTGTACTGTCTTGTATCTGCGATGTTCGCTGGGCTCAGCGTCAGGAGGAAATCCCCCTCCCTTCGGACTGAGCCACGGTGATAGCAAGGTATTGGGGGGGGAAGAGCCTTGCCCAAATCAAAGATGGCTGACAAGCAGGGCTGCGCAAGGCGGCTACTCTAACGCTTTCCACGGGTATTCTGGTAGGGTCGTTACTCTCTACGCCGTATAGAAGCTAACGAAAACTGTGCTGCGATACGTTTTCTAGTCCCCCACAAGCCCCGTAAACTGATGTCACCGATTTACGGAATTAGCGTAAAAGAGGCCGAGGCTGCGGAAAAGCGCGGGCAGCGAGGAGGAGGCGGGAGGGTGGACGGGACGGGGAGGTGAAGTGAAGTGAAGTAGGCGGCTGCCGGGCGGCGTTGGCGGGACGGGCTCCTGGTGCTAATTCCATATTCCAAATCTTGGTGCACTCGCCTTCGCACCTGCGCTTGCCCTGCCCAGCGCGGACTGGCTCAGGCTGCTGCTGCGCGGGGAGTGTCAAGGAGCGAGCGGCTCCCTCTCTGTGCTGTGTGTGATTTTCTTCAAGGAGATGTTTGGGCCCAGGGGTAATCTCTTGCTCACCCGTGTCCGTCCTCAGTCTGGGGAGACCTTCGCTTTAGTATCAAAGTGCAAACACGCCTGCCTGCCCCCAACCATGTGGCCCAATAACAAACCATCGGCTCCTGTACATGCCTTGCTCCATACTGTGTATTTTACATTCATGTAGAGCGCTTCTTGCACTCTACAAACTGAACATTCTGCCCTGCTGGAAAGCAGCTGCTTCTGGGGTGGAGAGCTGCAATCAAATACACAGCTAGAGCGCTCCACACTGTGAAGGGTAGGAAGTGGGAATCTTGCCCAAGAACATTTGGGCAAACCTCTCATCTTATGAAAAGTGTCATGAGAAACTAAGTTATTGTCCGGCTATTTTATTTTTTGTCAAAATGACTTTCCTAATTAAGTCCACGTGAACTTCTTCAACTATAATTGTAAATACAAACAAAAGAGATTTGAAAGAACTAAATGAAGCTGTCTAAGAAGTGGAGGTTGTGGATATTTAATTATCAATCTTCCTCTGTCAAATTCCTGAAGTGTAAATAATGGCCAACCTTTCCTGCTGTCAGCAAGTATTAATTTGAATCCTGTGTCCCAGGAGTGAATGAAATCTTTAAAAAACAAAGTAAAACCGTGCTTGTATGTGGCAGTTTTCAGAAGGAAGATAAAACCTTTGCAGGAGACTCAAGGTGTATTCCATCTGCTCCTTTGGAAATGTTCTGATAATATGTGCTGTTTAGTTCAGTCTGGTGCATTCCAAAGACAGTAAATTGGCTCTTCAGAAATATTATTATGAGTCAGAGGTAAATGCCATCACTTGCAAGGACGGAGTAGCAGTATCTGAGAAGAATGAACACCAGTAAAGGCAGACAAACTAATTCCATATCTCATTCAAACACTAAGCTCAGAGTTGAGAATATTGCATTTTTTATATTTGGGCCAAAAAAGCCTTGGAACCTTTCAAAATCGTGTCTTTCAGTGCCAACGCTGAAGGCTCGAAGGCCCAGATCCTCAAAGGTATTTAGGTTTATAACTTCCATTGATTTCATGGAAGTTAGGAACATACGCCGCTTTGAAAATCTGGGCCTAGATGTTTATATGTGTGGTGTGCAATTTCAAACTATTATATTATTATTGTGCCAGGCGGTGTACAAACATGGACTAAAAAGATGGTCTCTGCCCTAAGGAGTTTACAATCTAAGTGCTTTCTTTGTGCTCCACATAATGTTATAGAGGTCTGTGCTTGCCAGTTCTCATCACGTTAATTATCAGTACTCTACTGTAGCGGGGAAAGAGCTAGCAGAAAGGAGGGAATATTCATAGTTTTAACAAGTCTTATGGTGTTATGTCTGAATGCAGTTGATTTCCTGCCATTTTGAGAATGAATTTTTAAGTGCAGAACTGTTACTGTTGGTACAGAAGGAGCTAGTTTTATGTCTAGTAGTGACGTCTCAGTATCATACATTGTTGTAGAAGGCATAGGGATACTTATGGGTATTCTCTGATTAGTAGTGTTGTTAGAAGGTATAAATGAGCAATGAGAGAGAGAGACATAGATGAAACATATTGTCTACCCAATTTTATTTCTTTCCTAAACTCTGTATAAAAATACATCTAGTTGGTAGGTAGTTACTTTTATTATGATAACATAGAGAGCAAACACTTCTTGTGAAAGCACTGACGGCACATACTTTTTAGACTTATATTAGAGAAGATATGCATCACCATTCTTTGTGGTTCTATCCTGCTTCAAGAGCTGGAACGGTTACAATATTATGTGGTTCTGAGATGCCCAAGAGAGATAGAGAGACTCTTATTATCTTTGGCCACAAGGCTGCCCGATATTGCCTACTATAAGTTTGTATCTTTCTTAATAGATGAGAAGAAACAATCCTTTTCACTGTAGTTGTTTTGGATGGCAATGTCCATGACATTAAATTATAAGTACATGGCTTTTGTGGTCAATTGATAAAATAAATAAATAAATAAAAACAACATTTGATAGCCATAATAGTTGTTTGTTGCACACACAGTATACACCAACAACTAATCCATAAAAAGTACAACACAGTGGAACAAACAATAAGACAAAACAAGAAAAATAGAATTATTTTTCTCTTGTAAGGGTTTCAAGCTGTTGTACTTCATTTTTCCATGGTCTTTTCAGTAATATCACATTGCATACCATATCTAAAATAGGTAATTTATTGGGAGATGTTCTAAAAAGAGAATAAATTGTTTCAGAGTAGGTCTTTTAAGTGAGAAATTGCTTGATAGATTAACTGGTGAAAAAAAAGTAGTGGAATGGATACATCATCCTGCTCTCTCTGAAATCAGAGGCAAAATTGCCACTAACTTAATCTGAAGCAAGACTGAACCCAATCTCATTAAATCTCATTTGGTTTTTGTGAGAGGTTAATGACAGATTCTTAAGGGCTGCAAATAGCATTTTTTTTTTCTCTTTTCATACAATAATTAGGAGCATAATTAGGAAGGTCGGTAAAAAAAAAATAGTACATTTTGAGAAGAAAGAACAAAAAATGCTGATGTCTGAGGCATTCTGTGTCCAGTATAATAAATGCTGTAATGTTAATTTTTAGGGCAATTTACTCTTTTTTTCTCAGGGTAAGGACTTTGGCCTGGATCCACAAAGGGACTTAGGCATTGCAACACAGTGTTGTAATGCCTAACTCTGTGGATCACAAACAACTCTGTGATCCACAAAACTTGAGTTAGGCTCATAGGCTCCATAAACAATGAACTGAGGAGAGACAGGCTATGAAGAATGTGATCAACAAAGCCAGTATGCTGGGGGGGAGCCACATAAGCATGGGCAGCGGGTGAAGCTTCCCCTGCTGGAGGCTAGCTCACAGCCCCGACTCTTCTGCCTGCGGCCCCACCCACACTCCACTCCTGCTCTGCCACAGGTTCCACCCCACTCCAGCTTGGCTCTCTCCCCTCTCAGCCCCCCTCCCTCCGCAGCTCAGAGTGTTCCTCCTCTCCTCCCTCCCTCCCCCACAAGGCCCTCACCGCCTGCCACTCCCTGTGTCCCTCCTCTCCTCCACCCCCACAAGGCCTTCACCACCCACCATTCCCGGAATTCCTCCATCTCCCCTCCCCTGTGAGGACCCTGTCACTTGCGCTCTCCATATCCCTCCTCTCCTCCACGTCCCCCCCCCACTGCTCACTGCATCCTTCCTCTTCTCCACACACTCCCTCCATGAGGCCTGCACGGGAAAGGAGGGACGTAGGGGGTGGGGGACACCTCACAGGGAGAGGTTGGAGAAGAGGAGGGACTTGAAGAGGGGGCACGGAGGAGAGGAGGAACACAGTGAGCGGCAGGGACCTCCAGAGAGGGAGGGTGGAGTGGAGGAGAGGAGAGGAGGGACTCAGCCAGGCAGTGGTGGATGGTGGGGGCCTCAGGGAAGGGGTGGAGCAGGGACGGGAAAAGGCAGAGCGCAGGCAGGGCCACCATGGCCCAGGCATCTGGTGTCAGGGAGGCAGCAGCTGCGCCAGGAGAGGTTTAGCCCATTGTATCTGCCACCTGTTCACATATGGGAGAGGCTGACAAAAGGCGTGTCCTAAACCCCGTGTCCTAAACCCTTCCCCTCTCCAGGAGATAGGTATTTGAGTCAAGGCTGCAGGGAAGCCGCTCTCTCTGCTTGGGAACCGTAGCGGGAAACCCCTCTCCTGGAGTTAGGCACTTCAGTCATTCTTGTGAGGTGGGAGACCTAGGGTCCAGTCCGTCTGCTCCAATGACTCTTAATTATTTAATCCAAAAAGGAACAGCTGCAGCCTGAGAGATTGAAGAAGCCCCATCTCAGAATATCCCACAGACTTGTGGGAAGTGCACTCTCCTGAGAGCTGGGGAACCCTTGTTCAAATCCTTTCTCTCCCTGTGGCTGAGGGGGGATTTGGATGTGGGTCTCCCACATCCCAGGTGAGTGCTCTAACCCCTGGCTTAAAAGTTATAAGGTGGGCAATGGCATCACCAACTCCTCCTCCAGTGGCTGTTTTGTGTGGAGGGAGGCAGGTGCCTAATTCATTCCCACAAGAAACACCTTTGGTACCTAACCCATATGACTCCATATGGCAGGTTCCCAGTTGTGGATCGCTAAGCAGAGATAGACAACTCCCTGCTGCCCAGACTTAGTCACCTAGTCTGTGAGAGGGATGGGGTTTAGGACATGCCCCATTCACTGGTCTCTCCCTTTGGCTAGTTTAGGCAGCTCCCCACCTAGTATTCTGGCTTTTGTGGATCATATTGTAAGGCGCCTATGTCTTCCCATTGATTGTATAGGAACTTAGGTGCCTAATTCAGGCTTTGTGGATTGCAGGGTTGTTCCTATGATTTCTAGTTATGTGCTGCAATGCTCAGTGTTGCAACACCTTTGTGGATCCGGCCTAAGTACCTTTGTGGATCTGGGCCTTCACTACTACACTACTAGAATTAGGAAAAATTAACTTGGGAAGGAAATTTCAAGGCTGCTGTATAAATTGATTAATTTAAAAAAACCCTGCAATTTGTTTGTAAAGTGACCAGCACCTCTTGCTAGAAGCTGGGTTGAGAATGCTCAGCACCTAAATAGGAGGCACATTGTCCTCCTCCAAATCCCTCCTTAAACCTCTCATTTGCTGTGATGCCTACAAAAAACATCTTGACAACAGTTAGGCTACTGGTGTACTGAGACCACAACCTATCATGCTGATCAATATTGTCTCATAGTTTCCTTGCACTTTCCCATCTATTTGTCTGTATCCATCTGTTGTCTCTTGTCTTATACAGTAAAAGCTGTGTTATCTGGCACTTTACCAACAGGAAAGCTCTAGAAACCTGCATTTCTGATACCCATTAAAAGTCCGGTTGGTGCGAGGCCGACAGGTTCCATACCTGGCTCCACATGTCTCCCTGAAAGCAGTGACATATCCCTGCTGCTCCTAGGCAGAGGAACAGCCATGGGGGATCTGTGAACTGCCCCTGCCCTGCTCCACCACAAGCACTGGCTCCGCAGCTCCCATTGGCAACTAACCATGGCCAATGGGAGCTGTGAGGGTGGTGCCTGAAAGTGGAGGCAGTGCGCAGAGCCGCCTGGCTATGCCTCCGCCTAGGAGCATCAGAGACATGTTGCTGCTTCTAGGGAGCCGCTTGAGGCGAGCGCCGCCCGTATCTGGCACCCCGAGCCCCCTCCTACACCCCAACCCCCTGCCCCGAGCTCCCCCCCTCACCCAAACTCCCTCCCAGAGCCCATGCCCCGCACTTCCTGCCACGCCTCAACCCCCAGCCCTGAGCCCCCTCTGTGACGGGTCGGATCGGATCACAGAAACCCCCTGGGGGCTGCCAACTGATGTGCCAAGACTATTTCTGCCCCTGCCTTCCTTGCCAGCTTGGGACTCCAGAACCCTGCCTGGCTGTGCCAGACAGGCTTGCTGTCCACAAACAGAGACCCAGGTCTGAACCACGTCCCCTAACAGCTGTAGGCTTAACTAAAAGCAGCTCAAGAAGTGTTCCTGTCTTTAACACTCAGATGCCCAACTCCCAATGGGGTCCAAACCCCAAATAAATCCGTTTTACCTTGTATAAAGCTTATACAGGGTAAACGCATAAATTGTTTGCCCTCTATAACACTGATAGATAGATATGCACAGCTGTTTGCCCCCCCCCCCCGGCCCCAGGTATTAATACATACTCTGGGTTAATTAATAAGTTAAAAAGTGATTTTATTAAATACAGAAAGTGGTTCCAAGTAGTCACAGACAGAACAAAGTGAATTACCAAGTAAAATAAAATAAAACCTGGAAGTCTATGCCTAATACAGTAAAAAAACTGAATACAGATAAAACCTCACCCTCAGAGGAGTTCCAGTAAGCTTCCTTTTACAGACTAGTCTCCTTCTAGTCTGGGTCCAGCAATCACTCACACCCCCTGCAGCTACTATCCTTTGGGGTGGAGAGGCTATCTCTTGAGCCAGCTGAAGACCAAATGGAGGGGTCTCCCATGGGTTTAAATAGATTTTCTCTTGTGGGTGGATACCCTCCCTTCCCCTGTGTAGAATTCCAGCTACAAGATGGAGTTTTGGAGTCACAAATCCATGTCCATGCATGACTCAGAACTTACAGGAAGCAGCCATGGTTCACATGCTACCTTGAACGTCCTCATGTAGACTTCTTATGTGGATTGGATCCTTCCAAGATCCATTGTCGTTAAGTGCTTCTTGATTGGGCACTTAACTTGCAAATTCCTTTCTAAAGACACTGACCAAATGCCTTACTAAGGCTATTTAAATTCAAACAAGTAAACAGTCAATATTCATAACTTCAAATATAACATTTACACATGCATACAAATAGGATGAATATATTCAGTAGATCATAATCTTTATATAGATATGTTACATGGCATATGTAGCATAAAACATTCCAGTTATGTCATATATACATTCATAAGCATATTTCCATAAAGTCTTATGGGGTGCAACGTCACACCCTCCCACACCCAAACTCCCTCCCTCTTAGTTAACCGGAATTTTTTACTTATTGGCACCCCCCATTCCTCCAGCATGCCGGATAACAAAGCTTTTACTGTACTTAGATTTTAAGCTTTTCGGAGCAGGGCCCATCTTTTTGTTCTGCTTCTGTACAGTGCCTAGCACAATAGGGTCCTGATCCATAACTAAGGCTCCTAGATACTGCAGTATTACAAACAAATGAATCATAATAATAAAAGGTACTTTGAACCATTCATGATTGGGCCCCTGGTGCCCAATCCTTCATATCCTGCCTCTAGTGAGTAGTCCCATTAAATCAATAGGACCACTTGTGTGAATAAGGGTTTGCAGGATCAGGGTTTATGTTTGTATAGCTTTTCTGTTTCAGTTGATGCTGTTGAGGTCAACAGAGCAGTCATGAAATGGCAAATAAGCTACAATCTCAAAAGCAAAGTATACAGTGTCCTTCATACGCTTGTCACCACCGTCCCTGCAGGCTCCTGGCATTGGGTACCGCTCATAACACTATTCTATAAATATGCAAATTAGTTAAGATGTTATATGCTTCTCAGAGCCTTTTTAAAAATCTCACCATATGTTGTGTTTCCAAAAATATGAATGCAATGCTAAAAACAGTGAGATGCCATATATGTCAACAAATACTTTTAAAATATTGAAAAAATACATTAACACAAGCTTCCATTGAATAATAGGCATTGGAAAAATACAGCATCTCTTGTTTTGTAGTGTTTACTGTATTGTACTGGTATACATCCATTACTTCAATTATCTAAAGAAAGAGGCTTTGATAGATTATGACCCAATGATGCGATTTTTGTGAGAGGCGTACACATACACTTATTGTCTAGGAGAGGAAAATGTGTGCTTTGTGTAGTAGTGGAGAATACATATCAGTAGAATCTAGAAAAGAGTTTAACCCTTGGTCTTGTATCCTTAGAAATAATGTGTACTTCATTAAATGAGATGAGATATAGCCTTCATGGAAGTAATTCATTACTTTACGCTATTTTGCTCCTTGTGAAGAACATGTGGTTTGGGAAATATGGTAGAATGCTTGTTTTATAGTAACAATAAACTATTTGCAAAATGCAACTAATACTTACTTACAAAGTGCCAGACACTTTGTTGACTAATAATATGACAAATTCTATACCCAAAGGGGAGTTAGAATCTAAAAAAGCAACCAATATTCAGGCCAGGGAGCGAGGGTGTAGAAGAGTGACAAAAAGAAATGTGATTGAGATTTGGCGAGGGAGCACATCTCCTGTAGTTCCAGTTTTGTGTTTGTTTATTTGTGAATCAGTAAATCCCACTCAGGATGGTCAATCTTAAATAAAACCTTAAGAGGCTCTCTGGGTACCCAGATATGTAATCATTAATACTCAGTCCTGCAAGTCAATCTGCACATACGAACCCTTATCCCTGCACAGTCTCACAGGCATATGGGTCTTTCCATACTGATCATTTTGCAAGATCAAGGCCTGAGGAGAGCAGAAGCTTAGTGAATAGTTATATTAGAGAACACTTAGCACCCTAGTAAGGATGCACTGCATCTTGTAGAATAAAAACAAGTAAAATACACATGGATTGATGGCCACTTCTTTATTGATCAACATTTGTTATTTAAAAAAGAGCCCAGCTTCCCATAACAGAAAAGGCTTTCTTACATTTTTCTTTTTTTCTGTGCAAATTTTAGACAGTTTTTTACCCCATTTAAAAAGAAAAAGTTGTAGAACAAAGTGTGTTAATTATTTACAGTCTCTGACTCTCCCTGCTATTTGTCAGGAGGTGGCTTGTCTGTATGCATTGCCTGTCCCTCTGCACTGCTTTTGTAACAGCATACTATTAAATCAAACAAACCTATGTTATTCAGCTCCCAATGCTCTATAGCTACCATGTATCCCTTATAGCAATCATATACAATATAAAAATCGAGGGAGCCACCACATCCTTCATACCATATGTATATATTGTTGTAGGCTTGTTCAACAGAAATCTAGGTTTATTTTAATCCAATCTGTTGAAGTCAGTGTGAGTTTTGGATTTGGTTTCAGTGGGAGCACTATCTCTCAGTTCTATAGTCACCTTTGCTTATTATTAGCAAACATCTGCACAAAACTGGGTTTGCATTTACTTAGAACACAGTGAATAGCTAAATACATGAATCTAGTATGCAAAAAGTAAATCATTACACCTGAATTAAGTTAGAAAAACTATAGATACATAACACATGGAAGAACATATTAGAAAATTAAACATTTATCAAACAGGAGATTGAAATTTACACTCGGATTAATTCTCTGTATTCATATTGTGGATTGCAATGCTTTGACTACTATTCTGCATAAGAAAAATAACACTTAGTAATATTGCCGTGATGACTGAGCACTATTTGAAGTAGAAATACAACTTAAAAGGAAAGGAGTACTTGTGGCACCTTAGAGACTAACAAATTTATTTGAGCATAAGCTTTCGTGAGCTACAGCTCACTTCATCAGATGCATGCAGTGGAAAATACAGTGGGGAGATTTTATATACACAGAGAACATGAAACAATGGGTGTTACCATTCACACTGTAACGAGAATGATTACCAGCAGGAGAGAAAAAAAACCTTTTGTAGTGATAATCAACATGGGCCATTTCCAGCAGTTGACAAGAATGTGTGAGGAACAGTGGGGGGTGGGGGAATAAACATGAGGAAATAGTTTTACTTTGTAATGACCCATCCACTCCCAGTCTTTATTCAAGCCTAATGTAATGATGTCCACTTTGCAAATTAATTCCAGTTCAGCAGTCTCTCATTGGAGTCTGGTTTTGAAGTTTTTTTGTTGAAGAATTGCCACTTTTAGGTCTCTAATCGATGACTAGAGAGATTGAAGTGTTTTCCGACTGGTTTTTGAATGTTATAATTCTTGACTCTGATTTGTGTCCATTTATTCTTTTACGTAGAGACTGTCCAGTTTGGCCAATGTACATGGCAGAGGGGCATTGCTGGCACATGATGGCATATTATCACATTGGTAGGTGTGCAGGTGAACGAGCCTCTGATAGTGTGGCTGATGTGATTAGGCCCTATGATGGTGTCCCCTGAATAGATATGTGGAAACAGTTGGCAACGGACTTTGTTGCAAGGATAGGTTCCTGGGTTAGTGGTTTTGTTGTGTGGTGTGTGGTTGCTGGTGAGTATTTGCTTCAGGTTGGGGGGCTGTCTGTAAGCAGGGACTGGCCTGTCTCCCAAGATATTTGAGAGTGATGGGTTGTCCTTCAGGATAGGTTGCAGATCCTTGATGATGCGCTGGAGAGGTTTTAGTTGGGGGCTGAAGGTGATGGCTAGTGGCGTTCTGTTATTTTCTTTGTTGGGCCTGTCCTGTAGTAGGTAACTTGTGGGTACTCTTCTGGCTCTGTCAATCTGTTTCTTCACTTAGCAGGTGGGTATTGTAGTTGTAAGAATGCGTGATAGAGATCTTGTAGGTGTTTGTCTCTGTCTGAGGGGTTGGAGCAAATGCGGTTGTATCATAGAGCTTGGCTGTAGACAATGGATCGTGTGTTGTGGTCTGGATGAAAGCTGGAGGCATGTAGGTAAGTATAGCGGTCAGCAGGTTTCCGGTATAGGGTGTTGTTTATGTGACCATCGCTTATTAGCACTGTAGTGTCCAGGAAGTGGATTTCTTGTGTGGACTGGTCCAGGCTGTGGTTGATGGTGGGATGGAAATTGTTGAAATCATGGTGGAATTCCTCAAGGGCTTCTTTTTCATGGGCCCAGATGATGAAGATGTCATTAATGTAGCACGAGTAGGGGCGTTAGGGGATGAGAGCTGAGGAAGCGTTGTTCTAAGTCATCCATAAAAATGTTGGCATAGTGTGGGGCCATGCGGGTACCCAGAGCAGTGCCGCTGATTTGAAGGTATACATTGTCCCCAAATGTGAAATAGTTATGGGTGAGGACAAAGTCACAAAGTTCAGCCACCAGGTTTGCTGTGACATTATCAGGGATACTGTTCCTGACAGCTTGTAGTCCATCTTTGTGTGAATGTTGGGATAGAGGGCTTCTACATCCGTAGTGGCTAGGATGGTGTTTTCATGAAGATCACCGATGGATTGTAGTTTCCTCAGGAAGTCAGTGGTGTCTCGAAGGTAGCTGGGAGAGCTGGTAGCGTAGGGCCTGAGGAGGGAGTTTACATAGTTAGACAATCTTGCTGTCGGGGTGCTAATGCCTGAGATGATGGGGCGTCCAGGATTTCCAGGTTTATGGATCTTGGGTAGCAGATAGAATACCCCTGCTCGGGGTTCTAGGGGTGTGTCTGTGCGGATTTGTTCCTGTGCTTTTTCAGGGAGTTTCTTGAGCAAATGGTGTAGTTTCTTTTGGTAACCCCCAGTGGGATCAGAGGGTAATGGCTTGTAGAATGTGGTGTTGGAGAGCTGCCTAGCAGCCTCTTGTTCATATTCTGACCTATTCATGATGATGACAGCACCTCCTTTGTCAGCCTTTTTGATTATGATGTCAGAGTTGTTTCTGAGGCTGTGGATGGCATTGTGTTCTGCACGGCTGAGGTTATGGGGCAAGTGCTCAAATAAATTTGTTAGTCTCTAAGGTGCCACAAGTACTCCTTTTGTGTTTGCGGTTACAGACTAACACGGCTGCTACTCTGAAACTTAAAAGGAATTAGTTAAGCAGAATTTGGAATTCTTGATCTTTTTGATGATTTATCCTACCTATAAACCTGGCATATTTCAAGAACCGGTTTTCATAGCAGGTTTCAGAGTAGCAGCCATGTTAATCTGTATCCGCAAAAAGAAAAGGAGTACTTATGGCACCTTAGAGACTAACAAATTTATTTGAGCACAAGCTTTTGTGAGCTACAGCTCACTTCATCGGATGCATGTAGTGGATGAAGTAAGCTGTAGCTCATGAAAGCTTATGCTCAAATAAATTTGTTAGTCTCTAAGGTGCCACAAGTACTCCTTTTCTTTTTGCAGTTTTCATAGCAGATACATCAGAAAAACCCAAGACACCTTCTTAGCCTTCCAAATAAAAATTTTACATATTAACACAAACCTACAGTGAAGACAGTTTTTGAAGAAATTACATACTCTTTATAGTGACAAGCTTCTGCATCATTTTTTTTCAACTCTTGTTGAAGTATAAAATACATTTTTTGTGTTTTGGTTTCAAAAATGCATGGTTTTGGTTCATTTTTATTTATATAGTGCTATAAATAAACATGAGCTTTACAAAAGAAGACAGTTTCACATTGTTTTCTCTACTTCTCTGGGTCACAAGATTGTTATATGTTATTTAG
This sequence comes from Caretta caretta, assembly GCF_965140235.1. Lineage (NCBI taxonomy): Eukaryota > Metazoa > Chordata > Testudines > Cheloniidae > Caretta > Caretta caretta. The sequence continues at coordinate 180,898,863 of NC_134207.1, forward strand.
GGGTTAATTGACAACATGCTCTTCCTACACGTGTGATGTTTATATTATATGTTATACATCCTAGCCAACATTCCATCTTTCAGTAAAACGGTTTGTAATGTGATGCCCAACGCTCTGTGCAAGCTATGTATGAAGCCTGTTATGTTTGGTTATATATTGACAGCATTATTAGTAGCTAACTCACTACTTTATAAAGTGCTTTAGAATACCTTCATTGTAAAAGCTGCTAAACAAAACCAGGTCTTTTCTACTAAAATGAGTGAATGGTTGGATGATTTTCAGTGTCATGGGTTTTGAAGCTAGTGTTGTGGCATCCATACCATTTCTGAGACTTCAGTTATCTTAACTGAATCAGTGTGACAGGAATAAATGAATGGGCATCACACTTTATTATTCAATTTAGATGTGTGTTCTACTTTCTGAACATATCTTTGGTTTGAGTTGTTGCGCCAGCTCTTTTTGAGAATGGAAACCCCTAATTAAAGGTGGGGCCAGAAAGCAAACATTCACGCCAGCAGTGAATATTTCTTCTGAAAATTTGCTTTGATTGTTTTTAATGTCGAAAAGAATTGCAGCATAGTTCTACCTGTAATTCAAAATTATATTGTTCTATTTGTTGTCCTATCTATCAGCTGTTCAAGAAGTTCAGTATTGATAATTCCACTTTGAAAGTCAATGAGTTTCCATTTCATATCAAAATTATTTCTGACTGTTTACTATATTTGTCTATAATATTTAAAATTTCTGTAAATATCCCCACTGCAATGGGATTGTCTTGGCAGCAATATACTGGTATATGAATCATAACTACATACGTAAATAAATGGCTTATGGGATAACTAAATACGAAGGGAAGCTAAGACGTTTGGTAACAGCAGAAGTTGTTTACTGTGAATGAAAATCAACACCATGAGCATTGTTCCTGTTGTGTGATGGACAAGACAAACCATAGTATTAAAAAAATTCTTGTCTTGTGAGAATTTGAAAATTGGGTGATGCTGCTTTAGTGGACTTTCTGTGGTCCCTTTTGGGGTGGGACATAGAGTTAATAAATAGGCTTTGTTGCTGGGTGGGAACCGTGCTGTTGCTGAGAAGAGGGGGGACAGAATTCATTCCCCTACCAACTGGTGGATTGCACCACCACCCCAGTGTGATTGGGCTGATAGAGTAGCTATAGCCTTTATAAATCCCTACGAAGGGATTTTGGACTATTCGAGCTATATGACCAAAGATCGAGTAGCCCACCACAGGCCCCCTATGTGGCAAGTAGATAGAGAAGAAGCCCTCTTATAGGGTCATTATACATGACCTCCACCTTACTTGCCCCGTGAAGGGCCAAAGCAGTGCTTGCACAATGTGGAGGGTCTTTTAAAGGCCCTATGTGTGCGTGGATTTTACTTTCAGTAAGGGACTGGTTGGTATAGCAATGGAATGATATGACTGTACTGTCAGTAAAAAAAATTCTGTGTCATTTGCAAGAGAACAGCATTTGATTTTTCTAGGCTGTGATTGGCTAAAAACCTTTCCATATTATTCATAATTACCGTAGCTATAAAGAAAGTGTCTGTTCAGGTTAATGTCTCTGGCAAATGCATTAGCTACTGATGTCTTGTTGCATAAATGCATGCTGCTGCAAAAATGACAGTTTTTAACAGAATGGAGTGTAATCTGTTGTGATAGTAGTGCGTGGCCTCTTACAATGAACATGGAGCTGAGGCTCTACACTTGAATTTTTTTCTGTATCCAAATGCAATACATTCTACAGTGAATTTGAAAATGCGACCATTCTAAGACTTTATTGAATCACAATGTGTTAAATCACATCAAACAACAAATTGAAAACATTTGTTTTATTTAGGCATTGTACCTACTAGAAGTGTGGGATACAACAATTCCTAATTTGTCCAGTTGGATATTGCTCATAGTTTATTTACAAAATCAGTAATTTTTGATAACATCTCAGCATGACAAGGTGCCTAGACTCTAGGGCACCATGGGAAGGAATTTATTAAGCCTGCACCACCATTTCCCTACTTCTATCTGGGAGAAGCATGAACAGCTGTGAGGAGTTGCAGGATTATTAGTCTGCTGACTCACCCAGGCAGCCATACCAGGTGGGTCTCATTAGCTCACACTCAACGGAGATAAGACAGAGTCCATCTAAAAAGGGAAGAACAGGAAGTTTTGATAGGAAGTCAGGCTCATACTGAGATTTTTGATCTCTTTCGACAAAAGTACAGCCCTTTGAGTTTAGTCACTGAGGGTAGGATCCATTAAGGTCCTTAGACACCTGAACTCTAGACTTAGAGAGAATGACTGTTGCTTGGTGGTTAGGGCACCTTTGTGGTAACTCCAGGCTCCAGTTTACTTACTCCAGTTGCTCTTTAATTAGTTAGCCACAGTGGAACAGCTTCAACAAGAGAGGGTGAGAGGAAGCACTGTGTCAGAATGTTCCATAGCTCAGTGGTTAGTACACTCCTGAGAAGTGAGAGGCCCCTGATCAAATCCCTTTTCCCCCTCTGCCAGAGGGGGAATTGAAATGAGGTCTCCCATATTCCAGGTGTGTGCTTTACTCACTAGGCTAAATGTTATAAGGGGGGAAGCAGTGACATCTCTTCCTCTGGCTATTTTGTGTGGCACCTAAAGATTGTCTACACTTGAAATACTGCAGCTGTACTACTGTAGTGCTTCAATATAGACACTACCTATGTCAACAGGAGGAGTTCTCCCAATTCCCTGAGAGGTGGTAGCTAGGCTGATGGTAGAATTCTTCTGTCAACCTAGTGCTGTCTACACCTGGGGTTAGGGTGGCTGAACTATGTTGCTGGGGAGTGGAATTTTCACACCTCTGAACGACATAGTTATGCCAGTGTAAGTTTCCAGTGTAAACCAGCCCTAAGTCATTCCTGTAAGATATTACTTAAGTGCCTAAGCTGCCTGACAACACGAGACAGGTTCCTCTGGATTGTCAAGCAGAGATAGGCACCTCCCTGCAGCCTGGACATGGTGTCAACCTCTGTGAGAGGAGAGAAGCTTAGCACATACCCCTCTTGTCAGCATCTCATATTGATTAGCTTAGACTTTTGTGGTTCACATTTTAAGGTGCTTCTCTCTCCCCATTCATTGTATAGGGAGACTAGGTCCCTAACTCAGGCTGTATGGATCACAGTGTTGTTCCAGTGATTTTTCTAGGTGCCTAAAAGTTAGACACTGCAATCCTGAGCATTGCAATGCCTAAGTCCTTTTGTGGATCTGGGCCTGAGGAAATGAAATAAAAGATCCACTAAAAAGGGGATAAGCTATAAAGGGAACTACGTTGTGTGTGCTGTGGTGGTTTGGGTTGTGAACCTCTCCTGCTGACACTCAGCATGAAAGTAATGCTTATTAAAATTCTGCATTTTTCTATGTTTACTTGATTGGAAAACTTGTTACAAAATAATCTAATGTTTGTACTGAGCATGGAAGAAGTAAAGTGCCAAATGAGTGCTAAGTAGTAATAAGATACTTATAGGTAAAGCACAGGCCTAGACTGAAATAAAATTCTTAAGAAATGAATCTTTATATACATAAATTCCATTTGTTGTGTATCACTGATGGATTTACAATAGTAAAAACAGATTAGGCCACAATGTTTTTCTCCAACAGTAATGACCAAAAATACACTTTTGATACTGAAAAAATAACAAGTTAGTCATTTTGTCTGACAAGCTTTATCACTTCCTGACTTACTATCAAAAAAGTCGGGGAAGTTTTGGCCAATAATAAGTATGTTTTCATAAGGGAATTTCTTGCTCGTTTCTCAGTAAAAGTGCAGCGATGGTGGTGTTGCTAATCAAGGCTTTTCCCCCTCTATTTCATTTCTGCTCGATGCACTGGCTTCATCATCTCTCAGTCTCCCTGCTCTCTCATCAATTCAGTGATAGGCTCCAGTTCTACAGTTAACTCCATTGCATGCAAGGGTTTTCTTATGCAGAGCTCATTGTAGGATCAGGGCCTTAGACTGCAAGCTCTTAGTTACACTGTAAACTGTTTGCGTCAGGGACTATAATTTGTTTGAATAGTGTCCAGCACAATGGGACCCCAACACTGATTTGGGACTTTGAACGATACTCTAATACAAATAGTTTAAAAAGAGGAAGATGAGAGGTTGGCCTGCTCTCTGTTCCACCTGCTGCCCCCCTCCCTACTGTGAGCAGGTCCAAGAGCAGCTGAGGAGATATTTTGCTACTCTTGGCTCTGCCTGGCATCCCGCCTCGTTGTCTCCACACGGAATAAAGCAGAACTCAGAGCATCTTCTTGAAAAATAAATGTTTAACTTTGTACAGTAAAACATTTTTATCTAACAGTAAGTTGCATTTATTTAACAAGGTATTTTGAGACCGTTCTCTACCCACACCCATTGGGCTTCACCTGCTCCTGTTAATTAAAAGATACAATAGAAAGGCTGTAAGCACACATTAATATTAAGTAAATAACATTAAACCAATTAATACAGACACTTACTTTGCTGATGGTTGGTATCAATGCAAGGCAGCTGATATAGCCTTCATTCAGGAATCACTTGGTGAAATTTTATGATATGTGTTATGATATGTAATACGTGAGGTAATATGTAATTTTATGATATGTGTTATGATATGTAATACGTGAGGTTTTTCATCTCCTAACTATAGTTATTTCATTATCATCCTGATACAAAGCTTTAAAAATTAAGCCTCACTGGAATATTTATAACCTTCCTGCTTTGATTTCAGAGAAATCTCACTGCCCCTTCCCATACACATTTCATGCAGTGGCCCTGGGTGAGAATTTTACCACCGCCCTGGACACACAGGACTGCCTTGGAATAGAGAAGTACCAGGCCACCACGAAAGTCCTAAGGGAGATTGTTAATCATCACTCCCTGGTGGACATCTGGCACAAGCACCAGCAGGCCTCCATCACCTTCACTTATATCTGGGTGGAGGACACTACACAACCCCAATCTCTGTGTGCCAGTGGTGGAGTTCCCCTTGGTGCACCTGAGGATGGTCCTGGCTGGTTCCACCAGACTTGGGAGACCTCCTGGACTATGATCAGAGGGACTGTGTGGACCCAGTGATGCTCAGCCAGTGCATGGGGCTGCCCACCCTATGTGTCACTTGTTGTGTGTTCAAGGAGATGAGGGCAGCCTTGCCTCCTGCTTCTCTCACTTTCCGCAAACAGGTCCTGAAGGGGAGGGAGGGTGCTCCCCATCCAACCCTCACTCCTGGCCCTCTGGAACTTGTCATTAGGCTCCTCTATCGCCCCCAACATATCATCTGAACTGGCTGAATAACATCCAGCCAGTCAGTCTCTGAACCACGCCCAGAGAATATCTGTACACACTCGTGCTTCACACCATCCACTTCTTTTCCCCTCGTGTTCCACCCCAGTGTTAAATGGCAGAATCTGCTGTGACCAGCGGAGGGCAAGGAACCCCACTGGGCCAGTCTGTACTCTGCTGTGGTTCCACGGCCCACAGGGGATATCAGTTGGCGGCTCCTCCCTGGAGCCGTAAGCATGGACGTATACCTGCCGCAGTTCACTAACTCCCCCAATACCTACCCTTTCTGCTGCAAGAGGGAGACCCTGGTTCACATCTACAGAGGTTGCAGCCCCCATTCCAGCACTTTTCCCTGCACCTCCTGATTTTTGCACACCGCATCCATGGCTCTGCAAAGTCACAGACCTCCTTGTCAGCCTCCTGGCACTGGCCAAGATGGCCAGCCATCACTCCAGCAGTAGGAAGCTGGATGCGGGGTACTCTATGACTCTGGGTCTATTTCTAGTCCCTTGTCTGCTTACACCTCTGGGCAGACTTCCTTAAGGCAATAACCACTGACTCTTTAGACGTCTTTGAAGAGTGCTGGGTGCTGTCTGGGGTTCTCTGCTCGGTGTCTACTTATGGTTCCCTGATTTTTTACCTTTGACTTAATTCCTATTCCTGTTTTTTCTCTTTTGTTATCCCCCGTAAACAACTGAATCCTGGCCTTAGTGGTTCCTTCCCTTAGTTCAGGGTGAGGCCCTTTACTTTTGGAAGGGTCTAGACCAGCTTGTCCCGTACTTCAAACAGTACACACTTCATTTTGTAAGCCCCACAGAGGATATGGGGGGGGGGGGAAGGGGGAAGAAATATCAGGTCCTCAAGAGGAGAAATAGGAAATGAGTAGCGGGCACTGGAAAGCCATGGAAGATAAGTAAAGAGTGAGGACATGACATGTGCAGGGCCAGGTTAAGGCAACCTGCGGCCCTATGCACACAACAACATGGGGATCCTGGTTGATTGCAATCACACAGCTCAGCCCCTAACCCCACAGTTCCAACCCCCACTTGGAGATGCAGTGGTAGGGAGCCCATCCCTTTCCAAAGAGGCAGGGGAAACAGCATAGGGCCCCTTTTTTCCCCCCAGAAGCCCCAGCAGGGGCGCTTTCTCATCTTCAGAAGGTGTAGGTGGCAACCGGCAGCCCTCCCAGTACTTAGCCAAGCATCCAGGGTACACCTGCGTGGAATGGTGGGCCAAACCCACTACACTTTTCTCCTACTACACACAGAGTCCTCTGCTGGGGTGAGGCTGGCAGGCCCTCCAAGAGCAGAGGGCCTTGATTTTAACATCCCATTTAGGGCTGATGGAGAGAGGTAAGAGTGGGGAACAATTGTATCAGGGCCCCATGCTGAGGTGGGCCCTCAGAACATCTGTAATGTCTGTGTAAATAAAGTAAAATGGGAGGGGATGGGGATCCAGCTAACATGATGAACTGTAGCCCCACATTTCTCTGGATGGGCCTGATGGTGATGCCTGGGGCAGTTCACCTCTCTCAGAGCTATTGTTTCAGGCTGTCTGCAGATGTCTGCATTAGTTACACTCAGGTCACATTTTTCAGGCTTTTCTTTGCAACTGTGAGAGCTAGAAACTTTTCTTTCTTACAGGAAATCTGAGCTGGTAATGTAATTAGATGACTCCAGAAGCAAGAGCACTAGGAACAGGCCTGTAAGTGTCTATGCCTTAATAGATTTTGAGGATAGAAAGGACTGGTATGATTATCCTCTGTGACCTCCTCTGTGACGTGAAAAACCTCACGTATTACATAGGGAAGTTACTCCTCAGGAAATCCTTGTAGTTCATTGCTGCTACCAAGCAGGGAAATGTGCCTGTTAACTTCACTCAACAGAAAACATCTTCTCACCAGCTGCACCAGAAAATGATAAAGCAACCAAATTGTGGAAAAATGACTCATCAGCTAGGCGTCTGCCTTCCAGTGTTCCCTCAGTGATTGCCAGCAAAGGTAATTGTTTGCTCGGCCAAAGTTTAAGGCTACAAGATGGATGGGATCATTCATAAGTTCAGTATATAACAAAGATGCTGACGTCTAAATTTAAATCAAACATAGCAAGAAAATGAAAAGTCAGCAGTAAGATCTGTCTTTATGGTAATCAGGTATAGTTTTAAATCAAAGACTTGGTTTTTGGCAGCTGCAGGAACATGTTGTTTTTGCTACATCCAGAACCATCCCCTCTTCACCCTCTGAAATCCATTTTATTGGCTATAGTAGGATCCAACTGTATAAGGACTACATGCTACCTTTAGGATCCCCTTCATTAGTTTACCAGGTGCTTTCAGTTTTCTTTCCCATCATTCTGTGATTTTAGGCAGAATTCTAGATTTAAAAAAAAAGCAAACATCAGAATCCAAATTCTGTCTATGTATATAGGACATAATACAATATTCTTCACTTGGACACTGCGGGGCCAGATCCTGTGGGCGGGGAGGGAGTTGGGGGGAAGTCACTTTATCCACATAAGTATCTCCATGGCCTTGCCTTAAGTAGACTTTTCCCCCTGAAACTTCCCACAGTAGCTCTTGGTGGGGCAACTCCACGGGTGGCAGCAATATTTTGCTTTAAGATAAAGCACCAGCATTTTACCACTACGCAGTCTAACCCTGTCTAGAGCAAGTCTAGTTGACACAGTAGTTCACTGTTTCCAGTGCTAGGAAATTTGAAGAGAAAACTGGCTGGTATAAATATGGCCCTTGAATTCAATGACACTGTTTGTACAGAAAAGATGAGAAAAACTTGGCCCTTGATTTCATTTCTATTTTGTTCATATCTTCCCATAATATTCCTATGAGAATAATAGAACAGGGCACACTAATCAAATATTAGCACCTTCCTGAGCTTTAGCTAGAGAATTTATGGCTTTCACTGAAACCCCCCTTGCATCTTTTTAGAGACAATGGGGATAGTATTTCATTTCTGTGGAATTACCTTATAATTAGCAGTAACTTCCCCAAGAAAAGCAATAGAACTGTAGGCTATGTTATATTACAGCTTCTTCTCTGAAATTGTCAAGACCAGCTGCATACCCCAACTAAATTATTTTACTCTGTCTTGAGGGAATTTCTGATCTTCATATAAACTTTGTTTTCATTGCATATTATATATGCCTTATTTCTAAAGACTGATGTTATCTGTGTATGGTACTGGATAAAGTACTCTTAAAAAATTCTCTTATATGTTCAATAGGAAAACATACATTTGGATATTATTTTCTTTCTTTCCACTGTATTTCAATACTTCAATTAGATGCATATGTCTTGTATTAGAGAAGCTTATCAGGCTCAGAATAGGTATATTCCCATTTCCTCTAGTCCAGTAAAGCCACATTACAACCAAAGCTCGGTAAAGTATCTTTACTGAGTTACAACATGCAAGTCCTGTTCTTCGCTCAAATCAGCAACCACTCTGAGTTTTTCTCCCACAACCAGTTTCTTTACAGAAACAAGATCCTTGCCTTCTCTGGCCTCTAGATTGTATTACTCTGCCTGGAATCTAATTCACCAGCCACCTTAAAAGGCTATTAATTTGGAATTTAAGGGAGCAGCACACTTTCGGTGATTCATCTCAAGATGAGAAACACATGGAGAATAGGAGGAAAGGATTTCGTAGGATAAGGAGCACTAATCATTTAAATATTGAAGTGAGTTAACCACTCCCAAAGAGTTATAGCCCTGGTCTACACTACGAGTTTAGGTCGAATTTAGCAGCATTAGGTTGATTTAACCCTGCACCCGTCCACACGACCAAGCCTGTTTTGTCGATTTAAAGGGCTCTTAAAGTCGATTTCTGTACTCCTCCCTAGCTAGGGGATTAGGGCTAAAATCGACCTCACTCGGTCAAATTTGGGGTAGTGTGGATGCAATTCGACATTATTGGCCTCCGGGAGCTATCCCAGACTGCTCCATAGTGACCGCTCTGGACAGCACTTTGAACTCCGATGCACTAGCCAGGTACACAGGAAAAGCCGCGGGAACTTTTGAATTTCATTTTCTGTTTGGTCAGCATGGCGAACTCAGCAGCACTCAGCAACACAGGTGACCATGCATTCCCCCCAGAATCATAGAGCGTAGAATGTTTCTATGTTTCATTTCCATCCCTGAGGTTATCGCAGATTAAAAGGTGAAAAAACCACACTAGCAATGACATGTTTTCCGAGCTCATGCAGTCCTCCTGCACTGATAGGGCACAGCTTAATGCAGGGATTGGCAATCTTTGGCACGCGACCCGCCAGGGAAAGCCCCCTGGCAGGCCGGGCTGGTTTGTTTACCTGCTGCGTCCGCAGGTTCGGCCGATCATGGCTCCCACTGGCCGTGGTTTTCCCGCTACAGGCCAATGGGGGCTGCGGGAAGCAGCGGCCAGCGCATTCCTCAGCCCACGCCGTTTCCCGCAGCCCCCATTGGCCTGGAACGGCGAACTGAGGCCAGTGGGAGCTGCGATCGGCCGAACCTGAGACCGGCAGGTAAACAAACAGGCCCGGCCCGCCAGGCGGCTTACCCTGGCGTTACCCTTACATGCCAAAGGTTGCCGATCCCTGGTAATGCATGGAGGCATTCAGTGGCAGAGGCCAGGAAACAATTAAGTGAGCGCAAAAAGCAGAGGCAGGATGCGATGCTGAGGCTAATGGGGGAGCAAACAGACATGATGAAGCATCTGTTGGTGAAGCCAATGGACATGATGAAGCGTCTGTTGGAGCTGCAGAAAAGCCAACAAGAGCACAGACCCCTGCTGCATCCACTGTATAACCGCCTACCCTCCTCCTCATGTTCCATAGCCTCCTCACCCAGATGCCCAAGAACGCATGGGGGAGAGGCTCCAGGCACCCAGCCACTCCACTCCAGAGGATGGCCCAAGCAACGGAAGGCTGTCATTCAAACAGTTTGATTTTTAGTGTGGCTACAATAAACAATATGGCCTTGTCCTTCCCTCCTCCCCCACACCACCCGGGCTACCTTGTCCATTATCTCATTTTTTTAGATTAATAAAGAAAGAATGCATGGTTTCAAAACAATAGTTACTTTATTTCGAAGGGGGGAGGGTGGTTGGCTTACAAGGAATTAAAATCAACAAAGGGGGTGGGTTTGCATCAAGGAGAAACACAACTGTCACACCGCATCCTGGCCAGTCATGAAACTGATTTTCAAAGCCTCTCTGATGCGCAGCGTGCCTTGATGTCACCCTGGTGTCTGGCTGCTCAAAAACGGATGCCAAGTGATTTGCCTCAACCTCCCACCCCTCCATAAACGTCTCCCCCTTACTCTCACAGATATTATGGAGCACACAGCAAGCAGCAATAACAATGGGAATGTTGGTTGCACTGAGGTCTGACCAACTGCGCCCGCGAGCTTTTAAACGTCCAAAGGCACATTCTACCACCATTCTGCGTTTGCTCTGCCTATAGTTGTACTGCTTCTTACTACTGTCCAGGCTTCATGAGCCATGGGAGCAAGGGGTAGGCTGGGGTAGGTGTGACCGCGTGGTGCTCCCAGCTTGGAGAGCAGCCTGAGGCAGAAGCTTCCAGCTCGCAGGAGAGCAGAGTTGCAGCGGAAGCGGTGGAGCCGTACACCATGCCCTGGAGGTTGCTAGGAGCCGGGCAGGGAAGACATTCTCAGAACCCCCGGCCAAGCTACATGTCCAAAAAGGACTGCTCCCAGTCCTACTGCACCGTCTGCTGCAGAGTACCAGGAGAGCAGAGTTGCAGCGGAAGCTAGCCATGGTATGGCATTTGCATGGGTAACCCAGGAAAAAAGGCGTGAAATGATTGTCTGCCATTGCTTTCATGGAGAGAGGGGCGACTGACAAAACCACCCGCGACAATGTGTTTGCCCCATCAGGCATTGGGAGCTTAATCCAGAATTCCAGTGTGCAGCGGAGACTGCGGGAACTACCCACAGTGCACTCCTCTGTAAGTCGATGCTAGCATGGTAGTGAGGACGCACTCCGCCGACTTAATGCGCTTAGTGTGGACATATGCTATTGACTGTATAAAATCGAATTCTAAAAATCGATTTCTATAAAATTGACCTAATTTTGTCATGTAGACATACCCATAGTTGCCTCTTTATTAGGCATAACTATACAAAATGATATCTGGTAAATTCTTTCCTAGGCCCAAAGCAAAGTGCAGAAAAAAAGTAGAACAAACTCTGTCAGGGTGCAGATTCAGCTTTCTTTATTAGCTAATTAAAGAGCTCAAAGGAGAAAGATGTAAAATTAAAGACAGGTACAAGTGTGGTTGTAATGCCTCTCCTACATATCTCATTCCCAGATTACAAAGACAGAAGGCAAAATCTTTCAGAATTACAATGGGGCGGAGGCTAAAACAAAGGTCAGTATACAATAGGTTATCAAAAGAACAGTTTCTTTGTAGATTGCTCTTAATAAAATCTACATGTCTATTGGCTAAGTCTATTTGAGACTTTTTTCTTCTCACATTTCCCTCTGGCAATAGCAAGAGTATAGAAAAGACACACCTGTGGCAGATGGCATTTTAACCAGCATTACCTAGACCTGCTCTGTGCAGGATTAGACAGCACAGTAGTTAAAATGCTAGCACCCATGCTAGTGTTTTTGTTATTACTACCACTGGTGAAGTTGCAAGAAAGGGAATTTGAGCATGAAAAGTCAAATGTAGATACAGCATATTGAGATTCCTTTTTTGAAGTAAAAATAATTGGATCATTCTGCTTTCAAATGTTGATTGTTTATTAAGAAGTTTTGATATCTAGTTTTTATGACCAAAATTGTCAAATTGAAATTTGGTTTCCCTATATGTTCCCCTAAAGGTGTGTGTTTTGTCCTGTTTTATGATGAACAATAATCATTTTGTTTTCAATTTCTGGCTAGTTTTACTGAAGTAATATATGTCCATTTATTTCTTCCATTGTGCACTGTCCTCCTTGTTGCAAGGACAAATAAAGTGACCTGTGGATTTGGAATATTTTAATTTAAATGCTTGAGATTATTTATTTGTAATATTTAGATAATCCACTCAAGGTCAGGGCCCCATTGTGCTAGGTGTTGTACATACACATAGTAAGAGACAGCTACTGCCCCCAAAAGAATTTACAGTACAAATAGACAAGATAAACAACGCTTGGGGAAAAGAAGGAATTATTATCCACATTTTCTAGATGGAGAAACTAAGGCAGAGAAAGATCAAGTGACTTGCCTAAGGTCACATAGGGAGTCTGTGGCAGAGCTAGGAACTAAACCCAAATTTATGGGATCTCAGTCCAGTGCTTTAACCACCAGACCTTCCATTCTCCTTTAATGTCCTTGATATGCCCTTTATTTGTAGGACAGGTGTTTTGCAAAAAGTTGATTCCTACAGTACCTTGTTAGTTTTTCATTGCTGATATTCCAGTTGGTGTTTGCTTTTTACCAATTTTTGTCTGAGATTTGTAGCTGTGCTTATAAGCGGGGTTGGTAGCACTGCCTATTATTAAGATTATAAAACCCCGTTTTCAGTTGTCCATAACTTTGTTGAACTTTAACTGTTTTGGGCCAAATTTTCCTTGCTAGGTGTCTGCACCAGGCTGAGGTTTGTTTACAAACTGTTCAGCTTTTTACAGTGCTTAATTTGTAATGAAAGAGGTGCCAGAGCTTAAGCAATTCTTTACATTCATAATTGATGCAGCAAGGTAAGCCTAGAGGTGCCGGGGCTCAGGCTTGGCAAGCCCTGTCATAAATTAAACACTGGCTGTTTACAAGAATGAGGCTAGGAAACATACATTAGCATGGCTACACTTACAAATGTAGAGCGTTTTGAGTTAAACCAGCCTTCCGTAGAGTGCAGCAGGGAAAGCGCTGCAGTCTGTCCACCCTGACAGCTGCAAGCGCGCTGGCGTGTCCACATTTGCGGCACTTGCAGTGGTATTGGGAGCAGTGCATTGTGCGTAGCTATCCCACAGAGCACCTCTTCCCATTCTGGCGCTGTGGTTTGTGGGAAGGGTGCGAGGGATGCGGGGCATTCTGGGTCCTGTCCCAATGCCCTGTGATGCATCGGTTCCCATCCCAGCAATCCCTCTGCTTCCATCCACAACATTTTTTTTACTGCGCGCTCTGTCTTCCCTTTCGGTCTGCAGGAATGGAGCCCGAACTGCTGAGGAATATGCTAACGAGCCTCGCCAGCACATCAGGTTTGGCAGTCGAGTTATTCCTTATGATACAAAGTGACAGTTACGACTCTGACGATGAGATAGACGCGAGTAATGCATACGACACGAGATTGCTTGTGGCATTCACAGACATGCTCACCACTGTAAAACGGTACTTTTGTGCTCGGGGAAACAAGCACTGAGTGGTGGGATCACATTGTCATGCAAGTCTGGGATGATGAGCAGTGGCTGCAGAACTTTCAGATGAGAAAAGCCACTTTCATGGGACTGTGTGAGGAGCTCGCCCCCACCCTGAGGCACAAGGACATGAGATTGAGAGCTGCCCTGATGGTGGAGAAGCGGGTGGCTATTGCAATCTGGAAGCTGGCAACTCCAGACAGCTACCGATTGGTCGCTAACCAGTTTCGAGTGGGGAGGTTGACTGCTGGAATCATGTTGATGCAAGTTTGCAGGGCAATTAATCGCATCCTGCTCTGAAGAACCGTGACTCCGGGTAACGGCTGGCTTTGCAAAAATGGGTTTCCCTAACTGCGGAGGGGCAATAGATGGGATGCATATTCCAATTCTGGCACCAGCCCACCTAGCCTCCGAGTACGTTAATTGGAAGGGCTATTTCTCTATGGTTCTCCAGGCGCTTGTGGATCACTGTGGGCATTTCATTGACATTAACGTAGGCTGGCCTGGAATGGAGCATGACACACGCATCTTTCGGAACGCTGGCCTGTTCAGAAATCTGGAAGCCAGGACTTTTTTCCCAGACCAGAAGATCACGTAGGGGAAGTCAAAATGCCCATTGTGATCCTTGGAGACCCCGCTTACCCTTTAATGCCGTGGCTCATGGAACCCTACACAGGGAGCCTTGACAGCAGGAAGCAGCGGTTCAACAACAGGCTGAGCCAGTGCAAAATGACTGTGGAGTGTGCTTTTGGCCGTTTAAAGGGCCACTGGTGCTCTCTGTATGGGAAGCTGGACCTGGCCAATAACAGCATCCCTGCGGTTTTATCTGCGTGCTTTACCCTCCATAACATTTGTGTAGGAAGGGTGAAAGATTCACTCAGGCATGAAACTTTGAGATTCAATTCGTGGAGGCTGAATTTGAAGAGCCAGAGAGCAGGGCTATTAGAGGGGCCTAGTGCGGGGCTGCAAGGATTAGGGATGCCTTGAGGGAGCAATTTGATGCTGAAAGCCACCAGTAATGTGTGGTGCCCTGCACGGGGGTGAAGTGCAATGGTTCCAATGTTAGTAGGAATCTGTGTTTGCTGTGTATGATACACTGACTTGCAGTGCCTGTTGGTTTCCTGGGCTAAGGTATCTTTTACGTTAATCAATAATAAAAAATGTTTTCAAAGCAAAAAAATCCATGTAATGAAAAGAAAATGCACTTACTGAAAAGAAACACAACTGCTTGGGAAACACAAAGGGGTGGGGTGGGGAACGGTACAATCACAGGTTTGCGTATGTCCTGTTATCATACTCAGTCTTCCTGTTTGGAGTGCTGTGCAATGAGTACTGCACTTCAGGATGGCTGTACTGCATGGTGATGGGGGGTTGAGTGCAGTGGGTAAGGGTCGTAGTTTTCAGGGCTGGGGGGGTGAAGCTACAGCTGGTGGCAATAAGAACCCAGATGTTGGGGAAAGTGGGTTGGAGGTGACATGGGGGCACAAGGGAAAGAGTTTTGGGACAAGGGCTGCAGTGGGGGGGGCGGGGGCGGTAGTGCTCTGCCTGCATGGCTACGAGCGCCTGGATCGAGTCCGCTTGGCGCTCCATGATGCTTGTCAGCCGCTCTGTGCTTTGGTGCCAGCAAGCTGCATTCTGCTGGCGGACCCTCCTTTCACTCTCCCGCCACTCCTGCACTTTTTGATTTTCATTAAGGGAGTGCTGCATGACTTCATGCAGCATGTCTTCTTTGCTTCTACGTGGCTTCTTCCTGATTCTTTGCAGCTCCTCGGCTGGTAATCACATGGACAGCTGAGATCTCAAGGTTGCATCTGTAAAGGCAAAATGCAACACTTAACAGAGGCAGCATTGTTCACACAGACAGAACAATGATTCCCCCATACTTAAGGGCAAGCACAGTCTACACAATAGCATAATTTGCCTGTCCCAAAGCGAGCGCACATAACCCACGGGATCCCCAAAATGGTGAGTAAGCACAGGGTCAAGGAGGACTGATTCTTTCATGGCTGTACTGTCCTCTGGATTTCTGTGTTTTGGGGAGAGCCAACAGCTGCAGGGGGCTCCTATACTGAACACTGTCCCCACATTTTCCACAGGAGTTCGTCCTGGAAGAAATCTTGCTGCTGAGGGTGACCTGGGAAACAAGGGAGGGTCTTCTACTACAATGTGGCTTCCGCCCTGGCCCATATGCAGCTTGCCTGTGTGCAGCAGTGGTCCCCTCACCCCTCACGGCACAGTGGCGTGGACATGTTAGCCTGACTGGGACAAGGACCACAGTGGCTCTCCCACGAAACCTGTGCAAGCGCATTGCCCAAGTTCTGAATGAGACCTTTGAAGAGATCACTGAAGCCGATTACCACGATGTGAGAGAGCACATCAATGCCCTATTCCACATCTAGGCATGCATGCAGCCCTAACCGTCCTTGCCCCAAGAGCCCGCACCGAATAACTTCCCAAAATAAAAGCTGCTTACCAGGAACCTCCTCCAGTGTTTGTCCTTCCCCAAGCACCAGCCGCCGCAACTGACTACCTTCCTCCTGGCTTGAGAACAGCTCCTGGCTGCATGCATCTAGGGATGCCGGGGTGTCTTCCTCCTCCTCAGCATGCTCACTCCCGCTTTGCTCCTCCTCCTCCTGCCTTGTTGGACTGTACTCTGAAGTGTCCATGGTGGTACTCGGAGTGGAGGTGAGGTCGCCCCCAAGTGTCACGTCCAGCTCTTTGTAAAAACGGCAGGTCGTGGGGGCAGCACTGGAGTGGCTGTTTGCCTTGCGGGCTTTGCAGAAGACATTCCGCACCTCCTTCACTTGAACCCTGCACTGCAGAGCATCCCAGTCATGGTCCCTTTCCATCATGTCCCTTGATATCTGCCTGAAGATACTGTAATTCCTGTGGCTGGAGTTCAGCTGGGACTGGACAACTTTCTCCCTGCAAACACTAATGAGGTCCAGCACCTCGCCATTGCTCCATACTGGGGATTGCGTGGAGGCATGGTCACCTGGAAAGATTCGCTGAGAGCACTCCACGCCTGGCTGAGCAACAGGAAGGGGATTTTCAAAATTCCCAGAGCATTTAAAGGGCGGGTCTGACGGTTGGTCACCTGAGGGCAGGGCAGTAGAGTTCAAAGTGATGACCAGAGTGGCTAGAACAGGCATTGTGGGACACTTCTGGAGGCCGATCAAAGCGCATTAACAGACCAGGGCGTCCACACTGGTGCTGCAGCGCTCCAGCGGAGGCACATCAAACATTATTCCACTCACCGAGGTGGAGTACCAGGAGCTCTCTAGCCGTGAAGTCAGAGTGCTCTACATGCCTTGCCAGTGTGGACGCATCATGAGTTAGGGTGCCCGGTGCTGCTTTCATGCACTCTAACTCACAAGTGTTGCCATGCCCATTGTTTTGGCCACGTTAAAAATTCTGTCAACCTTTTCTTTGAAAAGCTCTAGTGCCCCCATGCTTTGGAGGAGGGACTTGAAATGTGGCAGGATGGTGGCCTTTGTGCCAGATATATGCCTTTTACCATCCCCTTTAAATCAGCCCGAATGTGGCAAAGTTATAAACCTTTGATAAATCTCAGCTTGCACATGTTCAGAGACTTCTTGTATTTTAACAGCTAGATTCCTTGAAGAGTGTGTCCACACTGAGCTTTGTTCCAGCCTGGGGCTAAGCATCACTCCCTGCAATTGCAGTTCAGGGCTGCTGTGAGCCATGCTGGGCCTGGAGTTGAGTACAGGTCTGAGCACTTGCACAGAGAACAAGGAGCTTGCAGTGACCGCCCTTCTGCCCCTCTCTCCCCACAGGTGGGCCCAGGCAGCATGGAAGATGAAGCTGCCTGATTCAAATGCAGAGGGGACCAGAACTTGACATACAAGGGGAAAGTGAGGGGAGTAGATTGGGACAAGGAGCCTGGAACTGGAGGCTGGTAGGGATAGTGGGACTTGCTTGTCAAAGAGACTGGGACTGGGAACCTGTAGGTAGAGGGAGACTGAGACTGGGTGAGGTGTCAAGGGGTGACTGGGAATGAGAGCCAGTCGTGTGGGGAGAAGGAGGTGAGGGGGAAGGGGAAACATTTGAGAAGGATCCAGGGTGTGGGGGAAGAACTGGGGCTGGCTGGGCAAAGAGAGTGGGACAAGGAACTGGGGTTGTGGAGAGAACAACTCTGAGATTGGATAAGGAGTTGGGGAGGGAGATTGGAACTGGGAGCCAGAGGGGATGGGGAATGTGAGGGGGGTGACTGGAGGCCAAGGCTGGGGAGAGACATATTGGATGAAGAGCCAGGAAGGAGGGGAACTGGCATAGGTTGGGTAGGGAGATTGGGGATGTCATAAATATAAAGGGAAGGGTAAACACCTTTAAATCCCTCCTGGCCAGAGGAAAAACCCTTTCACCTGTAAAGGATTAAGAAGCTAAGATAACCCCGCTGACACCTGACCAAAATGACCAATGAGGAGACAAGATACTTTCAAAGCTGGAGGGGGGGAAACAAAGGGTTCTCTCTGTCTGTGTGATGCTTTTGCCGGGACCAAAGCAGGAATGCAGGTCAGAACTCCTGTAAAAAGTCAGTAAGCAATCTAGTTAGATATGCGTTGGATTCTGTTTTGTTTAAATGGCTGATAAAATAAGTTGTGCTGAATGGAATGTATATTCATGTTTTTGTGTCTTTTTGTAACTTAAGGTTTTGCCTAGAGGGATTCTCTATGTTTTGAATCTGATTACCCTGTAAGATATTTACCATCCTGATTTTACAGAGGTGATTCTTTTACTTCTTCTTTTCTTCTTTTAAGAACCTGATTGCTTTTTCATTGTTCTTAAGATCCAAGGGTTTGGGTCTGTGTTCACCTATGCAAATTGGTGAGGATTTTTATCAAGCCTTCCCCAGGAAAGGGGGTGTAGGGCTTGGGGGGTAAGACATTTCCAAGTGGGCTCTTTCCCTGTTATGTATTTGTTAGACGATTGGTGGTGGCAGCAATAACGTCCAGGGACAAAAGGTAAAATAGTTTGTACCTTGGGGAAGTTTTAACCTAAGCTGGTAAAAATAAGCTTAGGGGGTTTTCATGCAGGTCCCCACATCAGTACCCTAGAGTTCAGAGTGGGGAAGGAACCTTGACAGGGGACAAAGAATTGGGGATGGGGAATTGGAATGGCTGGGCAAGGAAAGTGGGATTGGACTGGAGAATGGGACTAGGATGGGGGGCATGCAGAGGGTTGAGACTAGGATTTGCAGAGCAAGGAGACTGGGACGGGGAAGCCTGAGGAATGGAAACTTGAACTGGCTAGATGAGGAGATTGGGACAAGTGGAGAAGAGACAGGATTGGGATGGGGACAGGGCAGAAGGAATCATGCTTGTGGAGGGAATGGACAGAAGAGCACACTCCCCTCCAGAGCCTGGACTGGAACCCAAGATTTGTGAGTCTCACCATTCCTTTGTTGTCAACAAATATCTGTGAAACGCATCCCCTTCTAATGCTATTCAACATAGATGATGACAACCTGCTAATTCCATCAATTATTCTGTTAGCCTGAGTGACAGAAGTCTGTGTGGTGGATCAAAAGATTCCAGCTCTGGTGATGACCTGTGAGGGTGTCAGTATGATGCCACATGATGGAATTTCTGTTTTTTTTCAATTTGCTTTTTTAAAAACTGAGGAAACTGCACACACACAACCACATTAAAAGAACATTTTTAAGGTTACATGTGATCATGAAATTAAAGTCTGTATCAAAATGCATACACACAAGAGGACCATGTTAAGGTTACACAGGCAACCTTAATTCTAGCATCTCCTAACTTTGAAGTACTTGTCTTTGTTAATGTAATAATGTTCTTTTAACTGAGATTTTTTTTGGGGGGGAGGGTAGTGTAGAAAAGATATTTTCAACTTCCTTTCATGTGGTAGTTTTAAGCAGTATAACTCACAAAGGAAAAACATTCTTAACTTGAGAACCATTTTCTTGTTCCTTTTAGTGGCATGGTCTGTGTAATTAGGAAGTGTAAGAAATGTTCAGCTCCATTAGTGGTAGCAATCATCTTGAAAGAGAGAGAGGAGGGTTTGTTCTGATTTGACTTAGTCCTACCAGGGGCACTGGAACAGAGCGGGCCAGGGGGCCATAGCCCCATTATTTTTTACTGGCCATAAGGGTGAGTGATTTGGGGGTGGGGATCAAGGGGAGGAGAGGAGCAAGTTGGGGACAGGGACTCAGGGGGAATGGGCGGGGTGAGGGTGGAGACTCGGGGAAGGGGTGGCACATGGCGTGGGGCCATGGTTCGGGTGACTGTGGCACCCCAACTTTTAAGGACCTTCTGTCGCCCCTGAGTCCTATATGATGTTTTTGTACAACTTTGTATTTGTGTTTGTGTTCGTGTTCTTTCTCTTCTTTAACACAATTACTACTTCTACATCTTGCTTATTTACACAAATCATAGAATCATAGAATTATCAACTATTATTATTAATTGTTTGTGCTGTTACAGTCAGGATTGCAGTGCCATTGTGCTAGGTGCTGTACAATAGCTCACCCTCTACAATTTGGTCTTGCTCCTAACAGGTACTAAAGATCCTGCAGTATAGAAGTGCTAATATACTCTGGTTGTTTCCATTAAATTGCAAACTGTAACAACTGTGAAGTATTGTTTTTTTCCACAAAAACAAACACTATGATGGTATTTTCTGAAGCAGTTTTGCAACAGCTGTCACCAAAGTGAAAGAGTCTGTAATTACTGGGAGTGTTTCCTCCCATCCACAACAGTTTTATCCAGAAATGTCCCCCATCATTAGAAATCCATCCTATAATTAAAGATTAAAACCAGAACATAAGGTAATAATTTGCCACTTTCAATTTGTCTTTTAGAAGTTTATATTTTCTAGCTGAGGCGTTTGTTGTGTTTGAACCTTTCCACCCCTTGGCAAGAACTTGAACTACATTTCACTTTACCTCATTTTCCTGCCCCAACCCCACTGGTTAAAATGATGTGAGAGCTGGGTGTAAGACATTTGCCTTCGAGAAATGGAAGCCTCTGATTCTCTGACGACATCACATCACATTACAGAATTATTTTTGCACCAGCCAGCATAATGTTTTTTTGCTATATATAGGAACTATGCCACCTTCCCTTTAAGTTGCTCTGGCACTGAAAATGAGGACATGAGTGTTGAAGGTGGTGTGAAACAGGTTTATCCAGCTCCCCATTTCCAATAACTCTTTATCATTCTCTGGAGCCAGTAGCAAGGCACATAAAAGATTTGCCACTGGAAAAGTCCTCTTTTTTTTTTCTGTCTCCCAAAATTACAGTTTCTTTCTTGTGCAATGTAGAAAATATAAAATATGAGTGAATTGCTTTCTCAAGTTAAAAATAGTCAGAATGATTCACTGTTGCATCCTTGTAAAAATTGGATGGGACTGTGACAGAGCATGTAGCTCTCTGCATTCTGAATCTCCTCTCCCCCACTTCTTCTATTACTGGTTCCTTGTGAAAAACTCATTGTTTTAGGGTAGTGAGATTGTAACAGCATACATATCCTGCAAATGTGCCAGTTATTGCCCCTTCTTCCGGAACTGAACGTTATTTCAGTTTCAACGTACAAAACATAAACAATTGCTCCTCCCAGAGACAGCACATTTGACAAATGATTAAAAACACAATCCAAATTGACCACAAATAGCATGAACAAACTGTCTTCCTCACCCCTCCAAAAAAATCCATAGTATAACATGGAAATTTCCTTACCTGAGATCCCATAAAACCCCAGTTCCCCTCCAAAAAAATCCCAAATTTACTCTTTAGTTGCCAAATATTTTTCCAGTCATAGGATTTTCAGTCACTTTATTATAAAAGTGTCACCTAGTAAGTGGAAACAGTATGAGAATGCTGCATGCTTCCCAATCACTGCACTCTTTGTCTTAATATTCACTGCTGATCAGTGATGTGCACACTGAATGTTGCTGGGATGATGCCAAAAAGTGTGTTTTTTCACTGTCCTCCACATCCTATAACAATAAAAAATTTGCCAGACGTATCACCACCTTCATTCCCACAACCCATTGTTGAGTTAATGCTCAAAAGTCTGCATTTGTGTGATAAATGGAGTGGGGAAGGGGGTAGCCCCCTTTTATGGACACCCACCCAACCAGTTAGCTATAAAATCCCTGTTGCTTTACGTGTAAAGGGTTAAAAAAGCCCATAGGTAAAAGGAAGGGAGGGGCCACCTGACCAAAAGAGCCAATGGGAGGGCTAGAACTTTTTAAAATTGTGGAAAAAACTTTCCCTTTGTCTGTCTGTGGTTGTTTTCCCGGAGAGCAGGGACAGGGCTGAAACTATGCTGTAAGAAGCTTTAAGCCGGGTATGAAAAACCATCAAATCATACCTAGAACTACTTATTTGAAACCCCAGATATGTAAGTAGATCAGGAAATGTCTAGGAAGGCGCGATTAGGTTTATCTCTTTTATTTCTTTATGGATTGTGGACTCCTCTGTGCTAACCCAAGGTGCTTTTGTTTTGCTTATAACCTTTAAACTGGACCTCAAGAAAACCATTCTTGATTGCTTAATTATTATATTTCCTCTTTTTAAATCAGCAATAGCCTAAGTTCCAGATGTATTTTCTTTCTTTGTTTTTTAATAAAATTCGCCTTTTTTAAGAACAGGATTGTCGTAAGAGGTTTGTGCATATGTTTGTTTAAATAGCTGGTGGCAACAGCTGATTTCCTTTGTTTTCTTTCTCAGCTCTTCCCTGGAGGAGGGGCAGGGTGAAAGGGCTTGAGGGTACCCCACAGGGAGGAATTCCCAAGTGTACCTTCCTGGGTCCGAAGGGGTTTTTTTGCACTTGAGTGGTGGCAGTATTTACCCACCCAAGGTCAGAGAAAAGCTGTAACCGTGGGAGTTTAATACCAGCCTGAAGTAGCTAGTATTAATTTTTAGAATCCTTGCGAGCCCCCACCTTCTGCACTCAAAGTGCCAGAGTAGGGAATCAGCCTTGACAATTTGTTTAACACAGTTCTTTTGAAATTGCTGTGCATTTCTGAGAAACTCAAAGTGCTTTATGCCTATTAAGAAATTAAGATTTACAGCACTCCTACAAAGTAGGTAAATATCATCCCCATTTTACAGGTGAGAAAATGAAGCCCAGATGAGTTAAGTGCCTTGCCCAGGAACACACAGGAAGTTTGCAGTAAGTCAAGAATTGAATCCAGATCTCCTGAGTTCCAATCCCTTCTTATTCTTATTTATTATTTATCTGACCATAGTTCCTATGAGCCCTAGTTATGCACCAGTACCCTACTGTGCTAGGCACTGTACAAACACAGAATAAAAAGACGGTCCCTGTTCCAAAGAGCTTACAATCTAAGTACAGGGGGTCCCTGGTAAACATCTCCCCCTTATATGTTGTTTCAGATATCATCCGCTCATCAATAGGGGAACGTGTTCCGATTCACGTTGGTCCTGATCCGCATATCCATTGTTTGCACGGACCAGGACTGACCTGAATTGGAACACGTTCCCCTAATGTACAATACTGTACTTGCGTCCCCCAGCAGCTCACAGGGCCTCCAATCAACTCCTTCCCCTCCCTCCCAGTGCCTACTGCCTGCTGCGATCAGCTGTTATGCAGCATTCAGGAGGCATGGTGGGGAGAGGGAGGAGCGGGGATGGGGCACTTGGTGGGGAACTGGGTGGGAAGACGCAGGGTGTGGATGGAGGGGGGTGGGAAGAGGCAGGGCAGCCCTGAATACAGTACTGTCTGTACCAATCATGAGTGCAAAATGTGTTCAAATTGTTAAGAGTGGGCCTGTGTCTACGAGGCAAAGTAAGCGTGTAACATTAGAAGTGAAATTAGATGTTATAAAGCGTATTGAAAGAGGTGAGCGTGCAGCTGATGTTGCTCGTATTCTTGGTTTGCCTGCTTTGACAGTATGCTCAATTTTTAAGAGTGCTGATCGAATTTGTGAAAGCACAGAAGTGCTACAAAATTGTCATCAATGAAGATAACGAAACAGAGAAGCAGTACGATGGAGAAGATAGAATGTTTGCTGGCTGATTGGATTGATGACCTCCATGAAAAGAAAACGTCTGTGAGTTTAAGCTTGATTCAGGAGAAGGCCAAAAGCCTGTATAACAATTTAAAGGAAAGAGAGGGAGAGAGCTCAACAGCAGAAAAGGAGACCTTCAATGCTAGCCGTGGGTGGTTCCACAGATTTCAGAAACGTGCCAATCTACATAATGTAAAATTCTCAGGAGACATGGCTAGTGCAGATGAAGAGGCAGCTGAAATGTTTCCTACGCAGCTAAACACAATGGTTTCGGAAGGTGGCTACTCTCCAAAACAAGTTTTTTAACATCAACGAGATGGGCCTTTACTGGAAGAAGATGCCAACGAGGACTTATATTTCTCATGACGAGAAGACTGCTCCTGGATTCAAAGCCTCAAAAATAGCTTGGGGGAAATGCAGAAGGCGATTACAAGTTGAAGACCTTAGTCTACCACAGTGAAAACCCAAGATCAGTGAGAGGCTATGTCAAGTCTTGTCTCTCCATAATTTGGAAGTAGAACAGAAAGGCCTGCATGACACAGTGTTTTCCATGAGTGGTTTGTAGACCATGCTGTCCCTGAATTTAAGGCTTACTGTCAGAAGGAAAATTTGGCCTTTAAGATTCTCCTTCTGCTGGATAACACAAGTGCCCACGAACTGGACTACAAAGCCCTCTGCCCGAACGTCAGGGTCCTATTTTTGCCACCCAATACCACATTGTTGCTGCAGCCTATGGACCAGGGTGTAATGGCCACATTCAAGGCTTATTACCTACGGAGGATGTTCTCCACGCTGATTAAGGAAATGGCAGGTGAAGGAAAGCCCAGTGTAAAGGAGTTTTGGAAGTCCTACAACATCTTGAACGTCGTGGAAAATATTGACGCGTTGTGGGAAGAGGTCACTTCGCAATGTATGAACGGCGTTTGGTGCCATGCATGGCCAGAGGCGGTCCACAGCTTCATGGGATTTGATGCCGTTCCTTCTCTCAAGCAAGAAATTGTCAAGTTGGCAAAGGATGTCGGCTTCGAGGGGATGGAGGAGGATGATGTATAGGAGTTGTTGGAGTCTCACGCTGAGCAACTGACAAATGAGGAACTGATTGAGCTGGACCAACAAAGGATATCCAAAGAAAGCAAGGACAATGATGATGTAGGACAGGAAGCCAGGACTCTGATGACAAAGAATCTCTCCCGTTTCTTTGAATTGCTGGATATGATGACAGAAATCATACAAAGTGGTGATCCTTTTCATGAACAGTCTGCCAAAGTGTCCAGAGCTCTCAATGATGCAGTCGTTTGCTACAGGGAGATCTGTCATTCAAAGATTCATGCAGGAGAGCAGATATCGATAACATCTTTTTTTAAGACTTCTGCAACCAAAAAGCCAGCCACAGAAAAGCCAGCCCAGGAAAAACCAGCCACCACCTCTACCTAAGTTTAGCGTAGTTGACACTGTTTTATACTGTATTACTGTACTGTATTTACTTTATTAAAATGTTCTATATGTTAGTAGGGTTCTACATTATTTTATTCAATTTTTATTTATAAAATATATACTATATAATCTGTCATGGTAAAAAGGTACACTGTTTAGGTGAAACATTGGCGAGTGTGGTGAAGTTGTGAACACATCCCCCTTCCCCCTTATTCCATTATTTCTTATGGGGAAAAATTCCCCAATATATGTTTCAGTATCCATTGCCCTTTTCAAGAATGCAACCCCACTGTATACAGGGGACCCCCTGTATAAGACAAGAGACAACAGATGGAGACATGCAGGTGAGGGAGTACAAGGAAGCCATCAGACAATATTGGTCAGCATGGTAGGCTAAATTCCCTCTAAGCCGAGCGGCCTCTCCCCCGACCCTGACCCAGCCCCACCCCAGACCTGCCACAGCTGGGGGACAGGTGTCCCGGACCCGGTCCCGACCCAGCCCAGCTCCGAGCCTGCTGTGGCCGGGGGACAGGCGCTCCCCCGGCCCCGAACCAGCCTGGCCCCAAACCTGCCACGGCCAGGGGGCAGGCGCCTTTTCCCCAGCCCCGACCCAGCCGAGCCCTGCTGCAGCTGGGGGGAGAGATGTTCCAGCCCTGACCCAGTCCATCCCCGAACCTGCCGTGGCCGGGGGACAGGTGCCCCTCCCCCAGACCCGACCCTGCCTGGCCCCGAACCTGCTGTGGCCGAGGGAGAGGCACCTTTTCCCCCCAGCCCGGGGAAAGCCTGAAGGTGCTTGTTTGCATATTTAACAAGTGGGTAATAGAGACTGGCATCATTGGCCAATCGGAGGTAGGAGCCAATATCTCAGTAGTGAATGAGAGATGCTTGGGTAGGGATAGACTGTGAAGAGCCTTGAAAATGAAGACAAGCAGTTTATGTTTGATACAATAAAGAAGAGGGATGCAAAGAAAGGGGTAACATGGTCAAAGTCATGAGTAAGGTTAAGATTTTGTCCTGGATATTTTTAATAAAAGTCATGGGCAGCTAGTAGGCAATAAACAATAAATTACAGAAGCCTGGTCCCTGCGGCATGGGGCTGAAGCCTGAGCCCCCCACCGCCGAGGGCTGACACCTAGAGAGAGATCCAAGTTGAAGATGGTGCCTGGGGTACAGGCGTGAGTGACAGGCAAGATGGTGATGGTGTTTGCAGTGATCAAGAAAGGAGATTGAAGGGAGAGCTTGGGTTGTGAGGAAAGATTAAAAACTCTGCTCTAGCCATGCTGAGCTTGAGCTGATGGCTAGACATCCAGGAGGAGATATCAGAGAGACAGGCCGACATTTTAGTTTGGCCAGAAACAGACAGTGGAGAGGTAGATCTGAGAGTTGTCAGCATATAGATGGTAGTCTCTGCTGTGCCTTCAGGCAGTCACAGTAGGTTTCTAGATATGGATGTGTGGTGCTAATGTTCTGTTCCCCCGCCTCTCTCCCACACAGGCTGTGCAACTGCTTCTGTGCAAGGCCGTACTCACTGGCCTGCAGAGTAAGGAACCAAGTGACAATTCTTCATAAGATTTACAAAAAATTGAGATCTCAAATCAGTAGTGGATTTAAAATTATACAAACTATAATTAAACTTCTTTGAAATGTACTCTGTTACTCATTAAACCTGGATTTGTGCTGGAAATGACCCACCTTGATTATCATGCACATTGTAGGGAGAGTGGTCACTTTGGATGAGCTATTACCAGCAGGAGAGTGAGTTTGTGTGTGTATGGGGGAGAGGGGGTGAGAAAACCTGGATTTGTGCTGGAAATGGCCCACCTTGATTATCATACACATTTTAAAGAGAAAAGGAGTACTTGTGGCACCTTAGAGACTACGGCTGTTACTCTGAAACCTGTCATTTTAAAGAGAGTGGTCACTTTGGATGGGCTATTACCAGCAGGAGAGTGAGTTTGTGTGGGGGGGGCGGAGGGTGAGAAAACCTGGATTTGTGCTGGAAATGGCCCAACTTGATGATCACTTTAGATAAGCTATTACCAGCAGGAGAGTGGGGTGGGAGGAGGTATTGTTTCATGGTCTCTGTGTATATAATGTCTTCTGCAGTTTCCACAGTATGCATCCGATGAAGTGAGCTGTAGCTCACAAAAGCTCATGCTCAAATAAATTGGTTAGTCTCTAAGGTGCCACAAGTACTCCTTTTCTTTTTTTGAGATCTTAGTTTATTATAACAAAAGTGTTCACCTTTAAAATGCCTGTTGCTCCAGATATATATAGATATATAATCAGTATATTGGATGCTATGTTTTGGTCAGTGATCTTTTCACTGTAAGAAGAAAAGGAGTACTTGTGGCACCTTAGAGACTAACCAATTTATTTGAGCATAAGCTTTCGTGAGCTACAGCTCACTTCATCGGATGCATACTGTAAGTGAGCTGTAGCTCACGAAAGCTTATGCTCAAATAAATTGGTTAGTCTCTAAGGTGCCCCAAGTACTCCTTTTCTTTTTGCGAATACAGACTAACACGGCTGTTACTCTGAAACTTTTCACTGTATTAACTATTGCTTATTAACTGTGTGCAGTTTTTACCCCTCTGAGTTGCACGCATAAAAGATGTTAAGCATTTATGTGGTCTACAACTTTCTCCTTCCAATTAGCCCTAGTAAGAATGTACATTACCTCAGCAGAGAAAATGTTAAAACAAACTTCAAGGTAAGTGTTGATTTGATTGGGGAAGCTGAGTGTAACAGCTTTTAAAAAGCACACTGATTGTAAAGGAGAGGAAGAAAATTCTATTCTGAAAGAAGATTCTGGAGATAAAAAATACACTAAGTAACTTTTAAAACTGCATTTTGCACATGTTGATTTGTCACATGTGTTTTCAATAAGTGTGGATGGCCACAGCCTGACATTTCCTTTCTGATTATATTTAGTGCATGTTTACTTTTCTTGTAAGTTGTGTTTTGAATGTTTATTTTGCTCTTCTCATAGCATTTGTCGTACTGATGTCTTTGTTCTCATTCTTCAGAGTTTACTGCATATTTTATTTACCGCTCTGAATTTGCAATCTGCTTAGCTTTACTCAGCTGTTTTTAACATGCTTATTGCGTGATGATGTGTTTTTAGTTGTTTTTTAATCTGTCCATGGATAGTGCTCTTTGGAAGAAAAATGGCAGAATGGGAAATCCAGGAATTTAAATTCAACATAAGATTCTTATGAAAAGAAGGGAGAAATATAAAGCAGCAAAATAACTACTAGTATATGAGGAGAAGTAGTAAAATAGTCATGGAATAAAAAAGAAGCAGCGTCCTTTCTTTCCACAGAGATAGTCTAGATGATACTCAAAACATTAATGGACCCCCAAGAATTTCTCTGATATTTTTCAGAGTATTCAAAATATAGTAGCTAACTAGCTCCAGCAACACTTGTCTTTAGACTTTCACCATTATCCTGAATCCTTCCTAGTTGGGCTTTGGACCACTGTGTGGTATATACAGACAGCACTAGATGAACTAGTGGATGATCTCCTCGAACCTACTACACAGTAAACAAACAAACACCTTCTGTAAGGTGCCACAAATACGCCTTTTCTTTTGACTTCTCCAGTGGCTGGTGCACCTGGTCCGGGGGCTGCCTGAGCAACTCAGGCAGCCCCTGGGCCAGGCGTACCAGCCGCTACTGGGGCAGTCACCCAGCAGCAGGAGTTTTGGTGTTCGGGTGTGGGGTGGTGCTTACTGGGGGAGGGGCTCCCAGGAAGGGTGACAGGAACTCCCCTCCCTCAGCTCCTGGCTCCATGTGCTGCCTCCACCCACAGGCACCATGGTTCCCAGCCAATGGGAGCTGCAGAACCGGGGCTTAGGGTGGAGCAGAGGCAGCATGTGGAGCTAGGAGTTGGGGTTGCCGCTACCCGGGAGCCTGGCAGGGAGACAGCCCCCCCAACACTCCTCCCCCAAGCACTCGTGGCGCCCCCGTCCCCCCCGGCTGTGCCTCCACTTCCAGCACCCGCGACGCCCCCCAGGCCATGCCTCCACCCCCAGCACCTGCGGTGCCCCAGGGCCGCCCTCCCAAGTCCCTGCCCCCCCCCCCCAAGTTTTAGTCAGGGGTATATAGTAAAAGTCATGGACACGTCACGGGCCGTGAATTTCTGTTTACTGCTCGTGACCTGTCCATGACTTTTACTAAAAATACCCATGACTAAAACATAGCCGTAGTCATAATGGACAGCTACTTCACATCACCTACAGCTTTGTCTCCCACCCTGTATTTTTGTATCTGCTGTAGTCCTCTAGCACAATGTTTCTCAACCTTTTTGATATCAGGGACCGGCTTGCTGCCTTCCTAAACTGTGTCAGGGAAATCTCAGGGACTGGCGCTGGTCCACGGACTGGTCGTTCAGAATCACTGCTCTAGGGGATTTCATGTGGTGATATGGGCTCAAATTTCAATAACACACAGATATGAGAATCGTTATCATTTATATCAGACAACGCAGTCCCCCAGCTACTTCAATGTCTGGGAATAATGAACATCTGAATAAAAAATAGCCAGATCAGGCTGAACCTTAGTGAGGTATAGATAACTCTGATAAGCAGAAGGAAACGTTTAGGAAATCTATCAGAAATCATGACTGGCCCCTCCATCCATCAGTTGTTAAGGTGTGTGCAGTCTTCACTTACATTTAATTCAGCCCTGTGCCCAGATACCCAGGTTACAGTACTTGCCAGTTACCCTTTTCCATCTTAACCTAACTGGAAGATTTCACCTGCTCCTCTTGGATGCAGAACTGTCCACACCAATTCATGCCTTTATTTCTGTGATGGAATGCTGAAATGCATTATACCTAGGACTGATCACACCAATTCATGCCTTTATTTCTGTGATGGAATGCTGAAATGCATTATACCTAGGACTGATCATGGAAGCTGCTCCAGTACACAGCTGCTCATCTGCTATGTGAACAGGCAAGCAGGAGTGTATCACAACATTGCTCTTTGCACTGCAGTGT
Organism: Caretta caretta; assembly: GCF_965140235.1. Lineage (NCBI taxonomy): Eukaryota > Metazoa > Chordata > Testudines > Cheloniidae > Caretta > Caretta caretta. The sequence continues at coordinate 180,928,979 of NC_134207.1, forward strand.
CTCCCCATTCAGTACCTGATCTAAATTAGGATCATGATACTCCTTTTCACAGCTTGAGTTAGATACTGTATTTCCCTCTACTGCACTCCAAGAATACTATGAAACAAAGGGGGTAATGGAATTGGCAGTATCCAGGATGAAGCTCATATGAGCAGAGGACAAGCCATTTTTGGTGAAGAGCATTTGGCTATGGAAACCCTTACTGCAGAAGAATAGGATCACTTTATTCCTTGCCTCTTTTAGTTCAAGACACATACTTTTTACATAGACCTTCCCTCAATAGGAGGAGTGACATGTTGACTGATAGATATCTCCTCTTTTAGAACTATTCTAACCAGTTATTCCTCCACAGAAAAGACCTATGCAATTCAATCCCACTGAGGGTGGAGCAGTAGTGTCCTACCAGGATGATGCTGAAAATGTATATTTCTATTTGGTTCCTAGATGCCATGATGACTGGAGCAACAGAACTGCATATGAAATGACACTGAGCCCTGTTGTTCTACTTCCGAAACTGTGCTAACAATGTTTTGTCATTGCTAGCAAGTTTCTGGGATGGTTTAGGAACATAAAAACGGCCATACTAGGTCAAAACAAAGATCCATCTAGCCCAGTATCCTGTCTTCCGACAATGGCCAATGCCAGGTGCTTCAGAGGTGTAGCCTTTTATTCTATTTAATGTTAATTATACTCCTGTGGGTTCAGCTCTGGCGGCTACAGTCTCAAGTTCAACAGAGGGTATGTCTACACTACGAAATTAGGTCGTTTTTATAGAAGTCGATTTTTAGAAACCGATTTTATACAGTCGATTGCATGTGTCCACACTAAGTGCATTAAGTCGGCGGAGTGCGTCCTCACTACCGTGGCTAGCATCAACTTACAGAGCGGTGCACTGTGGGTAGCTATCCCACAGTTCCTGCAGTCTCCACTGCCCATTGGAATTCTGGGTTAAGCTCCCAATGCCTGATAGGGAAAAAACATTGTTGCGGGTGGTTTTGGGTACATGTCGTCAGTCTCCCCTTCCTCCCTTCCTCTGTGAAAGCAATTGCAGACAATTGTTTCACTCCTTTTTTTCTGGGTTACCCCTGCAGACGCCATACCATGGCAAGCATGGAGCCCGCTCAGCTCACCGTCACTGTACATCTCTTGGGTGCTGCTGGCAGATGCGGTACTGCATTGCTACACAGCAGCAGCTCCTTGCCTTCGTGGCAGATGGTGCAGTAGGACTGATAGCCGTTGTACGTCTCCTGGGTGCTCCTGGCAGACCTCGGTGAGATCGATCAGGGGCGCCTGGACAGACATGGCTATTCTCCTCTTAGAACACCGAATGGGAGCTAGAGACTCCAGGTCATTCTCTTCTTTAAGTTTCATCTCATGGAGATTCAGTCCATGCGAGCTGGAGGCTTCTGCCTCAGGCTGCTCTCCCAGCCGGCAGCACCATGCGGTCACACCTACCCCAGCCTACCCCTTGCTCCCATGGCTCATGAAGCCTGGACAGTAGTAAGGAGCAGTTCAACTATCGGCTGAGCAAGTGCAGAATGGTGGTAGAATGTGCATTTGGATGTTTAAAAGCTCGCTGGCACTGTTTGCTGACTATGTCAGACCTCAGCGCAACCAACATTCCTATTGTTATTGCTGCTTGCTGTGTGCTCCATAATATCTGTGAGAGTAAGGGGGAGACTTTTATGGCAGGGTGGGAGGTTGAGGCAAATTGCCTGGCATCCGATTTTGAGCAGTCAGGCACCAGGGCAATTAGAAGAGCACAGCAAGGCGCGCTGCATATCACAAAGGCTTTGAAAACCAGTTTCATGACTGGCCAGACTACGGTGTGACAGTTGTTCGTGTTTCTTCTTGATGCAAACCCACCCCCTTTGTTGATTTTAATTCCCTGTAAACCAACCACCCTCCCCCCCTTTGAAATAAAGTAACTATTGTTTTGAAACCATGCATTCTTTATTAATTAAGAAAAAAATGAGATAATGGACAAGGTAGCCCGGGTGGGGTGGGGTGGGGGAGGAGGGAAGGACAAGGCCACATTGCTTATTGTAGCCACACTAAAAATCAAACTGTTTGAATGACAGCCTTCTGTTGCTTGGGCCATCCTCTGGAGTGGAGTGGCTGGGTGCCTGGAGCCTCCCCCTCCATGTTCTTGGGCATCTGGGTGAGGAGACCATGAAACATGAGGAGGAGGGTAGGTGGTTATACAGTGGATGCAGCGGGGGTCTATGCTCTTGTTGGCTTTCCTGCAGCTCCAACGAACGCTTCATCATGTCCATTTGCTCCCCCAACAGATGCTTCATCATGTCTGTTTGCTCCTCCATTAGCCTCAGCATTGCGTCCTATCTCTGCTCTTCACGCTCACTTAATTCTTTCCTGGCCTCTGCCACTGAATGCCTCCATGCATTAAGCTGTGCCTTATCAGTGCGGGAGGACCGCATGAGCTCGGAAAACATGTCATCGTGAGTGCGGTTTTTTTCGCCTTCTAATCTGCGATAACCTCAGGGATGGAGATGATTGGAGGAGGATTCTGGGGGGACTGCATGGTCCCCTGTGCTGCTGAGTGCTGCTGAGTTTGCCACGCTTACCAAACAGGAAATGAAATTCAAAAGTTCCTGGGGCTTTTCCTGTGTACCTGACTAGTGCATCGGAGTTCAAAGTGCTGTCCACAGCAGTCACAATGGAGCATTGTGGGATAGGTCCTGGAGGCCATTACTGTCGATTTTCATCCGCACTACCCCAAATTTGACCCAGCAAGGTCGATTTTAGTGCTACTCCTCCTCATCGGGGAGGAATACAGAAGTCGATTTTAAGAGCCCTTTAGGTCGACGGAACAGGGTTGGTTGTGTGGATGCAGTCATTTTTAAATCAACCTAACGCAGCTAAATTCGACCTAACCCTGTAGTGTAGACCAGGCCAGAGTTATTCTGTTTGTTCTGGATCTAGAACCCATTGGAACACCAATGAAACCATAGACAAAAAACACATACAATTACAAGAGCATCTATCTCTTAGCAGTTTTATTAAGTTTACCAACAAAGTTATAAATGTCACAGCATATACAATTCCTAAAGATAAGTATCATGTACCTACAGACATACTCACATCCTCCTAGATGATGTTGGAGTCTGTTGCCTTTTCATGGATTGATCATCCATACAGGAGTGATTCCTGCTGGAGTTTCTCATAGGAAGCTCAATTTTCCTGCTCTGGGCACCTTTTTTTATACTGTGAGTCTGTCTATACCTACATTCTGTGCATGTACATGAAAATGTCTTATTGGTCTGTGTCCACTAGAAACACAAGGGACCCCGAATTCTATAGACTGTGTAGGTTGTCATTAACATTGAGGTACCACCTTTATCTTGTGGTTAAGGCACGTGTTGGAGACAATATTTACTGTCACGGCATTTTATAATTGAAATTTAATCTTCCCAGCTATACTTTCACAATATTACCATTTGGTACCTCTTTTCCCATAATCTTTCAGGTTATTTCTCGGTCACTGATTTACACCATCATTTCTTGTCTCCAAGGCCCAAAATAGCTAAGCTAAAGCCTTGCAGGCCTCAGCTTACAGGTTCTTGCATTTCATCTTATTTCACTCATGTCTACTACTTGGTTCTCCAAAATATTGATCTATCTTATACTTTTATAACTACAAATTAACTCTAATTAACATACAATGAATATATATGGTATAACATGTTGATTAATCATAACATCACACAATAAATGGATAATAAACTAAAATAATAACACAGAGGGAATGAACAGAACAGGTAATCATCAAGTAATCCATCCCTTGTTGCCCATTCCCAGCTTCTGGCAAACACTCTAACAAGTGATCTGATTGCCATATTTGGGGTCAGGAAGGAATTTTCCTCCAGGGCAGATTGGAACACGGGTGTGGTCAGGGAATTGGAATTCATTTGCAAATTGGATACTATTAATTTAGGCTTAAATAGAGACTGGGAGTGGCTAAGTCATTATGCAAGGTAGCCTGTTTCCTCTTGTTTTTTCCTACTCCCCCCCCCCAGATATTCTGGTTTAACTTGGATTTAAACTTGGAGAGTGGTCAGTTTAGATGAGCTATTACCAGCAGGAGAGTGAGTTTGTGTGTGTATGGGGGTGGGGGGGAAGTGAGAAAACCTGGATCTATGCAGGAAATAGCCCGACTTGATTATGTAAAGAGTTGTCACTTTGGATGGGCTAGCACCAGCAGGAGAGTGAATTTGTGTGGGGGGGTGGAGGGTGAGAAAACCTGGATTTGTGCTGGAAATGGCCCACCTGTTGATCACTTTAGATAAGCTATTACCAGCAGGACAGTGGGGTGGGAGGAGGTATTGTTTCATATTCTCTGTGTGTATATAAAGTCTGCTGCAGTTTCCACGGTACACATCTGATGAAGTGAGCTGTGGCTCACGAAAGCTCATGCTCAAATAAATTGGTTAGTCTCTAAGGTGCCACAAGTACTCCTTTTCTTTTTGCGAATACAGACTAACACGGCTGTTCCTCTGAAACTTGTTATCACCCTATCTCCAGCAAGATGGAGACTTGCTTGTGCTTAACTAGGTGTTATCTCCTAACACTGCCAGCTTGTTTGCCACCCAAGCATTCTCTTCTGGGCTATGCCAGCCCTTACTTTGCCTTTCAGGTTAACAATAGGGGTACCTTTGAGTCCCTTTGAAACATTCCCTTGCAGTGTCCAGCCCTTTATCCACTGAACACTCACAGAAATACCAGATTGGCTGTCCCCAAGGGAACAGTGTACACACCAGCTTGCATGATTCAACTCAGGATCAGTACCTTGCTTAATATCACAGCACTTAAACTTATCTTTGTTTCACTATAAATATATCTATTTACCAGAGATTCAAAAGATAGTGAGTAAGGATAATGGAAACAAAAATATATAAAACAAAATCATAGCATGCTTTCTGGAGACTAAATTTAAATTTCTTTCGGCAGGAGGTTAACCTGTTATCTCATCCAAAGCCTTTTGCAGTATCTTCAACCATGGCTGATTGTGATCCTGTTTTCATGAATGTAAATACACTGGCCATTTACTTCCTAGGTGCCAGATAATGGGGTGCCTTCTTTGTTTCCCAGATATAGTCCAGAAACCCTTTGAAATGTATCTCAAAATAAGGTTCTCTTCCCTTGCTGTGTTTCTATACTTGCTCATTCCTTGCTGAAATTCTTACAATCCTTCATCTGCATTCATCTTAGATGGGTGATGAAAGACCCATTGTGAATGAGACAATACTTAATTTACATTTCAACAGAGACAGATGAATAAACATCCCTTGTATGACAGAAAACCGGTTTGCCAACTCTGTGCTTGATACAGACTTTAAAACATATTTTCTGTTTATATACGCATCTCCTCCCACAGTATCTGTATGTACATTTCACAATGGTATTAATGACTAGTGTGACCTGGCTTTGATTTAAGACCTCATGTGACATTTGTTGCTGAGCCAGAACCTTCATACCAAAATCAGGACATTCCTGTAATCTCCTTGCCAATTGGCTTTGAGGAATTCTTGGGTCATAGCATGGAAGAAGAAGAGACTGTAAAACTTGGAAGGAGGAGAGGGACAATGGTAGTTAGTGGTTATTTCATAAATCTTGCAGATAGGCTGGAAGGTAAATAACAAGGAACAAAGATCTTAGAAGTGGCTAATAAGGTCAAGATCGGTAAGGAGAATGGCTAATACTGAGTGTGAGAAGGAGCTGACAATGTTTGTGGGTATCAATTGTTACTACTAGATCAGGATTATGGGTGTCACAGTTCAGGGCAACTGCACCTGTATTCCCCCTCTGTGGTACATCAAGGGCACCCACTCTAGGTTCCCGGCTTCTCAGCCATCACTTCTCTTTGGGAGATACCCACATTTCTCTCTGTCCATCTCTCTTGACTGGGGTTTTTCCAGGCTGCACAGTTTCCTGCCTCCACGGTGATGTCCCCAGCAAGCCAGACTGCCTAAAAGGCCAACATTTGCACTTTACTTTCTCTCCAGAGGCTCTGAACAGTGAATTGCCTTCAGTTATATGTTACCACATAACTGTTTATAAGCAAGCACCTTTATTGTTAAGGTGACAACATTATAGAGAAAACATATTAAAAACACTAAAAGAATCTGCATGCTTACCAGACATCATCCCAACTCCATCCTTGGGCTATCAGAAGGTATGCACCCATACAACCAGTGTATTGCTATAGTAAGCAATTTGTAGATACATGTGTTGGGTAGGAAAACAATTGGCTAAGAAGAGATGTTCATAGCCACTAGCAATGTTAGGTGGACTTCTACAATTAACAATGAGAACTAATCATATTTTCTCCCCCCCCCCCCCAGCACCAGCCCACGCTCATTCAATTCTCTCCTCTTTGTGCTTCCATTGTCTCATTCTACTCTTAACTTTATACCTTTTTCACACCATCCTCCAAGCTTGGCACTGTCTCCCTTATTCTGTGCATCAACCAACCACCTCCGTAAACCCCACCTCTTCGCTTGATATTCCACAGTGACTTCCACTCAGACACTATAATGATTCATTCTTGCACTTGATCTTGTGCCATTTGAACTGTATTTTTCTGATTTAGTTTTCAAGCTCTTTAGTGTAGGGGCTTTGTCTTTCTAAGTGTTTGTGAAGTGCTCTCTACATATGCATGGTGCTATATAAATAGTTATGAATATTTATAAAGCACATAATACTGCATAAAGCATATCTACGGTGCTATATGAATAATAATATACAAAACTGTAAAAATGAATTAAATAATAAATGGGAAGCTGCTAACAGGAAGAGGATATAAAATTACTTGTGGAGAACCTGTTGGGAAGCAGATTTTGTTGAAATACTCTAATAATAGTCTGAAAAAACAAAGTAGTAAAAAGAGAAATAATTTTAATTTTAAAGCCCAGTGGGTTTTTTTATATAACATTTATGAGCATTCCTCACAGCAATATAATATACTATAAACTGAGGTGTCTGAGAACTGGTTAAGTCAAGAAGCAGACAAGAATGTTAAATGTCAGGATATGTAGTTTATAAAAAGGATAAACTCAGCCACACAGGAGGAAACATGTCCATTAGGTTAGGGAGGGACATACTGTCTAAACAAAGAAATGTCATAGTCAGGCTTGTCACCAGTGTACAAACAAGTTGGACTCAAGTAAAAGAAACGGTAAAAAATTATAATCGGAAGCCATTATTGGGCTCTGGGGGAGGATGAGAAAGCAGAACAGGAAATGTTTATGTAGATAAAGGAAGCCTGCAAAACAGCTAGTATAATGATCATAGGGATTTCAGTCTGCTTGCTACTGAGTAGAATTGTAATTAGGAAATATTAAATGAGTGTGTATGTTTAGATTTAACATAGCACTGAACTGTCCCATAAGTTTATTAAAGTACAGTTATTGCTGGAAAAGTGAATGTCTAAAACTCACATCATGAGGTTCCAAGTTTGTCTATCTGACTCCAAAATAGCCCAGGTCTCTAATAGTCAGAGTTTGTTGACCTTCAAGGTTATGCTACAGAGTTCATCTGTTTTCTCAGGCTTTTCAGAGATGGCTGGGGAACGGTATGCTCAGGGATGATGTTTTGTTTTGTTTTTTAAATTGTAGAGGTTGATTGTCATATTTTTGGAGAGGATAAGCTGTAAATTGTGTGTGTGAGAGGGGGATAAGTTTGTAAATTGTGACAGGGTTGATTCTTTCTTATTTCTGGAGGGGGATGAACTGCTCAGTTTGTATATGCACTTCATTATCCGCATTTCTCTAAAAGGCACTTTGAGTGCAGGATAGGCATTAAATTATTTTATAAATTGGATGTTATTATTTTAACATTTATTATAATTTCAATTTTCTCAATTTACAAGTTAAAAAATAATTAATGTTACTGCCAGCACTACAAATTCAGCCTTGGTTCTAGGAATTTAAATGCTCTGTCATAATTTTGCAGTGAACATTGTTTTTTGCACAGTTTCCTTGCCTTAGTTTTAAGAGAAAAGTGAAAGTTCTATTGGTGCAGTCTTTTGCTATTAACCAGTTGGTCTGGTCTCACTCTTTGTTCTGCTCCTTCATACTGTCTGTCTTCTCCTCTGGCAGTCTTTGCATCCTGCACTGCAACAGACATACTGTGCCCCAGGGTTCCTGCTGGTACACTTGCAGTTGCCATCCAAATATTCCTGATGCTTGCCTCGCCCACAGAAATATGTTTTATAATGGAGCCAGCATAAAACAGGTGGATGTCCACTACACTTGAATAGTCTTACAGTATGTGTCCCCCCCATGTTACAGGGCCCCCAAAGCCAGGAATTATGAACTTCTCTATTGAGAACAGGGCAAATATTTATGAGCAGCAAGTCTGTGCACATTCTTCTGAACAACTGCTATCTGAAGAGCAGTAAGTATTAATATCGTAAACGTCACTAGTTCTAAGATGCACCTGGGAATTTGTCCAGTCTGTTAAGATTCATAGCACTCTGTGACATCCGGCTTGGGGTACCCAGAATTGTGAGCTCCTGTGTTACTCCTCTCAGCTTCAGCAAGTGAAGGTTTTGCTGCTGCTAAGTCATGTCAGCTCCCTTATACACCAGCTTGTCTGCCTTGCCAGCAAACTCTGGAGGACTCTGTCCAAACCTTGCCTTGCAGGTAACAGTCAGTTCCCAGGTTCCCCAGAGATGCCTCTCTGCAGTGTCCGGCCCCTCTCACCAGACACATACCTTTGTCTAGGTCAGGCTGGGTTCATGCTCTGTCTTCCAAACACATTTTAAGAACATATTTCCAGCAAACATCTATATTTCTTTGTATATGTTCTATACATACATCATACAATGATTTTTGGGACCAGCGTGTCACCACTTTACTTATGATATCTTACATGAAACCATTGAGATATATATTATGACAACAGTTTGTTGGGGGCAATGAGTGTGTCAGGCCAGATGTGAATTACAGTATGGGGGACCCTTCTGCTGCTTGGCACTGAAGGACGGGCTGGGATCACACACACATGATTGCAAAGTATTGATCTTCTATGTTAATAATAACTAATGAAAGAAGAATCCTGTATTTGGTATTACCTTACATTAGGTGCACTTTATTCTTAGACATGCTAAAATTAATATGAAGTCATGACCATTTTCTCTTCTGCTATTGCTTTATTTGTACTGGTGAAAGATGGTCCTGTTTGATATTTCTCAACAAATAATTTTTGTGTCTGAATTCATAGTACCGGTAGTTTGTTGTATGTTCGTAACTGACTTGAGAGTCTTGAAGTGAATTAGAATGAGAGCTTACATTAATAAGAGACAAAGATTAATCTGAGTTTCATTTAAACTGCAGGAGCAAACTATAGATCGTTAATTCCAGTTCTGACTGGTTCCATGTAAACTCCAGGTGCCAAAACTCTGCAGTCAGGGTTTCAAGAACAAACTCTCACTGGTTAATCAAACCTTTTGCTACATTTGTTGTTAGCTGCTTGTGGATGTAGCAGTCTTATTTTAGTTGTGTGAGTGTCATACCCTGGTTTTCAGCATTGCACAGCTCTTAAATAGCTGTGACAGTCAAACCAGTTATGCTCCCATGGACCAATTCTTAGTTGTTTTTGGTCTGCTTCCAATAAAAACATATTTTAGGGCTCTTTGTTAGTTGAAATGTTGTCTGGAATTCAATGCTCTGTAGTCCTCTAATTATCCTTTTAACTTACTTTTGCTTATTTTCACAAATGTCCCAATCTTTCTCCTTACCAGCTTATTTATACTACATTATTTATATTTTTAAAAGCTTACTGCTTACTGCTTTTACTAACCTTTGCATCCCTTAACCAGAGGGGCTGTGGTGCCTCTTTCTGCTTTAGATTTCAAGAGGATGAGTTTCAGTGTTTCCAACAGCTTCTTAAATATTTCCTTGCCAAAAATTCCCTCTGTGATATAAATACCTGAATTATCCACCCCTAGCACACATACACTCCTGTGTTAAAATGGCAGCAGGAGAGGAATGATACTTCTGGCAGCCTTTCTGCTGAACCCCAGAACCTGCTACTTCAAACAATATATGATTTTTGTGATGCAGTGTGCTCTGGAACATACACCTGGAATGACAATAATCTTTTAACCGAAGGACAAGGGACTACATGGGCAGCAATCCTCCAAGATTCTACCTCCTAGTAACATGCCTCTACTTTACCCACAGAGGTGAACTATTCAGGATAAGAGAGCAAGTTGTTCATTCTCCATGTTCCTTGATTCGTTGGCCTCTGTTCTGGCACTGCTAGCAAGGGCTAATTGTGATTGGTGGATTTTGTGACATTGGCACCTTTTTACTAAAAACTGTACTGAGACACAGGCAGCTAAAGAGCTGTTAGATGTTAACACCTTTTGATCACTACTTATCTGAACCTTATTTGAGCCAGTGATTTGGATGAGCGAGGATTATACTGTTATCAATTCCTGGTCAGTGCCCCAACAAGATTATCTTAATTAACTGAAATCAATAACTTAAATTTTAAAATAAGAATAAAGGTGTTCTCCCCCCCACCCCAACTAGGTAAGCATCAAAGCATGAGAAACTGGTCTTACATTATAGCTTTAGATGCTGATACTACAAATTATGTTAGTTTTCTGGAATACGGTGGCTTCCAGAAGCAGGTTCAGACATTCTGTTTCCAACTGTATTTTCAAATACAGGCCATCATTTACATAGGGCATGAAATACATCTCCATGTGAGCTATCAGAATGTCTTACACAGCAAAATGGGTCATGCTTTCTTTTAAGCATCTCTCCTTACAAGTTCTCTAATACCATTTATTCAAGCATGCACAGCTCTGAGAGGCTGAATTTCCCTCTTGGCTCCTCATTTCCTTTGAGTTACAAACCTTCTGTGCTATCATCACTCTTAAATGTTCCCCTTTGAAGACAAATTCTTGTCTCATTAGCTCAGTCCTTTTACAGAAATTACTATCCACAGAGCCCAGTGTGGAGCCTTCATAGTATAAATCCTTCTCTGTTTCTCTCTTGTTCCACAGCTTGGTCATTCATTTCTTTGAGCTGTGCAGTCATATTTTTGTAGTCATTTTTTATTGACATGGAAAATTTGAAAACTGTTTAGATGCTACAGTTCCTTTGATCCTTTTATTTCTGCTCTTTTCCTTATACCCACTGTGGGCTTGAGCCATAGCTGCCAAGTGGTTTAATGAACTAATGTGCATATTTGCAAACAATTTGCTTATAACCAAAAACTTCAGCTTATGAACAATACACTCTACTCCAAGCAGTGGGAGGGGCAGGGCAGAGAGCAGCACAAAACATTGGAGCACTGGCTGGGCTGGGTGGGTTGGTGTGCCAGGTGCCTGAGAGAGGGTAGCTGGGTGAGTATTTGCTGGGGCTGTTGGTACTGCGGTTGGTGTAGGTGAGTACTAGGGCTGCTGGGTGGCAGGGGACTTATGGGTGGTGGTGGAGGGTGTTGCAGGTACTGAGGGAAAAGGGCTCTTGGGCGTAGAGATTCTAGTGGTAGAGTGCTGGGGAGGAACAGAGGGTGCTGTGACTACTGGGGAACAGAAGATGCTGGGGGCTGTTTGGGTAACTAGGGTAGCTGGGTGTTTGCTGTGAGGGGTTTGGTGCAGCTGGCTACAAGGGTGGTAGCTTGGGGCCTCCCGCTGCTGCAGAGGCCTGGCCCTCATCCAGCAGGGAGAGTTACATGCTCAAGGGTGCAGCAGCTGCCCCTAGCGATCAAAAGACAAAACTACAGGCAAATCCCTTCCTGCAGCTCAACTGGATGCTGAGGATCTGGCTGAAGATCCAGGCAAGCATGATGGGGCTATGCATTGTATGATTATTGTGATACGTGACAGTCAGGAACTCTGCTCATCCAAAGCCCATTGAAGCCAATGAAAACACTCCCACTGTCTTCAATGGGCTGTGGATCAGGTCTTACATGCTGCTTCCCCTGTATTGAGTCTACAGTCCAATATCCTCTAATTCACCCTTCCTGTCATTCCTTCTGAATATAAACCCACTCATATATGGTCAGTGAGCCTCTGGCAAGGTTAAATAATTCTTAGCACATAAATCTGCTACACATTCTCATACTACAAATAATTGATATCAATTGCAAAAATAAAGCAATCTTTTTTTCTTCATTACATCTAGTACATTTATTTGTACTTATTACAAATTAATCAGCTACTGTGCTCTTCTTGCATCATATTGGCCTGTATTTTTAGGATATACATTTTTGTGTGCATTTAATGCTTGTGAGAGCTGCTGAATGGACTACCTTGGTAACGGAAGTTCTTCATTTATGTACAGGCTAGATACAACATAACACGGCAAGCTTCCCCAGGCTGCCCTGACAACATCTCTCAACCCCAATTTGGAGTGACTATTTCTTGGAAGGAGAGAATAATTTACTCTCAAAATGCCCATTCAGTTCTCACCCTTTCTGTTGAGGCTAATGAAGGAAACAATTGTAGTGGCAGTTTTTGTGATGTGGACACTTGTGCACTGCAAATTGGACTGAGACCACCAAACTCATTTTACATCGACCACCAGAGAAGAATCAGCAGTAACCACTTACAGTGACTACTGACTTGGGTTGGATCTGAGCCCGCAACATAGAGATGGAAGGCCTCATAGCCCATTCCTAATTCATTGAGACAGCCAGTTCGCTCCATAATGGCTTATTTATGTTTTCACAACTCGTTGCTTTGAAAATTATGATGATATCAAGAATAAATTATAATTGCAGGTGAGGAATATTCAGGAGAAGCAGACAACCTACTCACCAAAAGTCCTGAATTCTTGCAAATATTCTCTGCAATAAAGAATAAGGGAAGGAAAAATACAGAAATAATCTTGAGTATAAGCAGAACTGTTTCTAAATCTTAAAATTCAAGGGTTTTCATGAGATGTCAATTGCTGTTTAAGCTGTGAGAAACCTCTCTCTCTTCCCTTCCTGGCAATAAAAATATTTGAAGGAAATTTTCTCCTCCAAATGTTGTGAAGCAATAGAGACATCTAGCGGATAACACGATTAAGCCCAGCAAGTTTATGGATTTATCATTTTTTCAATCTCCGTTTCCTGTGTAAAGTTGTAGCCAATGAAACATTGATTTTCAGTACTCCGATTCTGCATCTCTATATGAAAACAGTTTTTTAAAAAACCTGATCTGATATTAAAATACAGTGTCATTCACAGTAGTTGTGATATCTTGCTCAGGTTGCCCGGAACCAAGAGTCATTGTGTTACTTCTCTGCCTCAGCAGGAATGAACTTTGCTGCTGCTAAGCTATGTGCCAGCATCCTGACACACCAGCTTGTCTGTCCTGCCCTGCCAGAAAACTCTTCAGGACACTGCCAGTCTAAACCTTGCCTTGTAGGTAACAATCAGTGAACCCCAATTTCCGAGTTCCCTAGCAGATGTCTTTCTGCAGTATCCAGTCCTCCTCCCTGGATACTCACAGAAGTTATTAAGTTCACTGCCTCCAAAGAGACAGTCTGTTAGTTTAGCTGAGGACATCATACATCAGTTTAATACACAGCACTAAGATGGTTTTGTAGTAAAGCAATTGAGTTTATTAATAAAAAAACGAGTTTTAAGTGATAGGTTACAAGTAAAACAAAACACGCTTCTAGTGACTAAAATTTAAATTCAGCAAGTTAAAATCTTTGTCTGAGCAGGTTTCTCACCTATAGTTAGTTGCAGTTACTCTTGGTTTTCAGGCAAAGAGGATCCACTTTTCATTAGCTCAGCGGGCGCTCCTCTGCCTCTGTCCCCTAGGTGACGGATGCCAAGATGGCTTTCTCTTTCTGCTTATATTTCCCAAAGTCTGTCTCTTTTGAAGAACCAGGAAGGCTTCCTGAAGATACAGGCTCCATCCCCGGTCATGAGCATTAAGCAGTCTTCCCCCCGCTTGTTTAGCATGGTGGCTTTGTTTAATTCCTATGTAGACGTACATTTCATTGTACCCTGACGTATTACTTGGCTGACTTTACACTGGAGACACAGGAAAACACACAAAATAACATTCCTTTGTCTAGGACAGGCTGGGTTTATGCACTGCTTGAAAAACATCTTTCAAAAACATATTTCCAGCACACACCTATAATTCTTTATACACCACCCATACATAATATTAATGACCAGTTACCGGTTTGTATCCGACACCTTATGAAACACCTTTTAAATACAGATTATGTCCACAATGAGTTGGGGTCAATGAGTGTGTCAGGCCTGATGTACATTTTGCAGTGAGGGACTCTCCAGGTCACAGCATCTTAAATCAGGCAGGGAAAAGAGAATTAAGGAAAAATGTACAGAAAATGAAACTGGTTCTGAATCCAGTGGTTCAAAGGTCAAATAATTCAGATAATGGTTAAAATCCAATTTGGATTCTAATGACTGAAATTCAGCACTACCTCACTGTTCTAGATATGAAAAGAAGCTAGCAGTCTTGTTCCTATACTAGTAAACTGAGATCACCATATTCATGTGTCATAGGGTGGCTTACCCTAGAAAGCAGTCTGGGCTCTGCCCTGCCCACAACTTAGCAGTTACCCCTCAGCCTTGCCCATGATCTAGCCATTTATGGGAAATTAGTGATCCCCACCTAGGTGTAATGGAGTTAGAGTGACTGACCCTAGCTGCGGATGACTACTTAAACAGAGCTGAACACAACTGAGTGAAGACTGTGCAGGAGGGAGGATTCCCCTGCAGGCGGAAGGCCCAGTAGTTCAGAGCTGGTGAGCTGAGCCCCAGGAGTAGAACTAACTCCTGGGGTGGGCTCCAGGACTAAGGAGACAGGTGTCCAGGGAGTCACTTCTGGGGCTAATGTTGTAGAAGATGAACAAGGAATAGAAGAGACCCACAGGGTAGCATGACCAGGTGTCCGGTTTTCAACCGGAACACCCAGTCAAAAAGAGATCCCGGCGGCTCTGGTCAGCAGTGCTGACTGGGCTGTTGACTGTCCAGTTGGCGGCTCCGCACAGCGGGGCTGGCAGACTCCCTGCTAGCCTCTGCGTGGCTCCCGGGAAGCAGCTGTCATGTCCCCACTCCAGCTCCTATGTGCAAGGGCACCCAGGGGTCGCTGCATGCTGCCCCCCCCCCCAAGCACCGCGGCCAATGGGAACTGCAGGAGCAGCGCCTACGAATGGGGCAGCGCGCAGAGCTACCTGGCCACGCCTCCGTGTAGGAGCCAGAGGGGGGACATGCTGCTGCTTCCGGGGGCTGCTTGAGGTAAGCATCACCTGGAGCCTGCACCCCTGAGGCCCCCTCCCTGTGCCCCAATCCCCTGCCCCAGCCGTGATCCCACCCTCCGAACCCCTAGTCCCAGCCTGGAGCACCCTCCTATGCCCCAAACCCCTCATCCCCAGCCCCACCCCAGAGCCCGCATCCCCAACCGGAGCCCTCATCCGCCGTGCCCCTACCCCAGCCCCGGTCCCCCTCCGAATTCCTCGGTCCCAGCCCGGAGCACTCTCCTACACCCCAAACCCCTCATCGCCAGCCCCACCCCAGAGCCCGCACCCCCAGCCGGAGCCCTCACACACCCCCACACCCCAACACCCTGCCTCAACCCAGAGCTCCTTTCCTGCACTCCGAACCCCTCAGCCCCAGCCTGGAGTCCCCTTCTGCATCCCAAATCCCTCATCCCTGGCCCCACATCAGAGCCTGCACCCCCATCTGGAGTCCTCACTCCCTGCCCTAGCCTGGAACCCCCTTCCATACTCCGAACCCCTCAGCTCAACCCCCCCAGCTTTAACATCATTGCCCCTTTTGCCCCCTCACTCCCGGGCTGCTGACAGGAGCAGGCAAAAGGGGCAGCTGCCCCGGGGCTGGCTATTTAAAAGGGCCCGGGGCTCCCGGCTGCCACTACTGCAGAAGCGGCTGGAGGCCCAGGCCCTTTTAAATTGCCTTCAGAGCCCTGGGTGGGGTGGGCTAGGCAGCGCAGATGGGCTGGCTGGGGGAGGCTGACTCCCAGCCCTGCCCCTTCCGCCCAAGGCCCCGCCCCTTCCGTGGCCCCAGAGCTGGGCCCCCATACCGGTAAGTGTTTGATAATTCTTTCACCCCGTTTGCAAACATACCATTGTCTGGATAGCTGCACATTAAAAGCTTCTAAGCAACCACAACTCCCACCTGTTGACAGTGGAAAAGCTGAAACAAATGGTCCAAGGAGGAGATTCAGATTCAGCCAGATACAATCAAAGGTGTGTCATGAAGTGCATAATCAACTGAACTGTTGTGTAGTCCATGGAAGTGCAATACCATAAAGTGAAGGACTTAAACAAGGTTTCCTGAAATCAGTGGCTAGTCTGTTCCTTTCTTGAAAGGGCTAGACTGGATGCTTGCATCTAGACTCACCGCTGAACCAGTTCATCTTGTGGACAGCAGGGAAGCCAAACTGGATGAGCTGATGGAGAACAAGAGTAAAGATAAGCCGACTAAGCAGTGTGGCAACATGAGGCCTGACTCAGGAATGGTGCAAGGTTTTTTACTGTGTTTGTTTGAGAGCTGTTCGTAGCATGAATGGGGATGAGAGTGGTAGTTATGAATGGAGCGTTGATTCCAGGTTCAGCACGGCCCATATATTCTCTGCTATAGAATTTGCCATGGGATGCACCTGTTGCCACAGATCTGTTCTGCAGAATCTTTCATTTAAAAATAAAGTTTCTAGTCCTTAAGCATATGAAGAGAGCCTTGAAAATGTGAAGAGAGTGTACACTGATCAACTATTGTAGTTTTTATTACAGCAGCCCCTAGAAGCTGGAGAATGTCAGGAAGGTCTCTATAATACTAAATGGTTACTAAAAATCACATACTGCTAGGCAGAAACTGTGTGGATTTGGGCTCTGAAAAAAATATCCCCCTAGTTCTTAATTCAGACAGTTGTATTCCAGAATGCACTCCTGAAAACAGGCCGAATGCTAGGTATGAATGCAAAAACACAGTTGTGCTGTTAGAAAAACTGCTAAGTGGATACAAACTGTCCAGAGTAACCAATTAAGCTGAATGCACCTTCTAACTGATTACAGAATCATGGTTTTAACTGTATGGTGCATGGAGCCTAATGTACCTTCTCAGTTCTAGACCGTTCGTGTTGGGAAACCTGCTGTACTGTGTGTGCTGTAATTACGCTGTAGATAGACTGCAGCTGCTAGTGCTGTCACTTTAGATTGCAGATGTTACTACATTTTGAGAGACCTAAATTCACTTGTAAAAGAAAAAAACTTCACTGGAATTAGGGCATCCAAATTATATGCTTGACATTTGACTTTGAAGTGTCGCTGTCAGAAAATTGCATCTTTCTTTGTGACAACTTTGGCAGAGATTGGGTTTCCTTTTTACGGTGTGTGATCTCCATCGCTTACAGAAAATATATTGAAGCCTGTGGGCTCTTTCTAAAATTATGAAAAGCAAAGATATTCATAGCTAACATATCTTATCATGCCCTGGTGTTGCAGATGACCATGAGCCTCCATCAGGGGTTCTCAGAATACTATGTGATCTTCCATACCATATGAGCAACAGTTGTAATATGATTAAAAGTTTGATGAAACTCACTTCATTGTTAATGCTTTAATCTTTGAGGACTTTTTAAATTGACTTGAAAGTAAGTGTTGAATACTAAAGACAAATAACATGCTATTCTAAAAGGCTACAGCAGGGGTCGGCAACCTTTCAGAAGTGGTGTGCCGAGTCTTCATTTATTCACTCTAATTTAAGGTTTCACGTGCCAGTAATACATTTTAACATTTTTAGAAAGTCTCATTCTTTAAGTCTTTAATATATAACTAAACTATTATTGTATGTAAAGTAAATAAGATTTTTAAAATGTTTAAGAAGCTTCATTTAAAATTAAATTAAAATGCAGAGCCCCCCAGACCGGTGGCCAGGACCCAGGCAGCGTGAAAATCAGCTCGCGTGCTGCCTTTGGCATGTGTGCCATAGGTTGCGTACCCCTGGGCTACAGGAATATCCTCACACGCTGGGGAGTTCACGTATCTACCACAGTGTATGTGCTGGGCTGACACAGGTTTCTGTCCTAGAAAAATATCAGACAGAAGAAGTCAGGAGCAGGACATAAAGTTGATCAGTAAAAGTAGTTTATTTCCACTCAAAAATGGCACCACATCAGCCAGACATAATTTTTCGGCTATTGTGTTAAAACCACAGATTATAACTACACAAGAATATATCTGTTTCCAGACCTGTCAGGTGCTGATCCTGCAAACACTTATATGCAAGTGGACCCATTGAACTCAGTGGGACTTTTCATGTGTGAAGTTACTGCTTTGAGTCAAATGGGGCTCCACACAGGCACAATGGCACACTCACACTTGCAGAAACAGGGCTTCAAACTATAAACTCTTCTGTACAGAGACGTATCTGTTCTGTCTATATGGAACTCAGCAATCTTCCGGGGGGCAGTCGTATAAATAATAATAAATAGGAGTGTAAAACTCCGCTCTAAAAAGAGAAGCTAGACAGTGTCTACCTTTTCACAATCACTCTCTAGTCTGGAAAGCCATCAGACCTAACACCTACAATCGGAGTGGTGCTATTCTGAAAAAATTTATATTTCTTTTTCTAAATACATGATAAGCCCAAAGGCCAAACGTAGGCTATTACTATGCAAATACATTATTAAGAATCATGCATTGTGATGTAAGTGCTCAATTGGGTCCATAGGAATTACTATAATGCAATAGACCATTTAGTCCAGAATCTTGCTCTGACAATGTCCAGCTTCGAAAGAAGGGGCAAGAAACTCCATGCTAGACAATTATGGAATAACCTGCTGTGATGGAGCATCTGCCCCACACTAGCCCACAAAGAGAGGCTGCACAACAGGTAGCCATTTGGGGAGGACATTAGGGAGACTGTGCAGGAGACAGCCAGTTGGAGAGGGCTATGAGGAGCAGCCAATCAGGGCCGAACAGGCCCATATAAGAAGAGCCGCAGGACAGAACAGGTCAATCACTCCCTGGAGTTTGAGGAGGGTGGAGGACTGGCTGCCTTGCAGGCAGAGGGCAGCTAGCAACTTGGGCAGAGCTTGTGCAGGATCAGGGGAGCGAGAGCAAGCTCATGACTGACTGTGGGCATGCTGAAGCCCTGAGACAAGGGTGGAGAAGGTGCTGGGGCTGCGGGGAAGTGGCCCAGAGAAGTAGACTATGAGGTTGGAGGGAACGCAGCACATGGCTGCCATCTTCAGGGTTCCTGGGCTGGGACAAGGAGTAATGGGCGGGCCTGGGACCCTGCCCCCATTCGCCACTGAGGAAGTGGCTGAACAGTGGACTGCCATTCCCCTGGAAGCGGGGGGAGAACAGAGTGTGACAAGGGATTTCTGTAACCCTTATGTATCCCTGTGCTGTTAGCCAGATGGCATGAAGTCCTTGGGCACAAAGATTATGATTTCAATCCTTCTCCATATGATGCATTTTTTTTCTAGTGAGACTTACTTTTTAAATCTTGCAAAAACTTGTTGCAGAGCATCAATGTAACTACTCATGGTAGTAAGTGCTACATCCAATACTAGGTGTCTTAAGGATTGGACCCCAAAGCAGTAAAAGTGTCTTCATGCACAGTAAGAGACTATAGTCCTGATCCTGCAATGTTTAGCACTTGGGTGGAATGTTGCAACCACACAAAGCCCCTTGTACCCAACTGGAACTCCACATGTGTGCTGCAGTCTGTCTTCATGCTACCTATTGCAGAATTGGGGCCCTAATAATTTTCTTAAAGGTGATCTGAAAATGAAAAATATGGGGATTTGTCCTTTTTTAGCTTTCTAATTGAAGGACTGAGAGAGTCTTTTCTTAACATTTATTTAAATAAGGGTTCATTTCAGCTTGTTTTTTTTTGTTTGTATTCTGTTTTATCATAGAAAGATCAGGATTGTCAAGTTTTATTTCCTCTGGGCATGTTGGTGGATTCAGATAAGTAGCCGAACTTGTTAGTCTATCCTACTAATGTGGTGATAAAAACACTGGAAGCCACCAGAGCTTTTTCTACCCAAGGGCTCTGACTTAAATGTGACCTCCATAGATGGAAAAATTGCTTTGTGTACTTTTTGTTGCTGCTTTATGTTGGATAAATAAGGCCTGAAAGGCTTTTGTTTTAAAAAAAGAAAATCAGGTGTTGTCTGCTCTGGAAGGGTCTACTGCCTTGCTTACAGTAGGGAATTCTTGTATGCACCTGTGTAAAATTCCTTATTGTAGGCAATGCTATAGACCAGAGGTTCTCAAACTGAGGGGGTGGAAAATGTATTCTGGGCGGATATGAGAAGGTTAAGGGGTAAAAACCTTACTGCACACATTTTACTCCCAGCAGTGAATAACTAGCAAAGCTATTCCTCCAGACACATCAGGTCCTTAGATGGCGCTGTGCATTTTGATGGATTTCTGTTAAGCTTGAATAGCATAAAACAAAGTCGTTGCCATCTGTACATTAATCCGTTTGCTACAATGCAGTGTGAACATTTAATTGTAAGCATGGACCACAATTGCGTTTTGCTTTGTCTCTTATTACAATGGATTGTTGGCTCATTCATGCAATTTGTGGAATTGTTCTGCTCCACACAACAGTGTGATGCCAGTAAGCAGTATCTCACTTAAATGTACATGACTATATACTTAAATAGCTCTGTTTGAGTCAATGCCTTACTATTTTTAATATTTAGAGTTGCATGATTTTTGTTGTTTGTATATATAGCTGTGTGGCGGAGCGGAAAGGGGCAAACTACTTAAGCCAAAAAGAAGGGGGGAGCAATCAAATAAGATTGAGAACCACTGCTATAGACCCTGTCAAGGTTCCTCCCCCACTCTGAACTCTAGGGTACAGATGTGGGGACCTGCATGAAAAACCTCCTAAGCTTATCTTTACCAGCTTAGGTCAAAACTTCCCCAAGGTACAAAATTACACCCGTTATCCTTGGAATGGCCGCTACCACCACCAAACTAATACTGGTTACTGGGGAAGAGCTGTTTGGACGCGTCTTTCCCCCCAAAATACTTCCCAAAACCTTGCACCCCACTTCCTGGACAAGGTTTGGTAAAAAGCCTCACCAATTTGCCTAGGTGACTACAGACCCAGACCCTTGGATCTTAAGAACAATGAACAATCCTCCCAACACTTGCACCCCCCCTTTCCTGGGAAATGTTGGATAAAAAGCCTCACCAATTTGCATAGGTGACCACAGACCCAAACCCTTGGATCTGAGAACAATGAAAAAGCATTCAGTTTTTTACAAGATAAAAATAGAAGTAAATAGAAATAAAGAAATCCCCCCTGTAAAATCAGGATGGTAGATATCTTACAGGGTAATTAGATTCAAAAACATAGAGAACCCCTCTAGGCAAAACCTTAAGTTACAAAAAAGATACACAGACAGAAATAGTTATTCTATTCAGCACAATTCTTTTCTCAGCCATTTAAAGAAATCATAATCTAACACATACCTAGCTAGATTACTTACTAAAAGTTCTAAGACTCCATTCCTGTTCTGTCCCTGGCAAGGGCAGCATACAGACAGACACAGACCCTCTGTTTCTCTCCCTCCTCCTAGCTTTTGAAAGTATCTTGTCTCCTCATTGGTCATTTTGGTCAGGTGCCAGCGAGGTTACCTTTAGCTTCTTAACCCTTTACAGGTGAGAGGAGCTTTCTCCTGGCCAGGAGGGATTTCAAAGGGGTTTACCCTTCCCTTTATATTTATGACAGACCCTTTCTGAGCAGATGAGACCTGAATTTGTAAAAACCCAGCAGAACACCACCTTTCACTTTTTTTATTTTTTTAAAGCCTAAACCTTTCAGTCTTTCTTTATCCAACGTAAAGAAGCAAAAAAGGATACAGTCATTTTTCCACCCATGGAAGTCACCTTTAGTTTTTTCAAATTACTAACCAAAATGTAAATTCCTTGATCTGTTACTCAAAGTGTCCTGGAAAGAATCAAGTGTCTCATGTATGAGATCAAGACTAGAACACAAATTCCTTCAGTGATTTTTGACCTTTATTTTCACAACGCATTTGCTGTGAGGTAGGTGCAGGAGCGTCCTTGTTGTCGTTGCCTGTGGTCTAGGTTTTTAAAAAGTCCTCTTGAGAGAAACCTGACTTACTCTTAGGTACAGTAATAAAGCCACAACATGGTCCACAAATTGTCAGAATGTGAAATCTATGAGAGGGGTATAAGGAAACATGGAATAGAAAAGAGACTCAATCTGGAATAACTTCTTGATTTTCTCATTTTGTGCAAATGGATATGTTGTAATTTAGTTAATGTAGAAATTTTCTATTCTCTATATTAAAAGAAAAGTGTTTACATTATCCATTTAAGATTTTAAAAGTGTTTTAAATGGATATGTTTCCCTTTGGACCACAGTAATGTCATAAGACATTACATATTTACCCAAAAGTTCAACATGACTTTAGATTTGTCAAGTACAAATCCATATTAAGAACAATTATGTAAATTCATAGTATATGAAAATATCAAATAGCCTTTTGACATATACCTTCATAATACTACATCATGTATATTGATAGCATGTTGCCTGGCATGTACATTCATATTTAGGCTATTTTATTGACTGATGTCCTATGCCCCAGTTCTGCACTGAGTTCTCCATAAGTGGACCCTGATCCAGTGGGGCTCTGTGCTGTCACAGAGGTCTGCCAGCACTCAGCTCTCTGAAGGATTGGGCAATCAAAGTGTACAATTTCCAGGGGAGTTATGTGGAGAGTTTCCTGTTCTCTAGTAGTGGCTCAGAAGGCATTTTAACCACCCTAAATCTCAAGTTCTCAGCCTGTAATATGTATGTGGAGTGGCCAATCTTCAAACAATGTGTCCATATTAAAAAAGGTTTAAGCCAAAATTTGTCTTTTATTTTTGTGCATGCATCTTTGCACATACATAACTAGCAAGTGGTCTTTGCGTACTATACCTTTTGTGCACAAATGCTTGAATGTTGCTTGTAAATTACGTTCACTGGTGATAGTATATTTAATATTGCAAGTGCAAATGATTGCAGATGTACAAATAAAGGTCATGCTTTGAAAATATTTAAAATTGAAAATACCATTAAGATATCTTATAGCCCCCATTATGACCTAATGAGCTGCATGATAAATGAAGACAAGGTCAATGTGCACTATAGACAACAAATTTCAAATCCATATGAAACACAGTATTAAACATTAAGATTGTACTAATAAATAGTCGAAAGTCAATGAATGTCAAAAATAAGGTTGTATCTGTATTTGCTTTTCTTTGGCAAAACTTCAAAGCCATGGTGGTTTGATCCTGGTTTGATTTCAATGGGAGAATGGGGCCTTTAGTGTTTTGCATTATTTGATGAGGTCCTTTCTTACCTCTTTCTGTATGCACTGTAGTTTCTGAAGCTCACCTCTATGCCAGCAAACCTTTCTGTGTTACAGTCCTTGTTTATACTGTTGAGATTCATCAAAGGTGTAATTCCTTTGCATTAAAGTGACACTGCCAATTGAAAATATTGGTTGAAAATTTTGGACCTTCTGTAGTTACAGTGAAGGTTACTATAACTCCAAAAAGTTAACAAAACTCTTTTTTTCTTAGTTTATAATATGTATTTGACAGCACTTTTGCCTATAGACAATTTACTGTTTTCCTGTCTAGTCAGTCAGGTTGTCTCTTACTGTAGAGTTCCTTTACAACAGTAACAGGTGGTCATAAAAACTATTCCATTTTTAATGTTTTTAATAATGAAATGGAAAAGATGGTCCAGTTGTTATGACACTAGGCTGGGACTAGGGAAATGAGGGTTAAAGTCCCTGCTGTACTATACATTTCCTGTGAGACCTCTGGCAAGTCACCCTCTGTCTGCCTCCGTTCCTCATCAGTAAAGGGATGATAGTTATCCCCCGCTCACAGAGATGCGGTGAAGCTAACTATATTAGACTGTGAACTGATCATGTGTTACAGTGATGGGAGCTGTACAAGTCTGTGTGACATACCAGGATACAATCTAGACTAATGAGCAGCTATGTCACTCCTGCCCTGTAACCTTGGGTGCCATATGATGCTTTCCTGAAGGAGTTCCCATCTGGGCCATTTACAAACAACCTTCCACCATGCAAGCCACACCCTGAGTGTCTGTGTGTAACTGCAGCTTGCCAGCCACACTTGGATTGCACTCTGGCTCTCTCCAGCCTCGGTTATACTGCAGGGTGACCCCAACATCCCCCCCAAAATGTATGTCCTGTACTGCCAAGCCCTCTCCTGGACAAGTTTATATAAAGTCCATTATTTCTTTAATAGAAATAATATGTACACAACTTGCCACCCCAAATGGAGTTTCCAAAACACTTAAATTTAAACACACTGGATTAAATAAAACAAGTTTATTAACTACAGAGAGATTTCAAGTGAATATAAGTAATGAGGCATCAGTGTCAGAAATGTTTACAAGGAAAATAAAGAAAAAACACAACTTGTGCCTAACTTAACAAACTATGTAAAAGTCAAAGCAAAGCTTTCTCGGCATATGCTTTCAGCAGTCTTACTAACCATACTTCTTAGGTCAGGATCCCTTCTTCCAAGATCCAATGAATGATTCTTTGTCGCTTCAAGTGCTATCAATGGGCAGAGTGGGGGTGCACTGGGGTGTTTGTCCCTCCTTTTTTGTATTTTCAGTGCCCTTCTTGAAAAACGTTTCCAGCTAGGTACCAGGAGACAAAGGAAGTTCTCTGCTGCTTTTTCCACACAAGGTTGAGCTTCCTTTGTTTCCCTTTCTGCTTGATGACTCAGTTTACTGCTTAAATGCAACTTAAGCAGCACACGCATTCCTTTCCTTGTTTGAGACAGACCTGTTTGCCAACCTCAGTTTAGAACATGTGTTAATAACACCATAGAGTGAAATCTTATAACTTCAACTACAATATTGTCACATACATTTTACCAGGAAAATAATGACCAGCAAATTATGAGTTTTCAAATAATACCTCAAAAGGCATACTTTGTACAAAGATTATTATAATAGGGGGTAGGCTGTGGATATGGGTACATTGTATCACACTATGACAGGTAAAATTCTTTTAATTTATTTGAAAAATACACCCTTTAATATAGTCAAGGGCTTCTCAAACTGTGGGTCAGGACCTTAAAGTGGGTTGGGACCCTATTTTAGTGGGGTCACCAGGCCTGGTGTTAGACTTGCCTAGGCCCAGGACCGAAGCCCGAGCCCCACTGCCCAGGGCCAAAGCCTGATGGCTTCAGCTCTGGGTGGCAAGGCTCAGGTTACAGGCCCCACCTCCTGGGGCTGAAGGCTTTGGGTTTGGCCCTCCCACCCAGGGTGGTGGGGCTTGGACTTTGCACCTCCCCCCCGGCCTGGGGTGGCAGGACTCAAGTGGGCGTAGGCTTTGGACCACCTCCTGGGATTGTGTAGTAACTTGTGTTGTCAAAAGGCGATTGTGGTGCAAGGAAGTTTGAGAACCCCTGATATAGTCTATTCTTGAAGTTATTTTGTTCAATGGCATACTGACAATGAGGTTTGCTGACAACTCGCATCGTGTCACAAACCCTGTATACATGAGCAAAATGTGCAACGGTATAACTACATCAAAGTAGTCACAAGGATGCAAAGCAAGGTTTCAACTAGTGTAATAGGGACCCTGGTAAACTTTCATTTGATACATTGGTCATATAAGCACAGCCTGCCCACTGTGCCTTAGATAAATTTGCATTGGCATAATAATTAGGTGGACACAACTTTGCTGGTGCAAATGTCTCTAGAGCACACAGAGCTGCAGTTTGCTCCCCTGACACACACTCTGTTGTATTCGACGCCTTTGCTGTTGTTTGTATGATGATAGTACCTAGCCGCCCCCGGCGCGGAGCACTAGCCAAAGGCCAAACACTTGTTGCAGACACCATGGAGCTCTGGGGGCTGGAGCGAGCAGGGGGCTTTTCCCTCATCCCGGTCCCAGAGCAGATACCACTTCAGAAAGCTCCAGTGAAGGTGCCCCGCTGCTCCTTCTCAGTTCTCAGAGGCCTTGGATGCAGCCTGTGTGAACAGCCCCTCTGAAGCCCTGCTGCCACTCAACAGCAGGGGGCGCCCGTCTCCTTGGCGCCAAGACGCAGTGACCGGGTTTCCCGGCCCCAACAGTGCTGATGCGGCCGCGGCTTGGCCAAGAGCGGGCCTGGAGGACTGCCGCGGTCTCTCCGCGCGGGGGGAGTGCGCACGCTCCCTTCGCCGCCAGCCCTCCAGCGCCCCCTGGCGCCGCGCACGGGGCGCCGCAGGCGAAGGGAGGCGAACCACTTCCGGTCTCCATTTTACGCCAGCAGAACAGCTCCGGGACGAGCCGAGCCGCCGCCGGGCTCGGTATGGGCGGGTCAGGGCCCTTCTGCTGCCGCCGGGGAGGCGGGGTGTAGGCCTCGCCCCAGGGGTCGTTGAGTGTGACCATGCCTCGCCCGAGGGTTGGGCTCCCAGTCACTGGGCTCCCCGGTCTGCTCCGGTTACCGGCCCCCGGGGGGGAGGAGGGTCGCGGCCCTTGTTGCGTGGGGGAGGGGGGTCGGTGTGTGACGCCCCTAACTCGCCCCCTCTTTCCCCCTCCGCAGGCGGACACCGCCCTGGCGTGGCTCGTCGGGGTCCCGTCTACTTCCCCTTTCCCTGTACTGCCGGGGCGGCTCCCGCCGAGACCGCGGGGATGGGCGGCCGAAGCCTCCTTGTGAAACTCGCCCCCGGACACTGATCCTCCGGCCCCGGCCGTCGAGCTTCAGCGGCTTCGCCCCGCGGGGAGAGAGAGCGAGCCCGTGCGAGCAGCATGGACCAAAGCCTGGTGGGTCACCCGGTGACCCTCATCATCAAAGCGCCCAACCAGAAATACACCGACCAGACCATTAGCTGCTTCCTGGACTGGACCGTGGGCAAACTGAAAACTCACCTCTCCAAAGTCTACCCTAGTAAGCCGGTAAGTCGCTGCCTTGCCCCGCAGCAGCCTGCCCAGGGCCACGCTGCCTGCCCCGGTACTATGGGTTTTGTATTACAGCAACTTCTAGGGGCCCTGATGAGGGCCCCATCGTCCTTGGTATGGCACACATACAAAAAGTCCCTGCCTTGAAGAATTGGTAAGCCGAGTAATGTTTGCAGTTGTCTTTATGTTTTGGGGAAACGGGAAGCGTATTCAATATCTTTCTCCTTTTTCATGGTCTAAGCAGAGCACAGTGCATTTAGTTAGTTAGTTCTCTAGGCTAACTAGAGCAGTATATGTTTTTGGCTAAACTTCAGTAAACAGAAGGCCTCTGAGGTGGGTGTTTTTTTGGGGGGGGGGTACTGCTAAGTTTCACATAAGATATAGTATATTTATGGAAGGGATGGGCTGCAAGAATGCTTAACAATGTGAAGACAAAGCTTAAAAAGAGCGTAAAACTTCTCTCCCCTTTCCTCCAATCTTGGTTTAGAAATCCGCTCTTCTGAACACTGAAGACCATTGCTGTGTTCTCAGTTCTTGCAAATACTGTTGGGCAAAAGTGGATGATGGTTGTCCTGATAGTAAAAATGGAAAGTATTATAACTAAGAATTATTTATTGCTGTCTTCTGAAGAAATTTTGTGACTTGCAGATTGAAAGAACTTGGAATGTTGTTAGATTCCAAATTTGCACAATGAAAGAACTGTAGCGCCTATAAGGCTAAGGAAAAAACAAAAATTGGTGGTTCAAATACATTAAGTGCATTCTTAATACATCCAGAATGATTCTTGTTTGCTATTCAGTTTCCATTTAAAATGTGCAGGAAGTCGTGTATTTGGTTCTTAGGCACATTGAGATGTGAATTGATTACACTGTATAAGTATTTTCCTGGGAAAAAAGTACAGGATACTGAAGGGCTCTTTTTATCTAGCAGAGAAAAGAATAAGAAGAACCAGATAAATTCAAATTAGAAATAAGGCATACATATTTTTTAAGTGAGGATGATTAAATGAGTGAAAAAAAATACAAAGGGAAGTTTTGGATTCTCCATGTCTTAATGATTTCAGATCAAGACTGGATGCTGTAGAAAACAGCAAAAAGAAAAGGAGTACTTGTGGCACCTTAGAGACTAACCAATTTATTTGAGCATGAGCTTTCGTCATGCTCAAATAAATTGGTTAGTCTCTAAGGTGCCACAAGTACTCCTTTTCTTTTTGCGAATACAGACTAACACGGCTGTTCCTCTGAAACCTGTAGAAAACAGGTTAAAGGATTCAGTACTGGGTGAAATTTAAGGGCCTGTTATATATACACGAGGTCAGACTAGATGATCTGATGGTCCCTTCTGGCCTTAAACTCTGTGAATCTATGAAACTTATATAGATTAAATTTCTGAGGCATGAACAGTTTTATTTCATCTTCGTATAGCACCAGCACAATGGGGTCCTAGGCCTGATTGGAGCATCTGGGTGCTACTGTAATACTAGGGAAAGAATAGAACAAAGGATGAGTGTGTATTGCAAATGGCTAGCATAGAGCTAGTGTAATAAAATGGTCAGCTGCTTTATCAGTCTCCTTCAAAAAGTGCAATTGTAGGATTTTTCTTTAGTGGTAAAATTGTTGTAGTTTCATGTTTGAAAAGAGGGTCTAAATTTTTTGAGAAGGAATTAAAGTTGGAAGGAAAATAGAACTGTTGTGTATGCTTTGTCAGGCATGTGCAGATCATTTTTTATCTAGCTTACAACATGATTATATTGTGACTGATAAAGCTACACTGACATCTGTTGGAGGAGTAAGTACTCTGAGGGTAAAACTTGTGAAAGTATAATTAATAGATAAAATGTATGAAAGGAGCATGTCCATTTTAAAGGAAATGAAAAAATACCTTTGATTGGTTACAACTTTTTCATCAATAGAAAACACTTTCCTAAAATGTGTATTCACACACCAGTTCAACAAATCTTCCCCGGATCTCACATAGGCAGAGACTTGAATTAGTCTTTAGGAAACAACTCTAATGCATAAGAGAATATATATGCATTGTATCATTACTTTTTTAGGGGACGGAGCAAATTAGTGAAAAAAATTTATTCTAGTTGAGTAATAAATTCCTTCTCAATGGGTCTCTGGTTACCAGGAGACTTAAGCTATGTCTACTCTACAGCTGCAGCATTGTATGTGAATAACATAGCTGGAGTCAATGTACCTTAGGTCGAGTTACTGCGGGGTCTACACCGTGGGGGGTCGACAGGGGAAAAATCTGTCAATTTACCTTACTCTTCTCCTCGGGGGTAGAGTACAGGGGTCGACTGGAGAGCAATCTGCAGTCGATTTGGCGGGTCTTTACTAGACCTGCTAAATCAACCACCGGTGGATCAATCTCAGAGCGTCCATCGCCATAGTGTAGACCTGCCCTAAATGTAGACACTTCCTCCAGCCACAGAAGAGGTTTTTCTGTTCTGTAGATAATCCACCTCTTAGAGAGGTGGTATAGCTAGGTTGATGGAAGAATCCTTCCATTGATCTAACCACATCTACACCACCAGAGGTTAGGCTGACCTGACGATGGTGCTCAAGGTGTGAAATTTTTCACAGCCCTGGATGACATAGCTAGGTCAACCTAATTTTTAAGTGTAGATCCGGCCTTAGCACAGGGATGAAAGGGCTTTTTCTGTTTCTGTAGTAAAGTTCACCGCCTCGAGATGCAGCAGCTAGGTTAATCGAAGAATTCTGTCAACCTAGCAGTGTTTACACCGGGGCTTAGGTTGGCTTAGCTACATCTCAGGGCTTTGATGATTTTTTTTACTCCGATGAGTGGCATATCTAGGTCAACCTAAGTTTTAGGTGTAGACCAGGCCTAAATTTTACCTGACCTATTAAATATGTTTCCCTGCTGGGTTGAAGAGGATGGGGAGAATGCTAATTTAATCAGTTTTGCTTTTTTGTGTTGAGAATTTCATTGTACCTTATATACAGTTACTGTTAACTAATTCAGCAAGTTCAAGTGTCAGTTGGAGTGGGATTTACTGCATATGTTTTTGGCTGTGATTGATGGTCACAGATTAAAGGAGCCTTTTAAAAAAAAAAAATCTGTGGTGTCCTATAAAACAGCATGGAAAGTATTTGGGTTTTAGAGGCTGTTTCTCTTCTCCACCCCCCTAATAAAAGTTGGGTAAAACTGTTCAAACTTATCATAGCTATATGTAGGCTTGGAAAGGTTTAATTTACTAATAAATTCTGGAAGTTAACTTTTTTTTCCCAAGTTCAATTTAAATTTTTGCACTACTAAAACTTTGTAAAATAAAAATGCTTGATACTGTTTTCTTGGACTTTAGTGACTGTAGAAGTTTGAAAAACAAGATTTAGAAATAAAATAATTTAATATTTGTAATAATGCACCAGTTCACAAGTGCTGCTTTTCGGCATAACATTTTTCTCTCTAAATTTCAATTAGTGATGGAAAGGAGAAATCAATTGCCATCACTTACTGATCAACTATAAACTTTTCAAGATGTTTTTATATGACCCTCGTAGATCATTGTTATACCACTAGCTAATTCATACACTTATGGCATATTAAAAATGATAAATATGTTGCCCCCTGCTTAGGTTTACCAGCCATTGTAATAATTTTATAAATAAAAATTCTTTCAAAATAAAAGTAACAAATGTGAGACTAACCAACATTGATTCACGATCAGGAGTATTGCCTCTTGTCATAAGTTTAATATATCATTTCTAATTCATGTTTTAACTGTTGGGTATTTTTTCATATGGTAGCATAATGGGAAGCGAAGAGCAAGAGATTGTCAGTAACCCACTTATGATGCAAAGGACCCCAGAATTTTGAAGACTCAGGTGTTGTCTGTATTAGAGCAGTTATACTAATTTATATTATTATAAAAAGGTCCCAGTTAAATCAGTGCAAACTCCTAATTTAAGTGCTTTAAACCAGTTAAACCGTTACTAAAATCAGTCTAGACTGCATTGTTAATTCACTGAATTAAGATAAAGGGATTTAAGTGAGGATTAAATTGATTTGTGAGTGTACATTTTAAACAGATTTAAACTAGTGCAGTTTTTATAGGCAGGTCACTTGAATTACAACTTCCCAAATAGATAAGTTTACTCGTAGGTGTAAATACTTTTAAAAAAACTGAGTTGTGCTCTCACGAAAGCTTATGCTCAAATAAATTGGTTCGTCTCTAAGGTGTCACAAGTACTCCTTTTCTTTTTGCTTTCAAAAGGTTATTCTGGTATCGTAGATCCTAGGTTCAAACCATCACAGTGCATGCATCTATCTTCTTTTGTATTTGAGTACTGATATCTTGTGTATGAAAAAGGTTATTTCTAAGGTTCATGAAAGAATCCAAACTTGGCATCTTCTTTTTTTACTGTTTATTTAGGAATGGATGTTGACAAGCTTAACTTCATGTTAATGCAGTTTTCGAGTGAATTAACCTTGTTTTTGGAGTAAATGAATTATGAGTATACGGGGCAAAGCTTAAATTAGGTTGATGACAATATTTTCTTAATAGTCACACTTGAAGGACTTTAATTTAAATTTCTGTGGAAAAATGGGATGGGAAAAACCATAGTTGTGTGTCAAAAACATGAATTTCTACCACCCACGAAAGAGATGCTCAATGTGAAACAGAGGAATTTCCTTTAGAAAACTTAGTCCATTACCAAATTCTGTATAGATGTTATCCTCAGAATTGTCTCTACTCTTAGCCATAAATAACTCTGACCATATAGTGCAGAAATGGTTTTGCCGTATGTTACTTATATAAAGTAGACAGTATTGTTGAGAAATTGAGCTCTGTAATAGTGCTCCAGATATTACTTTTTGTTAGTATAAATAAACTCAGCAAAAATATTTGCATGTCTTTTGGAGAAGCAAAACTAGAAAGGAATAAACCACACTAGGAATTACTGAACTAGAAGACTTCAGATTAGCAAATATTCATGTCATTCTCAAGATGTAAATGTTTTTTACTGTCATAGGCTGATTAGAAGTGCGGTTATGTGTTTAAGTTTGTGCATGGGGATTTATTGGATTTTTATTAGACAGAAATATTCTAGGTGTTTCGTTCTTAAGAATCTATTCAGTTTAAGGATTATGCCAGAGAATTATTGTTTGTTAATTATATAGCTTTTGAGCAGGCAGTTGATAACTAGATGATGTAAAACAAATTTTAATGTATTAGAACTTCTTATATAAAGTTACCAAAGCAGGGCACCTGTATTTGATCATGCAGGAGAGACTACCTCATAGGGAAAAAAAAAAAAAAACATAGAAAGCAACTTGTACTGGCTTGCTATCCATTTTAAGGGATTTCAGCCCCCTCACCCCCCAAGCTATATACTGTATACTTAGGACTAATTACTTTTTTAAATGTTGCATTATAATCTTATGAGGTAAGCCCTCTGGGTTCTTTAAAAATCCTCTGTGGTATTTTTCTTGTGACATGATTTTTGTCAGTTTCCAAAGAACTTTTAAATCTTGTAAGTACAAAAATATGGTCTCTTGTACTATCTTTGCTGTGGTAGTTAACTCTGTTCCTGTGATTCTTGTTTCTGTGATGTGGAAAGCCGAAGTTTTGTAACAATAGGATGCTATGTTCACTGAAGTTCTTATACAACAAACACCTTTCTTTCAGCTCTATTTAAAACAATGTTAATTAAATAAGATGGGTCAAAGCCAAGGGCACTGTAAGCATGGAGAGTAAAACTAACAAATTATGAATGTTTTCTGAAAAGAAATTAGTCTTAGCAGTGAAATGTGGAAAGAATGTAGTCAGTGTGCTACAATACAGGAAAAAGTTGCTCACGTTTGCCAATAACCAACTGGGCAATATAACTCACTGTCTTCTGCTAGTAACCTAAAGTGGACTCTACAATATGATGAGAGCACTTAGGACTTGTTTTGTCATTATTTTTCAGTACAGTTTCCATGTTTGGGTTGTACTTCTAAGTAGCACTAGGACATAGCTAGTTTTGTACGTTTATGTCTAATGTTCTCCACCCATAGCCCCTACAATAAACTTTGCCTTTCTTCTCTGTCACCGATGGGTTTCTTTTTTTGAGGCAGCTTATATTTGATACGCCGCTATGACCTTCTAGTGTGACTGTATTGAATGTGGTACATCAGAAATTGGAGTTGGAAGGAAACTTTTTTTTAAGGTAATATAGGGCAGGACTGTACACTACAGTACATTTTCTAATTCTTTGCCCAGTGTTGTTCTAAATATTTGTCATGATGTGGCTTATTCCAGAAGAAAAATTGTACCGGTGTAGTATCCGGAGTACAGTTTGCTAAATTACAGGGGAGCCTATAAAAGGTAATTGCAAGCAAACAAACAAAAAAAGTGTATTGCCTTCTGCTGCATTGTGACATATAAAGATGGTCTCAAAGGATTTAAAATAATATTTTGCATTAGAAATCTGGATCTCAGCAGGATCTTTGGTCCTGTATATGATACTGTTTACTTAGCTGCATATTAAGAGAAGGGGGAAAGAAATGCAGAATCTTAAGCAATGTTTACACTGATAACAGGTTCAGCTGATGGGGAGGGGAGTGGTTTATATCAAGCATCATGTCAGCAAGGCTTGCTCCATATTGAGTTAGTTGTGCTGAAAAACTTTGCCAGTTATAAACTTTTCTACCCCAGGATTCTTCATGTTGCTTGTGCTTGTTCAAGTGAAGTTAGCAAAGGTGGGGATTTAAAAAAAAAAAATCCCACTGTAGATAAGGCTTCAGGGCCCATCTAAACTAGAAAAGCTGTTCAGGGATGTAGTGGTATCCTGAAACTGTTAAAACTAGTTGTGTTTTGCCCTTGTAAATGGAACCATACTGTGAACTTCACCAAGGCTATAGCGTGATTTAGTAATTCAGTTAAAACAGTTTGATCCTACCAGCAAAGGTAAGACCAAAGGGAGTCTTTTTCTGCATAAAGTGCCTGATACCAATGGTGACATATAAAAATCACATTGGGTGCTGTAGTAGTGTAACTTGGTCTCCCACATATACTTTCTACTCCTGGGGAAATTCTGCACATGCACAGAATTTGTCCCCCACAGATTTCTTTGTTTCCCAGTCAGAAAGTCACTTTTCTGCAGGGAAACAAAGGGAAGGCACAAGAGCGGTCATGCTACCATCGCCAGCAGTGTTTCAGGTGCCCAGGGCAGCCAGCAGAGAGAGAAATCACTGTGGGGAAGGGCACAGGACTAGGAAAGACCTGGCTGGTGGCTCCTGCCCTGTGCCAGGCTCAGCTGCTAGTCCCGGCTGGGCTGGGGAGGATGGGACTCCCTCTTCCCCTGCACAGCATCTGGGGCCATGTTAGACCCACCCCCAGATTTCTCTCCCAGCTGTAGGAAACTCTGCAAACCTCCCCACCAACCCACCCCGGTGCTTCCTGCACCCATCGCTCCTCAGCTGCAGGGGGAGTGATCCCTATAGAGAGAGCTGCTCCCCCATCCACCTGACCTCTGTGCATCCAGATCCTCTCATATCCAGACTCCCCTGCTGAGCCTCACACCCCTCCACTCAGAACCGCCTGATGAGCCTCACTCCCCCTGCACCTGGACTACCCCATGAGCCACCCCGATCCCCAACCAGCTGCACCTGGATCCCCACCCCACTGAGCCCAAACCAGCTGCACCAGATCCTTCACTGAGCTCCCCACACCCGGACCCCCCTGCTGAGCCCCACCCACTTTCATCTGGACCCTCCTGCAGAGTACCATTACCATTGCAGGTAGAAACCCCCCCCCCCACCCAAGCCCCTGTGCATCCAGATCTCCCCCACACCCAGATCCCCCCCCCCCCCCACTGAGCCACCCATACCCAGATTGCCCAACACAGAACCCTCTCATCCCACACCTGGATCCCCCCACCTTTTGTTATGCACTATCAGCAATTTTCCGTAACAGCTGAAATTACAAAACCACTGAAATGTGTTTTGCAGACTAACAGTAGGTGGTGGGAATTTGCAAGGGATTTTTTTCATCTACAAATGTTTCCAGCTGTAAATCTGTACAGCTGGAAAAAAAGCTAAATTCCTCTCTTTGTCCCATCTTGTAGTCTACAAAGGATCAGAGACTGGTGTATTCTGGCAGACTGCTTCCTGATCATCTGCAGCTGAAAGATATTCTCAGAAAAGTAAGCTTTACATCAACACCATATGATATTTTAAGTAAAACCATTGTTTGGGGAAATAGGACTCTAAACTTGCGTTGTTTAACTTTCAACTTTTCATTCTTATATTGAGATTGAGCATTTTATTACATGTAGTCTAAATATGTTCAGGGAAATTAATTTGAAAGTTCATGTCTCTCTGCAGGGGAGTAGAGCTTTTTGAAGGACTGCGAGAGGTTTGGTGGGAGAGGGTAAAATATTTTGCATTAATTCTTAGCTAGTAGCATGAGGAATAGAATGATTGTTTTTTAACAACTGGCCCAAGTGCTAACTTCGCTGTTGCGTGATGGCATAAGTTTAATTGCAGCAACTTTGAAGCATGGATCCTGCATACGTTCACCACAATGCTGAGTTTTGTATGGATCTGAAAACAATTATATTTATAGGGTCATATGCTTCCCTCAATCCACAGCAGAACTCTTGGACAAAAATGGGAGTTCTTTGTTTAAATTGACAGTAGTACATGGCTGTTCATATGTAGAAATGTGTATCTGTCCCTTTTAACAAGTCTTTCTGCATAGTATCCTGACTCCTATCCTGGTTTTAACCTTTAAACATTTTTAACTGCTGCTGGTTTTGTTTTGCGTGTGATGGCTTGATAGTACTAACTTGGTTGGTGCACCTTTTTCTCTCTCTGCTGGTTCACCTTACAGATTGATTTAGTTTTACTAGTTTAATTTTAGGCTCCTCTGGCTAAACTGAATTTGAACTCAGGCCTCAAAGACAAAAAACATAGTGTGTCTTAGTACTTAGTATCTAAACGTAGAAAATTTGTAGTCCTTGGTCTGGAGAGAATAGCCTGTTTCAGTACCATCAGGCAGGAGGTACTTGATCAAATGAGAATAGTGTAGGATTAGTGCACTGAGCAGAATGATGTGCTAGAGAGATTATTTTGTACCAGAACTCTAAATAAAATCTCTGAATTTTGCCTGTGGTAGAAACCATAATACATTTAGTTTAGTCTCATTCCTGAGGTTAGGATGCATAGAAAGCAGTAAAGATTTCACCTGAAGCTATTTTGTTGGGATAAAGAAATACACTCTTGTGTAATAAAAACATGCAAACCATTTAATATGCAATACCTGAACATCAGTGAGGATGAACTAACTTCTGTTCCTGGAATTCTTTAAAGTATTGAATCAATGTATTTATCAACCCTTGCAGTTTAAAAGGATATGCCTGATATGCAGAAAAAAAGTTTCTCTGTCTGACAGGGATAATAATGCTTACCTCATTTGTAAAATTCCTTGATCTACTGATAAGAAGCGCTATGAAAATGCAACCGAAGAGCCATTCAGTCGGTTTGAAGCTGGTTTTTAAAATACAAAACAAAACAAAAAAACTGGTCAATGAATAGTCAAATAATGTGTGTTCAACTGTTAAACCTTTAAATCAGTGTGATGTCATATTACTTGAAGATGAGATGGAAAACCATAAACAAATCTCAACAGCTTCATAGTGTTGTTTCTCTCCTGATTTAAGGTAATTTTGAAATGCACACATCACTTGTATCTGATCCAATACCACCAAACTTAAGTAGATTATGACTAGGGTCAGTGGAAAACTGTATGTGGAATTATTTTTACTGGCAGTAAATCCATTTTTTTCTCATTTCATAAAATTTGTAGCATTTACTCTTTGTGCAAAAACCTTATTTTCTGTGATTGCTGACTAGTAACAACTAAAGGCCTGAATCAGTTTAGACAAATACAGTTCTTTCCGTGCCCTGAAAATCTACAGTAGCTCCATGGCTTATGGATTTTTGTGATAAGCATAGATGAGTTTATATAACCTGTTTTCTCTGATACACAAATTCAAGCCATGCGTATCTACTGGAGGAAGAGCCCATATAAATAAACCCTGCTAACCCTGTGGACCTGATTCTACAAAGGTTTTCATAACAGTCTTCAGCTACTGTACATCAAATTGTTTTACTTAGAGAATTTTGTATCCCTGAATGACCCCAGAACTGAGTTGGGGGCATCTTTATCAGTCTAATTAAGAAAAGATTGTAATGCGAGGGGGTGGAGGGGAAGGAAGGGAAATAAAAGCTGTGATAGAAGGTAAGTGAAATATTCTTTATTGTTCACCATATTCTTCTTCCCAAAATCTTTGTGCCATCAATTGCTTTAGATTTTGAAGAAACGAATCTTTAGCTCGTGGTCTCTAATACTTTGACTAGCCATCTGTTCTGATATCAGCTAAGGATTTGATGAATATCTACAGAAATTTTTGTCTCTGACATTTTGCTCTCTTGACATGGAGTGTCATCAGTTGTCCAAAATAGTATTTACGCACATGTTGAGATGTCTAGGAACTTCTTGAGCATGTACACTGAAAACCTGTGTACAGTTGTGTATAACACATGTGATGGTAATGCCATTGGTCAGTGCCATGCAGATACTAAGCTTGAAAGAACATGCTATAATGTCAAGCATTCTGTAAGTTGCACCTGTATGGGAGGAACCTTATTAGTCAATATGGAGATTATTTTTGTAAGTTGGTCAAGTTCCACTGCTCTTTGAATGTGATACATCTGAATAGCAGGGGAAGGAACCTACCTGCTAGGGAGTAGAAGCAAGAGAGGAGCCTGGGGCTAGGAATGGAGCTGACTAGAGTGGGAGTATGCAGTGGTGGTGTAGCTGTGTCAGTCCCAGAATATTAGAGAGACAAGGTAGGTGAGTTAATATCTTTTTATTGGACCAGCTTCTGTTGGTGAGGGAGACAAGATTTCAAGCTTACACAGAGCTCTTTTTGACCTGAAGGAGAGCTCTGTGTAAGCTTGAAATCTTGTTTCCCTCACCAACAGAAGCTGGTCCAATAAAAAGATATTATCTCACCAACCTTGTCTCTCTAGAGCGGGAGTGGTGTTTGGTGGTGGTTTAGCATCAGGGTGGTTATGTTTGCTTGATTGGGAAAGGAAAAAAAAAGTGGTAATGGAGAATGTGATGCAAAAGCAACCTTTCTGTTGGCTGTTTTGAAGAATTAAATGTGGCTATTTAGGGTTAACGTTCTAAGCTTTAGCCTTGTCTAAAAAATAAAATATTTCTAAACTTATCCTGATAACTATTATTATAATGGCACATTTTATTTGTGCCAGGGTGTGCGCTGCAGCATGACTTCAGAATTGTAGCAGGCTATTGTATGTGAATACTGAGAGAACCCCACAGTGCAATTTGAATCTAGTCACAGCACATCTGAAATAGCCATGGCCATAGCCATTTAAGCTATTTATTTCTAGTGGTTTCTTTCCTATGGAATAAAATAGATACCTGCAAATTGAGCAGTCTTTATCACATCCCTGTTTGAGAAACAGCATGCTCTTGAAGAATCCAACTCTGTGCTCAAATCAAGAACTGTTGACTTCCAAGTCTGACTCTGCCAGTGACTCATGGTTTTGGGCAAGTCACTATAGCTCTTTTCCTCAGTTTCCCCAAATAAAATGGAGATACTTTCTGTACCTCATGTAGGTCAGAACTAAGGCTTGTATAGCACTTTGAACAATACTACGTAAGTACTGAGTATTTGCTGTTTGACTGCAATAATTATACTTAGCACTCGTTCACACATCTCAAAGCCATTTAAGAGCATATTTTCTATTTTACAGATGGGAAAACTAAGGCACAGAACAGTAAATGACTTGTCACCATGAGTTAGTGGCAAAGCTAGAAACAAAATGCGGTCTCCTGTTTCCGAGTCTGGTATCATACCCATTGTACCATGCTGCAGTTCTAGAGGCAGGGATAAGAGACGTCTTTATGCCAGAACGTACGCTATTGTGCATAGTGATACAGTGAATTGGTAAGAAAATACTTTATCCAAAACGTGGAACTCTGTCATAGTGGGCTTAAGTTATAGATGTGTATGGCTACTAGATTCTGCATCATGCTGCCCTATTAATTGTGAGTTTACTTTGAAAGTAGGTTTTTAATCCCATTTAACCTAGAAATTTCTGAAATACTGTTGTTTAAACTCTTTAATTTCTTTAATTTTAGCAAGATGAATATCATATGGTTCATCTAGTATGTACTTCACGGACCCCCCCAAGTTCTCCAAAACCAAGCACCAGTTCTGTGTGTCATGGAGCATCGACATCCAGCAGCAGCTCAGTGAGTTGTTTTTTGGTATATGGAGTGGAGATTCTCATTTGATCGTGGTCTTTTTTGTCAGCACTTCCCATTAGTTTTTAAAACCTGGTAGCAATACAATGAAAGTGCAAAATATTGTGTAAAAACAACCTTATGTAAACTGTTTTGTACAGTTAAACTCAAAGGCAGTGCTTCAAATATTAAAATTGTAATAGAAAAAAACATGAACCCTGTTCTGGTAACTGTAACAATGCTGAAATCTCTGTAGTCTTCATTAGAAGATGAAATTTGTGACTTCAAAACTGCTATGTATTTTATATTTAAAAAATCCTTCCCTGGAGCCTGAAAGTGGGGGTTTTCTTAACTGTATTTGGCTGTGATAGAATAGCAGG
Source organism: Caretta caretta (assembly GCF_965140235.1). Taxonomy (NCBI): domain Eukaryota; kingdom Metazoa; phylum Chordata; order Testudines; family Cheloniidae; genus Caretta; species Caretta caretta. The sequence continues at coordinate 180,968,604 of NC_134207.1, forward strand.
TAAAAATGGTTCTAAGAGTCGTCTTTTCCTTCATTATGGTGAGCCTCCTGCCTCCTCTCCTTAGGTGGAAATGTGACTGCTCTCCAGGAGGCTGTTGAGGGTTAGCTGGGACATATGCACATGTCACCTGTGTTCTGCTGATTAACTATCAGTAAGCAAAAACAGCACTTTGGCAGTGATCAGCTGTCTGCTTTATTCTCACCTCACTGGAAGGCCAAGTTTGTCCCCTCTTTGACACACCCGCACTAGACAGCGTACAGATTGGGACTTCCTCATGTAGCTGAATACCTTAAGCCAACCTCTGGGCAATACTTGAGTGCAGTGAATTTTTCAGAGGGATTTTGTAAATATTTCTTTTCAAAAAGTCTAGGTTTATATTATAGTTTTTGAAATAATTGGCTTCCACTCTTATTGCTTTGCTTTATAAACTACCTGTATGCTTGTCTGCAGAGTAATTATTTTAAATCATGTTAGTACACAGTGCCAAATTCCTAATCTAGTAGAAAAAGTATCCATCAGAAAGCAGAGGGACTTTATCCATCATTCTTTCTTTCTTCCGTTCTTCAGTTGTCACTCTAGTAGGTAAAACTATCTCTTGCATGCTTTTTGTTGCAGACAGATGGGGTTGTATAGATGTTTGTTTCCATACTGACATCTGTGGCACGTTGACCTTGTTCTAATTTCTGTTCTTCAGAGCTAGTTTAGTTTGGATGGGTTTTTCTAATATTTAAACACTGTTCTTTAAAAGCTAATATTAGGAGTTGGAGTTTATGAAAGCTAATATAATTATGTATGTATTAACCAAATTCTAGTGCAGGAGGCTGGTTATACTAGAACATTTGCCACCCTGCAGTCTGATCTTCATTTCTGAAAGTGTCAGGGTGACTGGCTGGCTCGCCATAATTAGTTGCTTCCCAGCTTGAGAGGGCAGGAATAAGGGGTCAGGTGATAGCTTAATGGACAGCTGGGCCTCATAAGAGGACAGAGAGATCACTCTGGTGTAGAATCACAGGGAGCAGGCAGGATCCTGTGGAAGGCTCTGAGTTAGCATCTGTGGAAGATTGCATACTCCAGGGAACTTGGGGGCCAAGTGCTCTATCCTAGAGCCAGAAAGTCTTTCAGAAGTAGCCCTGGAAGGGGCTAGGAACTAGAGCTCAGGGAGCAGGCTGAAGAGAAGCCCCCAAATGGTAGAAGAATCTTCTTCTTTGTTGGCTCTCTTCAGTTGGACTTTTGATACCCCAGAAGGGTTTACACTTGTTTGTGACTTTGCCAGAGGGCTAAGCCACATCACTAGAACTCATGGTCAGCAGGTAGAGCCCCCCTTGGGGGAAGCTAGCCCCCGGCTCCACCCCTTCCACCCATGTCTCCCCCGCTTCCCCCCCACCCAGAGGAGCCCCGAGTAGTCTCTCCCTCTCCCCCCCCCGCCCAGCTGGAGAAGTTCTGGGCTGGCCGGAGGCCTGAGTGCACCCCTCCCTCGGCTGGAGGAGCCAGCCCCCCACTTGCCTGGAGGAGTCCTAGGCCTGCCACGCCTCCCCTTCCCCAGACCCCAAGCTGCCCGGGAAAAGCCGCAGCATCTCTTCCTGAAGAAGAACCTGAGCTTTAGATATGCCCCATTCAGATTTTGGGGCGGCTGAGGAGGCAGTATGTGCTACTCAGCTTCCTGGGTTCATCAGCAGTCTCTCTGGAGTCCAGGGAGATTACTGATGAACCCAGGAAGTTGAATAGCAGATACTGCTTTCTCAGCCGCCCTGGAACCTGCATGGGGCATAATAAAGCAAAAACTTCCCCCACCAAATCTGCAGCTGGGCATCAGCATCAGTGCTCCACTGGCCTGTTATACCTGCCACCCATGCCAGAACTGACTGGTGTCTTTGCGTGGAGTTACTGAGGTGTCTGCAGGAAGGAAATTGAGGCAGAGAACTCCTACAGTACCCTGCTCAGCCAGCAGGGGGCACTTAAAGGACAGGCATGACCTACAAAATTGGGTTGTGCAGTTGTTTTTAAACAATGAGAGACACTGACAACAACTACTTCTGTTAGTGATGTCCACTAGTATCTCCTTTCACTGTTAAACGTTTGATTAGAATCGTTAAGTGTTGATTTATTATGAGCCAGACCAACCCAAAAAAAAGCGCTCGTTACCCATCTCCCATTTAAATTTTTTTTTCTTTGGGAGCTGCTGGATTCTAAGCATTTTTGTAAACCTGGCTTCCTACTTCTGTGCCTAGATGGGCAGTTGCATGCTTTTTTTGAAAATCTGGCCTACTCATGGCTCCTATTTTTAAAAGGAGAAAGTTTCTTGTTGCATGTGTATACACCATATATAATTAATGAGACTTCACACAGCACACTTAAGAACATGCCTTTAATGCAAATATAGAAATACTGAGTCCCCCATAAGTGTGGTGAAAATATTAAAGGAAACTATTTTATTTTAAGAATTCAGAACATTCTGGATCGACAACTCCATCACCCACAAGCCAAGAATCTTTATCTACATCTATAAACTCTAGCTCAGATGGAGTGAGGCATCGTAACCTTCCACAAGCACAAAGCAATCCTGTGCAAAGTCACCAGTTCCCATATTTAATGCAAGGGTAAGTGAATTTGAAGTAATCCTCAAAATCATGTTATAGTGCTGTTTATATTTTTTGCTGTAGATACCTCCTTTTCACTTTTTAGGTTTTTAGTTGAAATTATGGTTACTCCATAGTCTATGATGGAATGACTTGTAATTAATATTATGATTTTCAGAATTCCTGTAATCAATCTTATGTATCTTCTTTGATTGTTTATCTAAGAGTAAGTCCCTGGGTAAGCATTATCAATGCTGCCTTCCATGCGATTTCCTTTTCTGTCCTGCCCTCGTACACTTTGCCTCTTCTGCTGATGCTCTCTTACTTTTGGGTGGTGTGACTGATATCCCCATTTGTGGTTGAAACACAAGCAAATAAATCCACTAAGGATCAGCTGATGTTTTTTCCTCATTGCTGGTATTTTAATCAACAAGATTACCTAACATTAAATTCATACAAGAACAATGTTGACTCTTAATTTTTTTATGGCATACACACATCCAGAAAAGCAGTTTGACACCTCGCTCCTGGTCCACATTGGATTGAACTGTAGAAGTAATTCACAGATATCCTGGATAACAGATATAAGAGGCGGTCTTGTATTGGTGTGCAGCATAACCTAACAGACTATTTGCAGGTTCTGCTAGGAAGAAAAAGATCTGCTTTGTTATTTGGTAGGAAAATTTATGTATTATGTTGCACTGTGAACATTTATTCCTTGGGTAAATAGTGACGTACTTGCCTTTGAGGAAACTGGATCAGGCTAGCTTGACTGTCAGGGAAACTGCTCAATGTAGAGCAATAAGCTCATTCTCAAGGTAACTTGTGGTATGTTCATCATACATAGGGGATTGTCTTATAAATCTTTTTTTGGGCGGGGGGAGGAGTCTGGGGGAAGGTTGGATAAATTCAGTTTTTCACATGAACTTTCCATACAGGGCATAAACATTTCACTAGCGTGCAATCTAAATAAATGATGAACTGGATCATTTGTCCCTCTCACCTGCAGACTGACACTAAAGTCCTTATACCGAAGTCCAGGTGACTTGGAATGCTTAAACCTAGAGACATGGCTAAGGGGTCAGTCAAAGTGAACTGTAAAAAGTTATTTGATGTTTTCTCTAAAGAATAATTTAATGGAACATTGTCAAGTTGATCCAAATTTTTAAAAAAATCTTTTGCTATGGGTTACTGGACACCAGACCCACTAATTGCTGAGGGATTATTCCATACCAGTACCAATCCTATCTGCTGTCTTTTTGCAGACAGAAGCCCTCTTAATGTCTTGGGCTACTTTGCAGCCATTAGCCCCTCTTTTTTTACTAGAGAGAGCAGAGTCTAAGATTGTACATTGATTACATTTCTGAGTGACAGGGAGGATGATGATGTCCACAGTGACTGAGGGAGGAAGGACTGAGGAAGGTGAGAGCGGTTAAAAGCTCTGTTCCATCCCTTTTGTGGATGCCAAGCATCAGCTTATATTCATGTCAGGAAGACAGGCAGAGATGTTAGTTTGGACAGAAGGAGAGCGAAGAGGGAGAGCTGAGTCATCAGCATAGATAACTATGTACATGTAGCAGTAGCATGTTATCAAAGACCGCTTACGATTAGGCTAGGCCCTCTCACCTATAATCCCTTATTTCTGTGGCTCTGTAGTCACAAAATAAATTGACAATAAAATAGTCATATTGCTCTTTAATAATTCTAAACAACTGGTTTAGGTAAATGGAGCAACATATCTTTAAAAATAAGAGTACCCTGTACACTTATTACAAAAGGACTATGTTGGAAATCTTAAGATTTCTTACTAGTTGCTTACTTAAAATGAGACTGTTTTGGTTTCTTGAATAGACAGTATTTTGCTCCACTGCAAAATCCTCTTCCAAACTATGCATACACAAACTACATGGACAACACAATGGTCACCTTTCAGACACACACAGACAGGCCAAGGAAATCCAACTTAGAAATAAAGTGCGTTCTGATGTTTATCATAGTAGGTCACGAGCAGCCTCTTACAAAACTTACTAAGAAATCCAAATTCTTCCCACAGAAAAGAATCTTTCTAGTTTCATTCATCTGAGGCACACCCTCTGTTTGAAGCCATTCTCAATCTGAACTCCATCACTTAGGCTGTGTCCGCACCGTGCTGCAGTTTGGACTGCAGGGATGTGAATTGCAATGTCCCCCCCCTCCCCCCCACCCAAGTGCTGTGCTGTAACTGCCCATGTGAATGGTGTTGACATAAACATGGGGCAGTTACAGTGGGTGTGTGCTGTAGTTTGCACTCCTGCAGTCTGAAGTGTAGGGCTATGTAGACAAACCCCCAGATAATGTGTGTAAGTTTAGGTAGGGGTGTGGCTTTTTCAAAGCAACTTTTGAGGTTAGGTCAGGAATGTGTAAATAGTCACACATCTTGCATCCTCTCCATTTGCAACTTGCTTTCCTGGTTTGTAGGGATTTTATATGATGGGAGAAAACTCCCATCTTGTAAAGAAATTTTTTTTCCAAAAAGCAAAATATAGAATATATACAAAAGGACCAGAGGAGATAATTTGAAATTTGTCATTTTGATATCCAAGCACGTTAGAAGATTAGAGGTGACACTGACAACATTGGGGAGGTGGTTTTGCTTCCTGTTAGTTTGGGGAAGAGACAGTTTGGCTGAATAATGTAGGAGACGAAATGGTGTGTGGGGGAGGCTGGGGAACCCCATAAACCTGAGCCAAAGGATACTGTATAGATGTGCACCTCCGGTGTAGAAAAGGATTGTCAAACTCCTTGCTAGTGTGATGTATTTAACTGGCCTTCATGATGCTCGGACTCTGCAAAGTGTAAAAATGACCTGGTGCATTGCTGTCTTAGTCTGAAACAGCTCTGCAAGTTGTGAACTGAACCAATTTATTGCAATGAGGTTTGAGCTCTGAAGACAGTGACAGCAGCAGGACTCACATTGCCAAATAACTTCAGGCACACATTTGCATGTGCAAATGGTTAAATAAACAGAAGGCAGATAAATGCTCTCTACCATTTTACTTCAATTGATAATACTGACTATCGCAGTTAGTTAACTAAAAATTGAGTTGCTGTATAAGGATCACATACTGTTTGTGCTAACCTTCCATTGCCACTTTGAAATTAACCTGTTGAGGCTGATATATCGCCCGAACCTATGGACAATAAATAATTCAGCAGTCTCCACAAAACAAGTTTTAACAGCTCTGCGGTAGAACCCCCTTATATCCAGGACAACCATTGGTGCTCACCAATTGCTTCACGAAATGAAATATTGGGAAGATAGTTCAGAACAAATACCATGTTCTGAATAAAAGTTACATAGGGCTCGAAAAATATTTGATGTATCCTAAGACTAAACCTACTAGCCAGAGTGAAAACTACCTGTGCCATTTCCCCACCAAAGGTATTCCTATTGCCACATATTCATTCCCGCACCAGTAAATCAACAGTGCCACTCCTCTATGCACCATTCACTAATCTTATTCTCCCCTGCAAAAAATATACCTTTTCCAAAACCTTATTCCCAGACATAGCTCATTTAGTACATTTTGGGTTTTTCCTTTACACTCAAAATTTAAACCTGGGTCCCTCCAAACTAATGAATTCTGGGCTCTCTTCCCACCCTCAACCACTTAAGAAGTTTTGGGCTTCTTGTCTCTTTGGAGGGATGTTCTGAGGCTGCGGTCACTCATGGACATGCTGGTACTCCTTGGCCTCATACAACTCCATTCTTCTGTGGCTGCTTCTGTTCTGCTTGCTTTTCCTCTGCTGTGGGAATAGCAGCAGAGGCAGTTCCAGCTTGTTCTGCTCTGCTTTTATGCTCTTCCACTGCTTCCAAACTCCTGGACGACTCTGCTTCCTGCCTCTTCTCCCTTCCATTCTGAGGGAAAAGTGGAAGCTTCTCATGCTCCTTCTTTTCCTCTCCCTTCCAGAGAGAGTGCACTAATTCTTTACTTGGGAGGGACTGTCACTTTTTTGGTTAAATATTGTTTTTCCATTCTGCCATGCAGTGTATTTGAGTTCTAAGCATTGCCCATGTATTTTCCCCAAATGCCCTTGTTGATCGCTTTCAAATGTGTTGGCTGTGTACTTATTTTTATACTAGCATCTGCTGAGTTTTCCAAGTATATCAAATATAGCTTGACAAGTTAGCACTGCAGAGTGCTTCTCTGAAGCCAAGATTTCTTTGAGTGATAAGAAATGAGAAACTCAGTGGGCCTCCGAGTTTGACATTATTAGGTATGAAAGTGCATCTTGCCTCTCAGAAAATGTAGTCTCCAGTAATCAATAATAAAGCATGCAAATTGTTTTGGTGTGAGAGAAGCAGAAATAGCTTAGGACACTGTATTATTAAAGTCTCTAGTAGTCTTGGCTTAACTGTGACCATCTTCTTTTTCTGTTCCTTCCTCTCCCTTCAAGATTTTTTTAAGACTGTCATAAATTTTCGAATGTGGTATGAAGTGGAGTCTCAAATTCCAAACACCACTTCCAAGCAGCACCGCTGTGCGGGAGGAAAAAAATTATTATTTTTAAAACTGTAAACAAGCTTGGTTTCTTGAAATGTGCTCCAGATCACAAAAATGAAGAACTTGCTAGAGTAAATTCAGAGCTTATTACTGGAGAGTGGAGCACAACTAAAAGAAAACTAAACTATACCAAATATTAAAAAAAGGGACTTGCTAAACTCCTACAAATTGTCTCAGCATAATACCAAGGAAGCACTGATATCCAGGGGTTCAATTGAGGAGCCATACATGAACTATACATAGAAAACGACGGGGTCTAAATTAGCTGTTACCTCTCAAAGAGATCTTGGAGTCATTGTGGATAATTCTCTGAAAATATCCACTCAATGTGCAGCGGCAGCCAAAAAAGCGAACAGAATGCTGGGAATAATTAAGACAGGGATAGATAATAGCATGTTGCTTCTATATAAATCCATGGTACGCCCACATCTTGAATACTGTGTGCAGATGTGGTCGCTTCATCTCAAAAAAGCTATATTTATTGGAATGGGAAAAGGTTCAGAAAAGGACAACAAAAATGATTAGGGATATGGAACGGCTTCCGTATGAGGAGAGATTAATAAGACTGGGACTTTGCAGCTTGGAAAAGAGACTGCTAAGGGGAGATATGATTGAGGTCTAAAAAATCATGACTTGTGTAGAGCAAGTAGATAAGGAAGTGTTGTTTTAGTACTTCTCATAACACAAGAACTAGGGGTCACCAAATGAAATTAATAGGCAGCAGGTTTAAAACAAATAAAAGGAAGTATTTCTTCACACAACACACAGTCAACCTGTGGAGCTCCTTGCCAGAGGATGTTTTGAAAGCCAAGACCATAACTAGGTTCCAAAAAGAACTCAATAAATTCACGGAGGATAGGTCCGTCAATGGCTATTAGCCAGGATGGGCAGGGATGGTGTCCCTAGCCTCTGTTTGCAAGAAGCTGGGAATGAACCACAGGGGATGGATCACTTGATGATTACCTGTTCTGTTCATTCTCTCTGGGGCACCTGGCACTGGCCACTGTCAGAAGATGGGATACTGGGCTGGATGGACCTTTGGTCTGTAGGGCCGTTCTTCTGAAGAAGGGGGGAGTAATGACACTCTCCCAAGTTTACTTCCTGTGCCAAACTCATCTCACTTGGGATTTCAAAAGGAGACGCCACTCTGTACATTTTCATAATATGATCTCTTCTTTCTTGAATGCTTTGGGCAGTGAACAAAGATGAAAAATTCCTTCAAAAATATTGATAGCTTATGCTCCTTTCAGAAATATGGTTTTCATTTATTTGCATTCTCAGTGGACACAACCTTAAAAATGTGGAACTTATCTTTGCGTTCATAAAGGTAAATATTTACTTTACCCTTAAATGACAGCTTATTTGTCAGGACACAAGATGACATCCTTAGAAAAAAGTACTGATTTGCTAAGCCATTGTCACAGGCACAACTTGACCCTGCTGATGTCACGGAGCCTGCCAGTTCAATTTCTGGAATTTATAAAGAAACAAAAAAGCTATTTTCAGTTTTGTGTGAATGTTAATTTGGTTAATGAGAACATTTGTATATATTTCCAATCTCTGTGCAGTATTTGCTTTTTGTTCACTCTGGGTAAATTAGATAATAGCGTAAAGAACTTGATACAAATCTGTCAGATGGGCTATGTGGTAGGGTGAGGGAATTGCATGATGCCTTGTGCTCAGATTAACAGCAAATCAGTTCACACGGGTACCCTTCCTCTCATATCAGGGAAGAATAATGTTTTTAGCATCTTCCACTCCTCCTTCCTCTCATTTGACTTTCCTTGCCTATCTGAATACCTGGGTGGGCTAGTGAGATCTCTTGGTGTAACACTTTTCCAACCAGTGATCTACCCAGGACAGAATTGTAGCCTGCCGTGTATTTGCGGTATTTTCTACTGTTGCTAACTGCAATATGAATAAACTTTTTAAAACTATTGCTTTATGCTATAATACTGTCCTGAAAAATCGATTGAAAGATGCCATAAGAAACCCCAGAGTTTTTTGGGAAGACTTTGGAATCTAGGAGTTTCCATTTAGGAGTTTCTTTATTTTTTTGCATGTGAATTTAATGCATGGGAAAGGTTCCCTAGGGCAGTGATTTCCAAACTTTTTGAATCGCGCACCCCCAAGGCCAGCTCTAGGGAAGCAAAAAAAAAAAAAAAAAAGAGAGAGTTGCCGCCGGTGTGCCACCTGAGATGGAGCAGGGAGAGCCGAGGTGCCGCCGAAGAATCGAAGGTCCAGGAGCGCTGCTGCCGCTGTGCCGGCAGCGCTCCTCCTGCTGCGCACTCCCAGGGATGGTATTGCTCACACCCCACTTTGGAGACCTCTGCCCTAGGGAACAAAGTTCTTTTATCCACAAAAGAGACTGCATGAGCAGTGTTAGAGTAAGGTTACCCACCATGCTCTTCCAGCATCTTGCAACCAGGATGCAAAGGGGCCACCTCTGGGGGTGAGAGGGTAGCTTGCTTTCTATGTCCAGTCAATCCTTGCTGATTCGGTGGTTGTGAATGGTGATATTTCTATCATTGCTTCCAAAAGAGAAAGCTATAATAGAGTTAAAGTACATTTTAATCAATTCCCTGCCATTGCATTGGATATTTGCACACCTCAGTCCATTTTGTTTTCTGCCTGTGGCACGTAACAGTCTCACTGTAATACTTTGGTCTAATTTCAGTTGTTGGGTTTAGTGTGCACGTGGTGTTGGTGGACTGTCATATGCAGGAGCATCTCGTAGTCCTTTCTGGCTTTAAACGCTGATAGTTCCTTGAATTGCCTGTAGTAGTGGGTTCTGAACATGTGAAGTCTTCTGGTGCAGATAATCCCTCCCTATAATATATACACAATGTTTGATCAGCAGCTCTGATTTAAGAAGTTTTTCTAATAATGAAATAACTAACAATGATTATTTGACCATAAACCCATTAGTCAATGTAGGTAATGATAGAGTTTCTAGATGCAACAAATGTTTTTTAGAATGGAAATAATGGTACATTCAAATGAGGATTGATCACATAATTGTGGTGACCTTTTATCTCTGACAAAGAGCTCTTCATTTTGCACAGTAATGGATGATAGAATCAGGTATTTATCCAAAGGATGTCTTCACAATTTTATTGATATTGAATTGTCTCATGGAGCACATGAAGAAAAAGGTACCCAGTGTAATCTATATTTTAGAATAATAAATGCATTTGTAATTATTAATAGCCAAAGTCTGAATGGTGGTTTTTTTGTTTTGTTTTGCTTTTAATTCACTGTAGCAACATAGGCAACCAGTTTCCAGGTCAGGGTGTTTCTACTGGATTTCCAATGTACCCTGCATTCAGCCCATTACAGATGATATGGTGGCAACAAATGTATGCACGTCAGTACTACATGCAATAGTAAGTTATTTCATGTATCGTCTTAGTGCACCTACCACGATGACAACCTGCCATAAAAAAACTAGATAGCTGCTGTTTGTGTGACTGAAATGTCTGTGCCTTGCCTCTTTTATTAATCTGGTTTTACTGTTTTATACTTAATTTGACTATTAAATTAAAAATGACTTAGCCTGCTTCTAAAAATGTATTCCTTTTAAAGTTTTATGATTGAGAGTGGAATTCTTCTGTTTGAAAGTATCTTTATTAACATTCACCTTTGGAATTGTTGTGATACAAACATTAGACTCATTGGGCTCTTGTACTGCCCAGGTAACACTTCTGCGAGATGGGGTTAGCTATTAAAAGGCTCAAATCACAATTATCATTAAAAATTTTTTGTCTTCAAGTAGAGGTTAGCAAGACCCAGAAAAATCTCTCATGCCAAGTAAAATGGATTCCATTGGTTTTTAAGCCAAAAAGCAAGGGAAGTAGCCCTGTTGAATGTCGGTGCATCATGCTGAATGAGAATTTGGGTCCCAGAGGTAGATCATCTCCTCTCTCCCACCTTACTCAGTTGGCGGTAGGGCTTGGAACATTATGGCGACAGCACACAACTGCTGACTGAGGGGTAATGCCACGTGTCACTCTAATAATCTCTGGTACTGAGTGCATGCAGTGTGCATAGTCTTTGTCCAACAGAAGCAGTGTCCTCAGCTGGGAAGAGGGTTATAATAAAGGCCAAATCTCCCCTACTTTCACCTTGTTGTGTCCAGATACTGCAGCTTTGATTCTGTACTAGATCACACAATCATCTGAGACCCTGGTGAAGACCTACTTATTACCGGATAACAAAAAGGTTCTTTAAAGATGAAATTTTGTATTATTTTCTAAACGTTGATGTTTTACTCAAAAAGTAAAGAGCTTTTACTTAAACTAATGCTGTGCGTCTCTTTCTGGAGGAAGAGGGAAAATATAGTTGAATTAATTTTGGGGTTTTTTTGCTTGTATGTATCTAAATTTATTTGAGAATGTTTATATTTGGTATAAAATGAAGGGAAAAGATGAGTGAGAGCTGCCAGGTCTCTGTACAGAGGTACTATCGAAAGAAGAGGAATTTGGCATATATTTTATATACTGTAGTTAAGATCTCAAGTTTCCTAGGTGCTTCAGCTGGCATTTTTCTCTATACAAAAGAGCTGGAAGGAAGCTTTGGTTTAAATATTATTACTTCTGATACAAAGCTAGCTTTTCAGAAAACATATTTTTAAATTTCAGTCAAGCTGCAGTTTCAGCCCAGGCGACATCCAGCACTGAGCCAGTCAGATCAGCCATCGCGCAGCCTGTAAATTCAGAGCATGTTCCTGCAAATGAGCCCCCAGCAGTGCCAAACGTAGCAGCACAGGAGAACAGGCCTGTAAACCAGAATGTTCAAATGAATGCACAAGGAGGTCCAGTGGTGAATGAGGAGGACTTCAATCGAGACTGGTTAGACTGGATGTACACATTCTCTAGAGCAGCTATTCTCCTCAGCATTGTATACTTTTATTCTTCCTTCAGTCGGTTTGTCATGGTGATGGGAGCCATGCTACTGGTTTATTTGTGAGTAAAAAATATTCAGTTATGAATAGCTAGCGTAGTTTAGATTATCAGTGTATGACTATCATTGTAAGTTAACTTTTAAAGGTGTGATATTGGATCACTTTACAGAATTCCAACTTAAACGTGAACTCTAAAGAATTTGTAAAAGAGAAGAATTAACGATAATCATTAACAGGGCACATACAGAAACTTGGCTTTCAAACAGATGTAGTCTCAAAATATAGAATTCTTGAGTTCTGGATTCCCTTTTTCCCTGTAAGAACTGACGGGCATCACACCTAGAACATGCTGCTTTTTGGATATTGGTGATGTCAACTTATCAACTGTTGCAGGGAAAACAGAGAATTATGGGAACAGAACTTAAGAGGTGAGTGAAGGAAGAATTGAATTTCATTCAATTGATTTCCAAAGCATGTGTTTGCATTGGCGTAAATTACATATTGTTACTGGTTGGAGATCTTAAAGGTGAACTGTACAGCTGAACTCAGTTTTGAATTAAGCACAGATATAATTACTAAATGCTCCCAGTAACTTGTATGGGCTCAGTGAAGACACTCCAGAATACAACATTCAGGGGCATTGTAGATACCGGAAAAGAAAAGCTTTACTATACAGATTTTTTTTTAAAAAAAAAGGAAGCTACTGCCTTTTGCTACCAAATTTCATTAACAATGACACTGAGGTTTAATGAATTTAAAAATACCATCTCAGCCAGGGTGAAGGCGTTTAGTGTGATCTGGATGGAAGTGGAAAGTGCCAGAAATACTTAATGGTTACATAGCACATTCATCTTGGGCTACTTTCAAGAGGTAATTTTTAAGGAATTAAACTTGAAAAGATCTGCATTTAAGATTTTTGAATTCTCAACTTAAGATATGGTTGATTCTGCTACGTCATTGTGCTAACAGCTGTTGGTTAAATTTTCAATCGGCTTTTCCCCCACAAGGATAGCCTTAATTATAATGACTTAAAACTGCCTGTCAGAAACATCATTAAAACTGAGTAGCTCATGAACAAAATATTCACTTGCACATTACCATGATCACTGACATCAATAAATTATCGTGGTGGTGGTTGCGGTTGTTGTTGTGTTTATTTTGGACAGGCAAGTAGGAAAAAAAAAAACTGAGCAGAATTTTTCAGTGCTTACCTAAAATAACATAGGTATTAGCTGTTCTAAGAAGCATTTTATTCTTTATTTGGGCTAACAGGGATCTGTTCAGTTAGTTTTGTTACTTAGAAATAATGCTCAGACTCCAGTATTCCCCCAACAGTCTAATCAAGATGAAGAATGGATTATCTGTTCTTAATCTGCAAGTAAGTTTAATGAGACTTGGTCATGTAGATAGCAGTTATTTTCCCATTGTAGAAATTTCATAAGCAAGTTTACAATTTAGAGAGACAAGGCTTTTAATTGTTCATTTTATTAAATAGACACCAAGCTGGATGGTTCCCCTTTAGGCAAGAGGGAGGCCAGCAACAGGCAGCCAATAACAATGCAGAAGTGAACCGTGATGAACAAAATGTAAATAACCCTGACCTTGAGGAGATGGTAGGTGAATGTCAACTTGGATGTTCCATGTTTTCCTGTATTCGCTCACCTTCAGATAATCTGTATTTGTAACTGAATAGTAGTACAAAATTCAGCTTGAATCAGAAGGGAATGAGGATAGAAATGCACTTCGCTTTCTTTTTTTTTTTTTAACAAAAAAGTAACCTTAATACGTGGGATGGGCAGAAAGGAAATGAGTTTGTTTTTAAATGTTTAATGATTAAAGCCTTATTATGAGAAACCAGATCAATACTGCCCTCATCTTCGTCTATAGTATTTAATAGAGAATTGCTAGTTATTTACTTCACTGTTGAATGGGTTGTATGTTTATGCTAGTAGATCCTTCACAGGGAATTGCCCTGTTAATAGGGTTACTTTATGTAGGAAAATATTTCCATTAATATATTCTGCCTCTTTATTAAAGCAATTAAACCATTTAGACAACTTCTGTTTTAAAAGGAGCGTCTTATGGACGATGGGATTGATGAAGAGAGTGGAGAAGATGCAGGTGAAGATGGCAATACAGAGCAGCATCCTGGATTCATGGCTTCAGCTTGGTCCTTCATCACCACCTTCTTCACATCGCTTATCCCTGAAGGACCTCCACAGGTTGGCAATTAGGCTCAAGAGGAACTGTGCCAGGCAGCATTAGCAGCTGTACATAGAAGAGGGAGCTGAATCTAGGGGGTATTTTAAATACAGTGCAATTTCAAAAGATTTATAATAACTTTTTGATCATGGTGCACAAAAATGTGTATTTTTTTCCCTTTTGGCTTTCTCATGCATATGAATATTTTAAGCACAAGTGGACTACTAATTTTTTTTAAGTTCTTCTTTTTTCGAAAGAAGATTAAATGTAAAAATACTGGTCTTCCATGTTTTATCTTAATTTTAGTTGTACATTACACTGAGACAAGAAGTTTGTAGGTTGTGTGCATGATTATTCCTTTGAAGAGCTGTTAAAGTATAAATGTCAACAACGAAAACCTTTTTAAAAATGAGATTTATCCTCCTGGTAAATTTAACTTAACTGTGAGTCTTCCTAATAGTCTTAATCACTATATAAATCCCTTGTCTGAGTTTTGTGTTTATGGCATCCCCAAAAGAATTCTATTCGGACAAAGCATTACCTGCTAATGGTATGTTTTTTCTTATGCCATAAAGTACTAAACCTCTCATGTAAGAAGCTAGAAAGTTTAAATATCTTGAGGCTATATAGCCAGTTTCAATACATTTTGGGGTGATTTTCTTTTTTAGACAGCTCTTCAAAGAAAATTAACAGTGATAAAGTACATCATCAATGTTTGATACATACAGTACTTTTTTTAAAAAAAGATGTACTGGAAAATAGACATATGTAATTAGTTTTTTAATAAAAACCAAGTTACAGTAACCCTTATGGATGCTTATTCCTAGAAATACAACCTTTTAAGTGCAAAAACCCTACATGTACACATCATTAGGGATGAGAGCACATGAATCACAAAATTGAAATTATATGGTTACAACAGCCATATTGCACATAGTGAATAAAGGTATATATTTATAATGGCAGAGGTAATGTGGTAGATAATTTATCAATTTTATGATTCTGTACTTTTAAACTATTTATTTCAATATAGCAGAAACAAAATGTTTTGCATTCTTTTTGGGATAAAACTAAAGATGGTAAGTAGCCTTTAAATGAGAGAAATAATGCATTACACATCCGTGGCACAATCCCTTACTGTATGCATTAAAGTCAGGAAGTAACTCTTTCCTTACCCAATTAATAGTTGAACTACACAGTTAAATTTAACACTTTATTTTTGGATTCCCACAACTCTTGTATGTTTTGTACTTGATTACTTCAGAAATGGCTGAACAGATGATGCTCACTTAATAATAAAATAAAATAAGGAATTCCTATCTTGGCTCTGCCCAAACATTAAGTTTCAACCCAAAGGACAAAGTTAGGAGAATTTATGAACAAGTGAAAAACAAGGCTTTAAAATGGCCTGCCCTCATCAGTATTAACTATTGAAAGCTCTTCAGTAAGGAAGTATTTAAGCCTTAAAATAACTATTATATTTATTTGGATTTATACAATACATAAAGTGCCTGTCTAAGGTTCAAGACCCTTCTGACATGTTAAAACCAGCCTAACTGATACAAACGAGTAAAAAGGAGCTGCCCGTAAACTAGAAAATAGCCAGCCATGAATATCAGCCCTCAGTACATAAATACCCATATGTTCTTAATGCTGTAGCATTTGTAATGCCCTCTTAAAGGCTTCAAAATATTTCTTTTACTGCCTGTTGTAGAAATAATAGGTTGACTTTTAAGTAGGCTGTTTTGTTCCCTTGTTTTCAATGAGACAGAAGTCATAACTCCCTTTGGTTTACGTCCTTGTTATGCAATAGCATAGAGGTGTCCAAACTCTCTACCCAAGCGATGGCTGCCTTGGCAAGTTGACAGGTACCTGAATCTCACCTAATGGATGTAAAATTAATGTTTGCAAACACACTGATCTTGAATACAATGATAGGACTCTCAGTGGCAACCCTAGACATTGTAGGACTAATTTGTGATAGCCTACAGCACTACATTACAGAGGCACCCAAATCTCCAGCTTGTACCCTCCTTACCTGTTGCCCCTGCAGTTAGTCTTCCCTGCTATCTTACAAGCTCTATGTCTAACATCTGCAGTGCTTACAACATGGTGGCATGCCGACAGTAGCTGCTCCCTGCTTGGAGACCTCCTTTTTCTTGCTGCAGCAAGCAAGTACTGGCAGCTCTCTGCTGCTGACAGATGGGATTGAGAGGACCACTCCCACGGTGATTCTGGCCCTGTGCTAGTAATAGTGGCAGCCACTACAGAAGAGTTGGTTTGATTGTAGCCGGACAAGCAAAGAAGAGATTTGAATGTGGGGAAGGTAAGAACACTGGAGACTGGCAAATGAAGCAGGAGAATCTGATGATGAGTGAGGTGGATCATGGAAAGGAGCAACTTTGGGTTTTGCAGGGAAAAGGAGGGGAGGAAGAAAAACTAACTTGGAGGGTGACAGGAGGCGAGGGAGGGAAATAGATATGAGAAGGAAAATGAAAGCCAGAGGGGTACTGGAAAGAGGAGGAGGAGAGTTGGGAAAGAAGTGTGGAGAGCTAGAGGGGAGTGCACAAAGAAGGTAAAAGATGGGGAGCTGAGGGTGAGGTAAAGGGGAGGAAAATAAAGAGGATAGAGACAAGAAAGAGAATGGGCAAGTGATTGGGGAGATATGCACAACAGAAAATTTTCAATACCAGTTGAGAGGAGAGAGCCATTGGTGATGACTATAGTCAATGAAGGATCAATTACCTGGTATTGGTGGGTTGCAGGACACATTTGATAAAGGAGGAAGAGGAGGGGAAGGAATAAACAGAAAATGGAATATAAATAAATAGTGGGGAATGGCAGAATGGAATAGAGAAATGGAAATAATAGAAAAACTGAAGACTAATAAACTACTTAATTATTCACATTTCTTATAGTCTATTCTGTTTTAGGAGCTGGTCTCAAAAACACAAAATACACGGCATCACCAAGTTTTGCACTACTTTACATCCCAAACAACCTCATTGAAGTCAAAGGATATGTTGTAAGGCAGCACAGAATTTTATCCCAATATCAGTGTGCACATACAGTTTAACACTTACATGCATTACACACCAATGTTTTATATAATAGACAAAATGTCAGCCCCCCCCCCCCCCCCCCCGATTTTTCAGGTCGGCTGACAGGATGGAACACTTAAGGTATGTCGACACAGCAAAGAAAGCCTTGTGGCTGGCCCATGCCAGACAACTCAGGCTCATGAAGCTCAGGCTGTCGGGCTGTTTCATTGCTGGGTAGACTTCCAGGCTTGGGCTGGAGCCTGAGCTCTAGGGACCTCCCACCCCATGGCCCCAGCCCTATCAGCCCAAGTTAGCCGCCACGGGCGAGCCACAGGGTTTTCTTTGGTATGTAGACATACCCTGAGAGGACACCGTTACACCTCTTAAAAACAACCCTACTTCACAGTGTCATGTACAACTGCTCGAGAAAATAAAATTCTGGCTAAAATGTTTGAGGCAGTAACACGAGACTATGCCATCTTAAATATCTTTGGACTCTGTGAGGACATTAGCAAGAACAATCACCACTAGTAATCTGGCAGATGCAAGCCACCAGCATCACTGAACATCATTTGCCCCTCCCCTTGAAGACCAATGTGTGCAGTCTAAATACATACTTTGTGTTCACTTTCCCAGGGTATAATCTGTGGAAACACTTCAGCTGGGCATTTTAGTTCATTCAGCAATAACTAAATTATGTTATCAATTGACTTAAAAGAAGGCCAGTGCACAGGAACATGGAGATCTCGCTCTTCCTCCTCCATTTTAAGTATCTGCATGAACAAAATATATAGTGCATCCCTCTTCATGTTCACCTAGATAGCATGATCAGTAATAGTCAATAAGCTCCCAGTTGGCTGGGGAAATGGGCCGTGTCCAGCCTGAGCACCCCGTCGCTCCATGCAGTGCTCTCTCCTCAGATAACACATTCTGACACACAACAAGCAGCAGTGGCTGTAGAGTGTACTTCATGTATATATTACCATCAATGGAGATCTCCTTCAGTCTCACAAAAGCATACTCAAACACGATTGTAGATGGATAGATGCCAACGTTAATGCAGGGGCCATTGTGATTATCTTGTTTCTAGTCTGTCCTTCTGTATAACACAGACCATAGAACTTCCTCAAAATAATTTCAGAAAAGAACATCCAAGTTCTTTGCTAGTGATGGAGACTCCACCAAGACCATAACTTGTTCCAATAGTTAATTTTTTAACAATGAAGGTAATTATGCCTTATTTCCAATCTGAATTTGTCTGGCTTCAACTTCTAGCCATTGACTCTTTATACCTTGTCTGCTAGATTGAAGCGCCCATTATCAAATGTTTGTTCCTCATGTGGCTGCATATAGACTGTAATCAAGTCACCCCTTAACCTTCTTCCTGTTAAGATAAATAGATTGAGTTCTTTTGAGTCCATCCCTGTAAGGCATATTTTCTAATCCTTATCAGTCTTGTGTTGCTTCTTCTGAACCATCCCCAGTTTATCAACATCCTTCTTGAATTGTGGAAACCGGAGCTGGACAGGGTATTCCAGCAGTGATTACACCAGTGCCAAATACTGAGGTAAAATAACCTCTCTGCTCCTACTTGAGATTCTCTTGTTTATGCATCCAAGGATGGTGTTAGTCCTTTTGGCCACAGCATTGCCATGGGAGCTCATGTTCAACTGATTATCCACCTTCATCCTCAAATCTTTTTCAGTCACAGTATCCCAGGATTGAGTCCCCCATCCTGTAAGGATGGCCTATAATTCCACATTTACATTAAACTGTATTAAAACACACATTGCTTGCACCCTGTGACCTGTCCTCTTCATTATCTGCCATTCCCCCAATTATTGTTACCTGCAAACTTTATCAGTCGTGATTTTGTTTTCTTCTAGGTGATTAACAACGTTAGTGTTGGGCCAAGAACTGATCTTTGTGGGAACCCATTAGAAACGCATGTGCTTGATGCTGATTCCCCATTCACAGTTACATTTTGAGGGTTTTTTTAAGACCTTATTCACTATTAGCTTTCTCAAACACACTTCTAATCTTATTAAAAAAAAGGTATCAGGTTAATTTGACAGGATCTATTTTCCATATACCATGTTGATTGTCATTAATTATATTGTCCTCCTTTAATTCTTTATTAATTGAGTCTCATATCAGCCGCTCCATTAACTTGCCTGGGATTAATGTCAATGGCAGGCCTATAATTACCTTATATCCTTTTAAAATATTGACACATGAGCTTTCTTCCACTCTTCTGGAACTTTCCGAGTGTTGCAAGACTTACTGAAAACAACAGTAGCAATCTAGTGAGCTCCTCAGCCATCACCGCTTCAGTAGGGAAACTGCTGTTTGTATGCAAAGTTCCTAAGAACTGCAGTTGTCACAGAAATCACTCTTTATTTTCCTGCTATGTTGAAGAAATGGTATCTGCCCTTGCTTTCCTAGAAAGCTAGAATTTTAAAGTGTTCTGGCATGAAGCATGCCTGATCAGCAAGGAAGAAGCTGCTGCAGTCCACCACAGCAGAGTGAGAAATCAGTTCTAAAACTCTGACCTGGGGGGTATGTGGGACGCAAGTTCTGTCACTTACACTAGCATCATTCAAAACCCCTAGCTATTTCAGGGACACTACTAGCCTTGATCACGTCATTGGTACATGCTTTATTCCAGTACATTGCAGCACACCTCCAATACAATGGGCAATAAAATGTCTCCAATTGTGATCTCTGTGCCAAAAAGTTCTGTTGCACAGCAGTATTCTGTATTAGCAGCCAGCCTCTAGATGCTGTTATTTCTCTTGTCCAACCATTGTCATCTGAGTGGTTTTCAGGTTTAAGGCAGTTTACTGCTCATCATTGGATTTGTTCATTTGCAGAATCTCAGCCAGTCACTGCTCCTGAAGGATGCTGGTTGGACCATTCTGGAGGCTGACATACTTTATTGATCCATCCACAAAACTAATATGTAATAGCAAGGACTCTAGTAGTGTGAGCTTCCCCATACTGATGTCTCATCTTATCGGGCTGAGATGGATTAAACTTGAAACTTTTTTTTTTGGAAACTAGTATGAAGATATGAAGGTCAAACACAGTAGTGTCCAGGAAGAAAACAGTCTAGAAATAAAAAAATATAGACAACCTTGTGTGATTTTTGGACTTGTAAAAGAGAAAACACGTAACTGTTGTTCTTCCTTCCTAAAGCATCAACTTACACTTATTTCAAAGCTTTGCACTTTGTTGAAATGTTATTAGTCAACACAGACAAACATCTCTATTACGTGTAAATGTGCACATTTTAAAAAAGATGTAGTTATGTGGGGATCAATCAAAATCTGGTCCTGGGCTGCTAGTGTACTTTTGCTACTACACATTGGCATCAGTGTGTTGAATCATGAAGCTGAGACTTATAGAGGTTATTTATGCCGAACTTTGCTTGGATTTTCATCCTACACTGTGGTCACCACTGGGTGGGAAGTATAGGCACAGTTGATAGCTGCTGTCTTTTTCCCCAGATAAGCCAGGGTTGCCCGCAAACCGTTAAAAAGGGTGCTGGAGGAGTAAAAGGGGGGAAGGATGGTAGACATAGAATTTCACTAAGACTAGCTGAAATATAAACTCATAGACTTTGTCTACACTGGGTTTTTGCCAGAGGTGTAAACTCCTAGAAAAGACTTAATTTATATGAGTGCAGCATGATTTGTACTGGAGCAGCTTAATCTGGTTTCTAATAGTAGTAAGCTTCACTGATACAAATCGTGCTTACGTTGCGGGTTTTACCAGGCTGTCTCAACCAGTGGCCTAAAATGTAGTGGAGACAAGTGCATGTATGAAATTCAGCAAACTTCATTCACCGAAAGAATGTAAATATGAATTCCATCTGGTGGAACTGAATGAGGGCAGTAGCATTTCTCATATCTCCCACTAGATGGTACTACAACTGCACCCAAGTCTAGATCGCACAAATTCCATTTTACACTCTCATATGAGAATGCTTGCTCTTGAGAGAGAGAGAGAGAGAGAGAGAATGTGTGTCTAAATTACAGCTGGGGAGGATAGTGCTTGTTTAAATACCAACAGAATGCGATGAAGGTAGGTGTGAGGGGTAGGGCTGGATGATTTTTGTTTTTTGCCAGGCATGCTAAAAATCTAGTTTGGGCTCTGTGTGCCTTCAGTAATATGTCATTTTAAAATTTAGCTCTATTACACAAAGTCTTGTCCAGGACAGTTCAGTTTTGTGTTACCAAGTTATTTCCATTCTTGGACTGCCTGTAAACTGAAGGCTTGGAACAAATTGATAAATTAAACAGTTCTAAGTTACCAGGTCCAGATGGTATTCACCCAAGAGTTCTGAAGGAACTCCAGTGTGAAATTGCAGAACTTCTGACCTCTGGTATGTAACCTATTGTTTAAATCCGCCTCCGTACCAGATGTCTGGAGGATAGATAATATAATGCTGACTTTTTTTTTTTTTTAAAGGATCCAGAAGTGATCCTGGCAATTACAAGCCAGTAAACCTAACTTCTGTAGCAGGCAAATTGGTTGAAACTATAGTAAAGAACAAAATTGTCAGACACATAAATGAACATGATATGCAAGAGAAGAGTCAACATGGCTTTTGTAAAGAGAAATCATGGCTTACCAATCTATTAGAATTCTTTGAGGGTGTCAATAAGTATGTGGACCAGAGTGATCTGGTCACCATAGTGTAATTGGACTTTCAGAAAGCCTTTGACAAAGGTTCCTTGCCAAAAAGTCTTAATCAAACCAAGCTGTCATGATCAATGGGAAGGTCCTCTCATATATCAGTAACTGAGTAAGATATGAAGCAGAGGATAGGAGTAAGTGGTCAGTTTTCACAATGGAGAGAGGTAAATAGCAGGGGGGGTCCCCTAAGTATCTGTACTAGGACCTGTGCTTTCATCATATTCATAAATGATCTGGAAAGGGGGTGAACAGTGAGATGGCAAAATTTGCAAATGATAAAAAAACTACTCAAGATGGTTAAATCCAAAGGTGACTGTGAAGAGTTACAAAGGCATCTCACAAAACTGGGTGACAAAATGACAGATAAAATTCTGACTTGATAAATGCAAAGTGTAATGCACTTTGGAAAAAATAATCCCCGCTAATAATGGGGTCTAAATTAACTGTTACTATGCAAGAAAGATCTCTGAGTCATTATGGCTAGCTCTCTGAAAACATCTGCTCAATGTGCAGTGGCTGTTAAAAAAGCTAACACTATTAGGAAAGGGAGGGAGGATGAAACAAAAAATATCATAATTCCCCGATATAAATCCATGCAATGCCCACACCTTGAGTATACTGTGTTCAGTTCTGGTCACCCCACCTCAAAAAAGATGTGTTAGAATTGGAAAAGGTGCTGAGAAGGGCAATGAAAATGATTAGGGGTTCAGTTTAGAAGAGGTTTAGGGGTTCAGTTTAGAAGAGGGATGACTAAGGAAGGTTATGATAGTCTATACAATCATGAAGGGTGTGGAGAAAGTGACAAATTCTGTTTATCTCTTAGCAACTATGTAAAGAGTTGTCACTTTGGATGGGCTAACACCAGCAGGAGAGTGAATTTGTGTGGGGGGGTGGAGGGTGAGAAAACCTGGATTTGTGCTGGAAATGGCCCACCTGTTGATCACTTTAGATAAGCTATTACCAGCAGGACAGTGGGCTGGGAGGAGGTATTTTTTCATATTCTCTGTGTGTATATAAAGTCTGCTGCAGTTTCCACGGTAAACATCTGATGAAGTGAGCTGTAGCTCACGAAAGCTCATGCTCAAATAAATTGGTTAGTCTCTAAGGTGCCACAAGTACTCCTTTTCTTTTTACAAGAATAGAGGTAACCCAGTTAAATTAATAGAAAGTTTAAAACGAATAGGAAGTATTTCACACTATGCACAGTCAACCAGTGGAATTCATTGACTTGGGATGTTGTGAAGGCCAAAAGTATAACTGGGTTTAAAAAAGAATCAGATAAGTTCATGGAGGCTAAGATCATCAATGGCTCTTAGTCAAGATGGTCAGGGAGTCAATCTCATGGTCCGGTTGTGCTTAAACCTCCAACTGCCAGAAGCTAGGACTTAGATGACTGGGATTGGATCACTTACAGTTGCCCTGTTCACTCCTTTTGAAGCATCTGACACTGGCCACTGTGAGAAGATGGAATACCGGGCTAGATGGACCACTGGTCTGACTCAGTATCGCCTTTCCTATGTTCTTATTCAAGTCCAGGATCATGTCTTGGGCCACTGCCTTCATCATAAATGTTTTTGGTAATAGAGCGGTGGGGATTGACATGTAGAAGTTTGTCCCTAGCTCAGTGGTTTATATCCCTTTCCTAAGTATGTATGCATTTTATACAATGTCATTATGGATCATCTGATCCATATAAATGTATGTATAAACTGTTGGCAGCTCTCTCTTGTAGCAATGAGTTAATCAGGTTAATTATGTCTGAGTAAAATATTTTCAGGCAGTGCACAGAGACCCACTGTCCCCCTCCCCCGAAGGGGCGTGCAAAGACGTGCAAGCCGTAGGGCTAAAGTAGCTCCCTGCCTGCATTGCCTCCCTCCCTCTGTGCCGCACCCGGAAGCGGCCAGCATGTCCCTGGGGCCCCTCGGGGGGGGATCTCTGTGCGTTGCCCCCACCCCGAGCACCGACTCCGCAGCTCCCATTGGCTGGGAACTGCAGCGCCTCCCAAGGTAAGTGCTGGCCCCCTGACCCCTCCCATACTCCAACCTCCTGCCCCAGCCCAGATCCCGCACCTAAACTCCCTCCCAGAGCCTGACCCCCCACATCCCAACCCCCTACCCCAATCAAGGTACCTCACTTTATTTTCATTTACTTCCTATTACTTATAATATAGGACGATGAGGAAGAAAAAAAGAATGAAAAATCAGGGGTGGGAGATGAGAGAGAATGTTCTGTTTCTTGGCTGAGTCCCAAGGGGGGCCTCAAAAAATGAAGCTGTGCAAAGGGCCCCACTAACTCTAAATCCACCACTGGGAAGGACAGATTTGGGGAGGTTCTGGGACTGGAAGGGCTTTTGGGGGCACTCTCCAAAGAGTAACCAGCCTGGTAGAAGCCAGGGTGAGACCTAGTGCTTTTGGGAGGCTACTGGTGTCATGGCTCTGAACCAAAGCTGCATAGCATAAGAGCACTCAAGGTTACAGGGCAGGTGCTGACAGAACCCCTTCCTGGTCTAGATGATTCCCAAAAGGTCACAACTCGATTTAAACATGGTAAAGAACGGTAGGGTAGATGAGGCCTAACAGTGTTCTCATCACCAGGTTATAGCCTTCAACCATGCAAGATAGTCCAATGGAGTTGCTGTTTTTTTTACTGTGACAATGAGCTAAGGAATGGAGGACCACTGAAATGATTCGACCCCCTTGAGCAACTGTTACTACCTCAGTCTTTCAGAAGAGACATAAAATTGAAGTCCTGATCACCGACACCCATTAAAAATCTAATGGGACTTTTCACAAGAGTAGGGAGTTATTTTCTGGATCCTGAACGTATCCATCTTTGGAAATTGTTTTGCCTTTTTAAATTTCGCCTGTGGTTTCAGTTACAAATTCTTTGTAGTGTTGCAGTGCACTTTTAAGCCACAGGCCTTGCAAAGCTCTGAAACACAGTCTTAGCTTTAAGCAGATGGGTAGATCCATTGGCTCAAACAGCTGCTATGTTTGGGTTTGTTTGTTTGTTTTTTAAAGTGAAACTGCATGACATCAATGAGTCAAGGATTTCTCATATATATAGTTTATATATAAAACACTTCATAATCCTTTGTAGTTGACATAAATCAATGGAAAAACTTGAAAGAACCCATTAAAATCAAAACTATATTGGTTTGAGACATCATCATCCATGATTCCAGTGACAGTTAATGTTTTAGAATTGGGAGTTGAACACAAACTAATTAAAAGAAACTCACAGATTTGAATTAAGCCCAAGAAATTCACTATAATGACTCCTCAAGCTAGCTTCACACATTTGTGTTTAAGTAGAGCAGGGTTCAGAGAACAGTGACTAACTGCACATATGTGTACATTAGTACCAAGGCACCTCGGTGTAAGCTTCAGGACAAAGGGTTAAATTCACCACAGTGAATTAGTATTGTGCAAGGATTTCTGTGCCATTTAAGGGTTTAAGTGGTGAGTACAGCTGCACACAAGTTGGTGCAGTCTGAGGTGGAATTTCACTATTTCCTGGGGTTTGTGGATTCAAGCAAATCTCTTTGAGATACATTTTAAGTCAATGGGACTATTCATGTGCTTAAGTGCCTTGTTGAATCAGGACAAGTGGATAAAAATCGACACTCATCTGGGATCATAGATAGAGTTTAGTCTGATGTTTTATGTGATGTGGTTTTTTTAGCCCCAGCTCCGGCAGTAGCATTCCATCTTACCAAATCCCTAACAATAAAATTCAGGACAATGTGGAAACATCCGCGAGCCCAGCTCAGGAGAGGCCTAGCACTCAAACTGCTGTGCTACTAAATGGGGGGGGGAAGGAAACAGGGGCAGAGATTTCCCCAGGTTACAATCATTGCATTCATGGAACTTGGATATACATCATGATACCTAGCTCTGATATAGTGCTTTTCAGCAGTCTTTCTCAATGCACTTTACAAAGGTGGGCAGTATCATTATCCACGTTAAGTCAATATGAATGCACCAATAGGAGCTAGGTGTGCCACAGTCTTGTTCTAGGCAAAGAAAGAAATGCCACAACTAGGCAGCTGGAATGAAAGAACAGAAGGTAATTCTTACCCTATAAAAATGATTCAAGGGGAAGATGGCTAGACTATTGCAGAGTGATCTAGCTACATTTCTTCAACTTGACTGAAAAGAAAAAAGCAAAAGAAAACAAGACACACTTCCCTTTTCCCCAGAAACACTAAATTGTATTTGTTCCTGTGCAGATGTCAGATATGTTAGAATGCTTGTATACAGGCAATAAAGTGGGACAAATAAAGCCTAAAGAAAATGCCTCCATCCCCCAAAAGTTCCCCTAAAGTATCATCATCAAAATAATCTGAACCTGTTTCTATAACTGCCTACCTTCATACTGTACTAGTCAGCCTAGCAGAGATCAAACAGGGATGCTTAGTATAGTGGAGGAGGGAGGAAATTAGAAACACAAGCATTAGTAGCGTCATGAGCATTAACCAATGCAGCAATAATTCAGGTTTTCAAATTTAACACATAAGAGGTTATTAAATTACAGTAACAAGAAGGGAGGAGGTATCAGGACACTGAAGGATGGAAGGAAATTTGGATCTATTTCTCATAATGTGTGTTTGACCTCTCATAAATCAGATATAACAGGATACAGTGGAAACACAGTCTAGCCACAGAAATGGTCCCACATAGTCAGAGACAGCCGAGAGATAACAGTATATACCTTTAACAGGCATATGGATAGATGACTGTGGGCCAGATCTTTGGCTGGTCGTAATCGATAAAACTGTGCCCATTGGACCAGCTGAGGATCAGACCCTCGTTTGGTTTGGTTTGGTTTTTGTTGTTCATTTTTATAGTTCTGCCTACCCTTGCCCGTTGTCCACACAAATTTCCTCTGAAATGGACAGAAACATAGAATATTATACAGAACAGTTTGAAGTCTAGAAACTACACCCTCCAAGTTCCTAAACTGAACTTTGGAACTATAAGAGAAGAAACAGCCTCTAAGGAAACCATCCCATGATTTTTATTGCAATACTGTGTGGGAGGCGTATAGTCATGTCCCTTAATGCATTTCCGGAAAGCGCTCAGACACTGTGAAGATGAGAGCAGTATAAGAACCTGAATACAATAGAATATATGAATTCCCCCCTTCACCAGTGAAATGCAGCCACCAATATGGGCGGGAAAGGGGTGTGTGTGAAATCCATCAGTTATTCTACATGAGCAACACCACACAACACTTTGTTTAGGGGGAGAAGTTACTTGGATGATAAAGTAAACATTGATATTAAGAGTTATCAAATAAAAAGGGAAATACATTTGCTCTCAAGAACCATGCACAACCTTCTTCTTTCCTATTTGTACCCATGCTGCTCTTTGTCCTATACTTAAGATGCAGTTCAGAATAATACAAAACATACAAGGGTCCAAGTCCGGCATGAACATCTAACTCCTGAAAGATGTTTGCACAATAGCTACAATTCCATGTGGCTGCAGGAAAAAGAAAGAGGCAGAGAAATTGAATAGACAGTAATAAAATGATGAATCCCTGATTCCCAGCACCAATAGTATGTTACATAAAGTTGAGGTTATGTGCCAGGGGCACATACCCCCTTAGGCTGCTTGGAAAATCCCAGCCTCAGTGCTTGAGCAAGTTGAAATATTACCAAATATTTCTGAGAGAGAGAGAGAATCTAGTTTGTGAAAGTTCCTGGATTCACAGCCTTGAAAGGTGAAGATCTTAGTCCACAGAACAGGCATAGCAGTGGCAGCAGCAATGCAAGCTTCCCCAATATGCCCTGAGTTTGAGCTCAAGGGGCCACTTCTAGAAGTGAGAGGGAGGTCCAGTTTTTACCCCAATTAAATCACTAGCATCTCTGCTAAGACTACTAGCAAGGGCTTGAATTGTGATTTTTTTCCCCCTCTTGATGTGGAAACCTGCCAACTGGGAACCAGACTGACAGCACCAAACACATCTCACGTAGATCACTACAAGTGAAAGGCAACAGCAGAGGGTTCCGCCAGCTGGGACTCAGGGGCAGGATGTCAGATGAGATTTGTCCTGCATTTTGGGGGCCCCCCCGTCATTGGGGGCCCCATGCCACCGTCCTGTTTGTTTCATGGTAAGTCTACCTCTGGTCCTACCTGAGTTATTAACTACTCAGACTTTTCCATTCTGGTTCATCACCCCCAAAGAAGTGAAACCAGCACCTCAACTGTCCGTTCACTTTGGCACAAACACTTCACATGGCTTGCACAACAGAGACCTGCTTGGGGTAAAAATAAAAGGGTTATGTAATAGGCAAATCACAGGTTCAAAGATAAAATAGTAAGGAATAGAAAACCTGAACACATGACCCAGAAAACAAACAAAGACACAACTTCAGGCTTTACACTTTCAAATTAGATAAAATCCCTTTTCTAATACAAGTGACCTATAGCCTCCGAACAGTTTCCTAGAATACCCCCTACCACAGAGGGGATCCATCATTTCACAGACACAACCTGCCACGTCACTGTCCCTCCATTGCTGGATGCCTTTCACTTCAAACCCCTTCCATTTTAAATAGGATTTTGAGTTTTTTTTCCCCTTCAGTCGCCATAGCTATTGAAAGGGGGATATCCCTAGTTCCCTCAAGAGAAAGGACCGGTACCTGCTGATAGTGGTGGGGCACAATTTAAAGATTTGGCTGCCCTGGAACAGCTTGAGTCACACTCCCTCACCCCTTGGAAAGCAGCAGTCCCTCCCTGCAGCTCCCAGCTGTTGCTCCCGCCTCTCCCCAGGCTCCAGCAGCTGCTTTGCAGGGAGGGGGCCCAGCCGCACCATGTGACCGAGCAGGGCTGGCAAACTCTGGTAGAAATCTGGGGTGGGGGAGGACACGTGAGCCTGCATCCCCCCATGTTGCCTCTTGTTCCTCAATGTTTAGCCATTAACTTTAATTGTCCACTGTTGCCTTTTCCTGGATTGTAAAATGGATCATTTCTTATGTCTGGTTTTGTGTAAACACCTGGCTTGGGAGGGTCCCCTCCCTGCTGTGAGGTGTATTTGAAAGTGTAGTACAGGTTATGAGCACAGTCTTCTCTATAAACAAATACATAATTTCATGACCAGTCTATACCTATCTCATAATGACCAAGTTCAGAATATTACAAGCTTTCATAAAGACTTTACTCAATGTATTTTTATATACAGTAACATTGTATACAATCAGTTGATTCAATTGCTTATTCTTTAGTGTTTGCACCCCTGTTCTCCCCTCCGAGTGTCTGGACCCTGATTGTGACACAGGTCTTTTGCTTAGACAGGGACTAATGACCTATCATGTCAATTATGAGGGATGCTCTGGTTCCTCAGCCTGTGAGCAAAATCCAGCTCCGGTCTAAGCAGAGGCAGATCCCACTGCCTTTGGAGTTGTGCCCATTTCTTTGGGGGTGATCCTCCATCCTTAGCTTGACTACTATAAATGGCATCAATATTATCAGTGAGAATCTGTGTGAATAATATGGAAATATGCACCAAAAAATGAATATTAAACTTTACTTTTTTGCACTCCTGTAACTTAAAAATACTTAAGCTCATTTCAACAAAATTTGGCATAAAACTAAAAACATCACTCCCCAAGCTGATATGTGGCAAATTTATAAGAGTTTCCAGAGGTTTGAAACAAGTTGATTGTGAAATACCTACAAAGCCAGACAGAAAGAAGTACCAGTGGCCTCTGATAGCTATACCACCTGGTGTTTAGAGTCCTTGCCCTGAAAATATAGCCAGTTCCACAGAGGAAAAAGCTATCAGCTGAAGTGCAGTTTCTCAAAGATTGCCAAACTGGGCATGTGCACCTCTTCTTGGAGGGTTGTAGGAGTGATGGAATCCTTGATCTCAGACATAGATAAGAAAAGACAAAGAAACATAGGAGACAAGAAGGATGTATAAATGCCATAATGAACTCATGTGTCTTGAGAAAACCTCTAACCTAATGAGAATGGATTTTGTTTGGGAGATTGTACAAGTACAATTAATTATTCATGGCAGCGACATCATTAGGATTTCATTTTGTTTAAAGGCCTCTAAGTGACTTAGAAAATTGGGTTAAGCTGAAGAGGAGTTTCAGGAGAGAGACAGGGGAAAGCTTTTCATTATATTGACTTTGTTTAATATTTTCTAGATAGATATAAAATACACACATTACACGCAAGCTCTAAAATTCCTATATTAAACTTGGACACAATTTTTATACTGCATGGGTCAAGAGGTTCAGGCAAAATTGGATTTGTGCTGGATATGGAAATCACTTAACCTGCTGTCATTGGTTTTGGGTGTTTTCCCTATTTTGTAGCCGCAGGAGGCTTTGCATTTCTTCATCACTGTTAATTAATATCAGGGCACTTTCATCAAAAGTTCATCATCAAAAGTTTTCAAATTTGGGCACTTAAAATTAGGTACCTAGGAGGAGATTTCCAAAGTCTCAAAGGGCAGCTAAGTCCAACATACTGGGCTCAGGGCTGTTATAGTGGGGGCCCTCAAGGCCTTTCGCCCATCCCTGCCGCAGTATATAGTGCAGATGCTTACAGACAACACCACAGCAATGTACTACGTCAACAAGCTCCCAGTCCTTAACTGCTGAGTTAAGAAAATTTTGGCTCTGATGCATCCAGAACCAAATCCACCCAGTAGCTCTTCACCTTGCTGGGGAAGAGAATGTTAAGGCAAACTCGCTCAGCAGGAGATCTCAGGATCAACACCAGCAGTGTCCAATGCACTATTTTCCAAGTGGGGCCATCCAGTAATAGACTATTTGTGGCTGAATAAAACACCAAATGGGAAGTTAGTCAAGAGCATTCAAACCAAAGCCATCTCAGATGTTTTACTGCTGGACTGGAGGCAATGTCCTCTATACACCTTCCGTCCCATTCACCTGATATCTAGAGTCATAAGGAAGATCAGATTAGAAAGAGGCAGGATTGTATTAACAGCTTCAATGTGGCCTCATCAGTGCTGATAACTAGATTTCCTACAGCTGGCCAAGGAGCCACCGTATCTGCTGTCTTTCCCCCCCAGACCTCCTGTCTCAAGAGCAAGGGAGGAGAACTGATCTGCTAACTAACTAAACTAAGACTGTTTCTGCTCTCAGAGAGTTCAGGCCATCCTAGCGCAATGCAGGAAAGGCTGCACTCTGAAATATTATAGACAAAAATGGATACTGTTTAGTATCCAGGCCCCTGGTAAAGGATTGGTAATGAAGGAGTGCATTTGTTATGACACTCTGCAGCACTGCTGTTTGCTGCACGCTACTTTTTTGCCCCAGTGTGTTTCTGGCATGCTCTGCTAACTAGCTTTTCAGATTAATTCTTTCGTGTTATCGCTTTTTCCAGTAGCAGTCCTAGAGCACCTTCAGTCTCAGGGCTTAGCCTTACCCTCCCTAAAGGTCTATATGGCAGCAGTATCTGATCATCATAGTTATGTTGAGGACAAACTCACCTGCAGCCTTCAGGTTCAGTAAGGACAGTATAAATGCATGTCCACCCCGTGGAGCGCTCCATCTCCATGGGAAATAAATCTTGTCCTAATAAAGCTGATGGACCTAGCTGATGAGCCTCTTGCTCGAGCCTCTCTCAAGCATTTGTCAATCAAAACAGCCTTCCTCACAGCAATTACATGGCTAGAAGGGTCAGTGGGCTTAGTGCTTTGATGACCATTCCATCTTATATTGCTATCCAAAAGAACAAAGTCACTATGAAGCTTCATCCCAGTTTCATGTCTAACTGATCTGAGATTTCCACCTCTCTCAATGTATTTCCCTCCCTATGTTCTTCCTCAGCCCCTGTTCCTGTTCAAGTGATCACAGCTCGAAAGGAGAGGGTGATCATAAAAACCCTGAATATTCCCACCCATTGGGAAACTTGTCTCCATATTTTAGATGTAAAGAGGTCACACTGTTCTTCCCGTTAAAGACCAAGGCCTTTAGAAGATCTAATTGGTTATTTGTAGCATGTGGGGAGAGATGTCTGGTAGAACCTGCTACCAAACAGAGACTCTCTTACTGGATTAGGAGATATATAGAACATTGTTACATCTAAACTGGAAAGCCAGTACCCTGCGGTTTAAAGACCCACTCCTCAACAGCTATTACAACTTCTATGACATGCATCAGGAGGGTTCCCCGGTGAAGATATGCAAAGCAGTGACTTGGAGGACAGTGCACACTTCCATCAGGCACAGCTCCTTGACTTTAGCATCATGCTCTGAAGCTCAGTTTAGCAGAGAGGTGCTACAGTCCATATTTAGTGAAGAACCCCTCCCCCCTCATCCTTCTGGTGGAGCACTGCCTGCTATTCTCTACAAGTGGGCATGTCCACTTTCTCCCATATCTCAGAGTTTTAGATCAGGACCCTTCAATTTAGGGAGAAAAAACTGAGGTGATTTGGATTGAACTCCCTTAAGCAATGGTGTCACTGTCACATGAGATCTCTCATGTGGACACAGCATTTCGAGGCAGTTGTGCAGCTTTTCACCAAGGGTATCCTATCCCACAGGAGTGAATGCACAGAAAAGACTCACTAAGGACAAAAGGTACTGGTAAGTAACCTCTCTGCAGCTGTTTAGATGCTATATATATATGGAGAGAGAATTTCAAAGACTACACTATGCAGTTTCCAACCAGCTCTGCTGTTTTGCCTTCTGGACAGTTGGGCCTGGCAAGTGAAATAAGACCTATTGCTAATGGCAGCTAAAGCTCAAGTGTTAGAGTTCTGGGGTATTTGGTTTTCGTTTACTGGAAGAGAAGACTTGAGTTCTGGTTCCAGTATTGCATGTCTGCAATTAGCTGATGCTGTAGTATTTGTGTCTTCATTCATGGATATGTTACACTTCTTTGAATTGCTAACAGTGGTATGCTCATGAAGAGAATATTTTAATGTATGTATGCTAGCCTGGGAACCGTCTAGGAGTCTGATTGTTTAAAATGTCTGGTTTTCTTTTTATTTTTACTTCTCTTCTTGTTTATTTGTTCCTTTCCTTGTAATTCTCCCTGCTAACTCATGGACATCATTCAGGGACAGATTTAAATGGAAGCAGACAGTCTCCAGTTCTGCTCTGTCCCTTGAATAGTTAGATTTGTTTAAATGTGCTGTTGGGAGAATGCTTGGTATGAATGGAATGCTTGTGTCTTTATTTTTCATTTTGTATCACGTGAGGTGCCCCGGCTAAAATCTGAGATGTTCACACGTCCATGGTGGTAAAATCTCTATTATGATGGGATCAGGCTGGGTAAATTATTTACATTAGCTTACTGGTGGCAGCCAGGAACAATGGATTGGCAACCCAGATGGGGAGTGAGGCTGCCTTGTCTCATATGAACCTATACAACACAAGATCCTTTGGAGGAATGATGCCTCAATGTTGGGTCATATCCATTGAAAATGGAAGCGTGTGTCTGAAAGCAAAGATTTAGCAAAACATCAAGAGGGATACAGTGTTTTATGCAAGTTAAACTGGGCTTAAAATTGAGCAACAGCCACTGTAGACTAGCTCCTGTTCTGAGAGACAGTGCCTCTTTTGCACTCAGTACCTAACCAATATTGGAAGTGGAAAAAGCCAGTTGAATTTATCCAAGTAAAACTGCAAGGGGCGGGGGGGGGGGTTAGATCAGTGTAACTTAATTACCATTTGTCCAAGATCATCAAGTTAACATCTTTCCTCTTATAAGAGCTGTCTTGTAAAAGGATCTACAACAACTACCAGTAAACATGGCCTTAGTTCTACTTTTCACCTGAAAATTGGTACCTGCAGCAACACAGTTCCTTTAGCACTGTGCTAGATTAATGGCTCAATCCTGAACCAGAGGCAAGAGAGCCAACTACTGCTGAATCACTAATCTTGCTCCTTTCAGCACAGGAGTTTCCCATGGTGCTATCCTGTGACTGTATTTTATTAATATTGTTCTCTGTTTATAATTTTTAAAGGGTGTCAGCCTGCTCCTTTGGTTGCCTTTGATGTTATTTAACACAACAATGTAACGTAACCACAGCAAATCGCCAGAAAAGCTCCACCCGTGCCATAACGCACTTGGATGGACTTTCTCCACCAAAATTCTATCCTCCATCGGCAGTCTGGCCAGGCACCATCATCTTCAAATGGTGGCAGAAAGAGATGTGCTTTTCAGTGTGCAATGAACCCTGATTTTTTGGGCCAGCAGGGGAGGCTTGTTCCCCACCTGAGGGCCTCTCATATGGTATGCTCTACCACCCTCCCCCTGCCTGTTAAATGGAGGGGAGTCCACCTTCAGCATCTCTCAGTTGACTACAACTGTGGCAGGGTAGCACGGAGAGAGGAGGTCTTTCAAGCAAGCAGGTCCCAAGTCATCTAGGACTTGATCCTATGAAATGCTAAGGACCTCTAGCTCCCACTAGAGTCAAAAGAAATCGGCGGTGTTCAGTACCTATCAAGATAGAGGCCCTGTAGAATAAAACCATCACCTTGTACAAATACGTACCATGACAAAACAACTGCCTTGGCCAGTAAATTATTGAGATGTGTGTAGCTTTACATGCCCTGATTACAGGATTCTCATCTGGTGGTGATCACCTAACCAGTATTATCACACATTTTGTAACATATGTAACGAGGAAGTGGCCATCTTCCATATTGCCTGATGGAATGCTCAGAAGTGCTCACTTCCCTTCTGCTGCAGCTGAGGTGCATTGCAAAAGTCTTCCTATCCTACAATGCCATATCTTAATCAAGGCATGTGGGGATTGTTTAGTTCTGTGAGTCTCTCCCTGTGGGCCTGTGCATGCTGTTTACCAAGGCTAGAGTTTTCACACTTTAAACGAGCAGGCTCACAACCTCCCCCAAACTCCCAATAGATGGAATGTGGCTGCTGCTTTAATGTTTATTTAGTTTTTAAGAAGCAGAAACCACAGAAGGAAAAAATGTTTTTAAATAATAAAATTTTTCTTCTGATGACTTTTTGATGACATTACCTTGGTGGCTAGACACTTGACTTTACAATATGTAAATAGTCATTTGTTTCCCATATGAAGAGAAAATTCAAGTCAAATAAATTGGTCAATTTATCACTTTCATTTCTTTTTCTCTCTCTTTTTTAAAATTCAGTTTTATATTTGCAACCAGGAAGTAATGTACTTTTGGCAAATGTCTTTTTTTCCATGAATGATCCTGAGTAACTACCATACATATTAAAATATGGGTGAAATGTAACTTCTTGCTGTGTATTGTGCTATCCTGGGACAATACACCATTTTAGTCATGTCTGTTCTCTCATGGATGGGCAAAGTTTAGTCCTATGCATCAGTGTCTGTAGGATCAGGCCGAACTAATTTAAATAATTTCCTTTTAAAATTCTCCCACTCGGTTAATTTGGTGGCATTTGGCTGCTGGAGAGTGCCAATATTTTTCTAATTTGTTATTATTAAATACCATAACCTAGCCCTTGATTCAGCAAGGCAGTTGGGCCTAGAATTTTAAAGGTATTTAGGCATTGCTGTGCTCAGCATTGCAATGCCTAGCTGATTTAGGAGCCTAAATCTCATTTTTAAAAGGGATTAGGCATTTAGGAGTCTAAATTCCGTTGATGCTTAAATTTCTTTTGAAAATGAGATTTAGGCTCCTAAATCAGGTAGGTATTGTAATAAAGAGCATAACAGTGCCTAAATACCTTTAAAAATCTGGGCCTTGAGTACTAACTTTGGCCCTGCTCTTGGTCCCATTGAAGTGAATTGCAAAATTTCCATTTATTTCAGTAGTGCAGGATCAGATGCTGTTAAGTACGTGTGTAGTAGCCCTATTGAATTCTATGGGCATTTTCTTAAGTATCTCCCTGAATCAGGGCCATAGTGATAAATTCTCTGTACATTTACACATGGCTTTACAAACATAGATCCTGGTTCCACATATGCTTACATTTATACACAAGTTGTCCCGTTGCCCCCAGGGCAGCAGCACAGTTAAGCTTAAATTCCATTGACTACAGTGAGGCATAAGCACACACTTAAAGTTAATTGAATGTTTAAGTATTGTGATGATAGGGATGGACTTAAGTACATGTTTAACTTTTAAGCATGTGTTTAAGCATTTCACTGAAGGGGGCCATTGAGAGCGCAGAAGAAGGGAAAGAAAAATGGGGAGAAAGTGCTGTCTTTTGATAGATCCTCTTAATTTGATTTTGAGAAGTTTGCTATGATCCCTGGCAAGCTGGGCTGCTGGGAAGGGGTTTAAGGAGAGAAGTGAAGGTAAAGAAGAGTTGACGGGGATTGGCATAAACAGCTTGAGGGGGAGGGAAGTAAAGCTGTTTTGAAAGAAAGAGGGCAGAATTCAGGCAGTCAAACTAGTAAGAGACCTGGCAGGAAAACATGATTTAAAAAAATAGGGCTATAGATTGAGATTTTCAAAGCCAGCTGGGGGATTTGGCTGTCCAATTCCCATGCATTTTTTTTCCCTTAGGCAGCTTTGAGAATTTCAGCCACAAAGCTCAGACAAGGTGCTTAATTCATAATAAGGCTGACACATGCAGAACCTCGTGGAAATCATCAGTTCTACAGTATGTTTTGCTTCTTGAAGCAAAGGTTGTTCAAATACTTCAGTAAAACACAGAGTACTGGGGAATGATGATAATGAACTGCTGAAAATGTAGGCCTGTATTGGCTGCTGAGAAAATAAAAGATGTGAAGACTTTCTCCTAGAATCACATCCCCAGAGGGTTTGAACTCATTACTTTTGCCCTATAAAGAATATGCACACTAGAGTACACAGTCATTGGGTATTATGCTTAGGAATTCACAAACATGAAGTTAACTGCAGGAGAGCTCCCCTATTTTCCCCAGAATGCAATAGTATTAGGTTGGCAGATTGGATATTTCAAGTAAAAAATGAATACATTAATATGAAGTCCTATTGAAATCAATGGCTGTTAAGCTTCTAATTCACGTAGGCACATCTGACAATCCCATTCTGTGTCCATCTGCATCTTTAGGTTCCTAAATACTTTTAAATATCAGGCCCCAAGTGCCACCTTTGAAAATGGGATTTAGGCTCCTATGTCACTGCCGTGCTTTTGAAAATTTAATCTATGATGCTTTACAAAATGTAGAATAAAATGAGGACCTGCCCTGAAAATCTTGCAAGACAATATAACAAATACACGTAAGATGTAATGCAGATCAAACTTAATTTCCTGAGTGTGGCTTCTGAAATTTAAAAAAAAAAGTGTTTACATTTAAACTATTTTTTCCCCATATTTCGGGCATTGGTTAAAATATTTTGTAAGTAACAGGGGGACTGATTCCACTTTGCACTAAAGCCCTGTTATGCTGCTCTGGCTTTGTGAAAGGGCCTTAACAGGAATGTAATTGTAACTGACTTCCCCTTTAAGGCTCCTGTAGGCTGTCAGAGAGGGGCAAAGGGGCCTTAATGAAAATGAGAATCAGGTCCAGAGTGTTCACGTTTGTATGAAAGCGAAGAAGAAGAAGAAGAAGAAGAAGAAGAAGGTTTCAGTGCTCAGTAGCGTTAGGGAAGTACCTCAGATTCCAAATGGGGACTTTTGCCTGAGCAAGAAATATGCCTGCAGGCCTGAGCCCCATATTACTAGAGGGTCACTGCATTGCTTCTGTAGGCCGAGTACACTGCATGCACCAGAGATTCCTTGCATCCCTCCAGTCCTTCCCACAAACTCCCTGTGTGCCACCTTCCTCCTCATTCCTCCTCCTCCTCTCCCTATTTCCCCCTTCTCCCATGCTAAGGGTTCTGTGTCCCCACCCCCGCATTTCTCCCTCTCCAGATGCTCTCCATTCCCACCATTGCAGGATCTCTGTGTGTGCCACTTTCCCCCATACCATTGTCTCCCATTCCGCCCCCCATCCTAGGGACTGTCCATGCCCCTTACTCCCCCATTCTCCCCTCTTCCTCCCAGGGGCTCTGTGTCCCCCCACCCTCATATCCCCTTCCCCCATACCATCGTCCCCTGCTCTCCCTCCAGTCTCCCTCCATGCTGGAGACAAACAGAAAAATGCTGTCATGTTAAGTGTACGGCCTTGCAAATTCGACCAATTAAGGTTAATGATGTTTTCAAAATGGCTTCCCTCACCCCTGAGATTCTCAGTATTCAGATAATCTGAAATGATTTTGTACCTGGAGGCAATCTAAGAGGACACGAAAAGTAGAATATTCTCTGCTTCACTGTGCCATGGAATGTGCCCAGTGCATGCAACGTGCAGTGATGCAAATGGCTATGACACATATGGCCAAGATTATCCAAAGTCACGAGTGATTCTGGATGTGTAACTTGAGACATTTTAGGCTGCGTCTACACTACATACCAGTGGCGGTGGGGCATAGGTACGTATAGCTACAAGTCACAGTGAAAAGCAAGCTGCAGCCACACTGCGGGGTGTAGCTGCATGTGTCATTGAACGGCTTTGACAGAGGAGAGCTGCTGGAGCCTTTTTCCACTGCCTCCCCCAGCCAAAGCCTTTCCCAGCTGCTGCTGCCAGAATCTTTGCCTCTTGGAGGAGGCAGTGGAACACTACACTGCTAAAAATAGCAGTGTAGAGAGACAGGTGGGCATATACTCGGGTACATACCCACAGGCTTCAGCTGTGTCTTAACTTGCCTAAGCTGTGCTGCACTGTCTACATTGCTATTTATATCCATGCTGGGGGGCTACCCAGGTGTGTACTCTACATGCCACTGTAAGAAGTGTGCAGTGTAGACGTCCCTTTAAAAGGGCTTGATTTTCAGAGGGTGGGTGCTCAACGCTTTGTGAAGACCAGGCTCCTTTAAGGTTTCTCAAGTTAGGCATCCAAAAATCACAAGTCACTTTTGTAAATCTTGGCCATATACTTTCATATCTTAGACCAGCATTAATGGGCTGGGAAGGTGGATATTTGACATGGAATGTATGTGGGTATTTTATAAATGAAATGTAAGTTAAACAGGGTACTTCAGAAGTACAGAATGTGTAAATGCTTCACAGCTGTAGCTGTTCAGTGCCAGAACATCTCCTTAATGTGTTTGTTTGGTTACGAGTTCTTTTCTTTTCAACGGGATATGTGCAACATTTCAGCAAACACAACATTCTTGCTATAGAGCTATATTAAAAGATGGGCCTCTCTTTTTCAGTGCTAGACACTCCGTAGTGATTGTTACCATTCCTTCTCGTCATTAACTAAAGACATGATATATATCTATATGCAGATACTGAGAAATGTTGAATGTTATTCTCTTACTTTAACACATACCACTGAATGAAGTCCTTTACACAGTTTATACATTTTACAGCTAAATGTTTAGTCCTCAAAAATAACCCTTTCTCTTGGAGCCAAATGCTGAGCTTTCAACACGGCTTCCTTCATACCAAGGCCAGGGTGGGATTCCCAGCCCCAGGCTGATTCACAGCTTGAGACTGAAACTAAATACAATGCCCTGGGACAAAGCTCGTCATTTGCAAAAGTCGGGCAATAGGAAATGTTTCTTGTGTTAGCTCAGCTTGTGGCCACACTAGGAGAATTTGTTTGCACACCAAACAGATGACTGATTTCTCTGTTTTGGGAAGGAAAAGCTATGACTGATCTTTGAGAGAAAGGATTGTACCTTGGCAGTGGCTCTCTTTAAAGGGAAGAGGCCAATAGGGAACAGTACAGTATAGTGTTATATGTACAGTACTCACCTAGCTCTCATTCGCCCTCCTGTCCCTTCTCATGAAGTAGCTTAAGGATTCTTCTAATAATGAGGGCTAATAATGCACCTTATATTATTCTCTGCACACGCAAAAATAATGACTGTGTAGAGGCTCAAAGGAATTACATTTACAATTTGGTATCTTTGCTTTCCAAATTGAAAGGCAAAGCAAGATGGCTCAAGCTGCAAATTTTAGATCTATATCCTCAACACCCCAAAGTTTGTGGGTGATTGAAGACAGGATTTTGGTCAGGCCTACTATAAAGGTAGGTGATAGTTGCAAAATATTGATGTGGATGTGAGTTTGCATGTAGTTCACCTCTGAGGTTCAGGGGAGCGCACATCTAGTGTTTTGGTTTGGCAACACTGAGCATATTAAGTTGATCTTAGTCAGCAGCGTTGGAATTTTGGTTCCAGTAACCTATATCAGAACAACCCAGCTTTATTTATTGAACTACAGCCCCAGTTTCATTTGGCTTTGACCTCCCATTGTGCAAGGAACTGAGAAGTCTTCTTCAGGTATTGGCGCTCAGCCTTGGCACAAATCTATACACTGGGTTGATCGCTGTGTGTGGCAATGAGAATGTCGACCCAGGCTTGTAAATCACCATTGGTAAAGAAGATGAGGCTAACATTTTTGTTGTTGCAGATATTGTCAGCAAAAGTTTTCACTTCTCACTCATGGGTGATAAGAGATCTCATCACATGAAGCCTGGTTTAGTTTAAATGAGTTTTGGTGAAATTCTTATACCTGTGGAGTAGCCAGGGTTTTGTGGGGCCCTGGGCCAGAGCAAGTGGATACCCCACCCCACCTCTTCCACCTACAGTTCCCCCTGCCCTGGTGCTCCTGCCAGGGAAATGGGGTCAGGGCACGGGGGCTTGTCCCACCCCTCCCCTACTCAGCACTCCTGCTGGGGAGCGGGTCAGGGCGTGGGGGCTTGTCTCACTCCGCCCATCTGGAGCTCTTGCCACTCCCTAGGGTAAATCCCGCACCTCCCCGGTTGGAGAGCCAGGTGGGCAGAGCACGTTGGGGTACAGGAGTGCCCATTTTTCTGGGGCCCCCCAATTGGCCAGAGCCCCTGAGCATGGGCCCCATTGGCCCAGTGGCTAATCCGCCACTGGGAGTAGCACTTGCTGGGACTATTGTTTATCTTTTTTCCTACTAAAACAATTCTTAGGCCAGTGGTGGGCAATCTGCAGCCCGTCAGGGTAATTTGCTGGCGGGCCGTGAGACAGTTTGTTTATATTGACCATCCGCAGGCACGGCCACCCACAGCTCCCAGTGGCTGCCGTTTGCTGTTCCCCGCCAATGAGAGCTGCAGGAAGCAGCAGCCAGCATGTCCCAAACCACAGCCACTGGGAGCTGCGGAGCGGCCGGGCCTGCGGACAGCCAATGTGAACAAACAGCCTTGTGGCCCGCCAGCAGATTACCCTAATGGGCCGCTGACTGCACACCACTGATTTAGGCCATGTTAGCTAAATGGCAATAACATCAGTTCTTTTTTTACCCGTACCGTAAGTGTAGCGGAATCTCCTAATTGTCTTCTCCAAGGTAAGCTCTTGTCCTCGGTTGCTGTGGAAAGGCATCATTGCAATGGGAAAGTATTACCTGGTGATATCTGGATAAATCTGAATCAAAGTAAACTAGGCTACTTTGGAGAGATGGCAATATATGTTCATTATAATGCATAACATCTCAGTCCTCACCTTCATAAAGTTACTGTTGGACAGTGATTGTACCAGACTGTTCTCACCTGGTGACCCAATTGTAGTACTGCTTAACACTGTACTCATTACCCAGTTTGGAAAGCTTCCTCACCGCCACGGTGTAGACCTGTTAGGTGGTAGCTGTAAAGGTGTGAGTCCCATCTGGACCCCACTATCACTCCAGATCTCATGCAGGGCATCACACCGACTGCAGGCCAGCTACAACTTGATCAGAGGCTTTCATTTGGAGCAGACATTGTAAGAAACAATAGACACTGGAGTTCTGCTGTCTCACAAGTCAATGCTGATGATCAAATGTGTAATCTGATTATGTGTAACAACTACTGGGCATTAGATACCAATAGGAAATCTCTTGTTAATTTTGACAGGGTGCTGGCTAAGAAACTCTGAGCCAGGGGTCTGTCATGCCAGCTCCAATGGAGAAAGGGGAATTGGAGCTGGCTTAGTAAGCCCAGGCCTGAATGGCAAACTGGGAACAGCTGCTGGCCTTGTTAGCCAGGGGCTAGATAAAGGCTGTCAAGAAGGAAGCCAGAGAAAGGGAGAGGTCAGAGGGACTGGTGGCTCTGGTCTGCTGCTTGTGAAGCCTGGCTGCAAAATCCTATCTATAGATAGTAAGGTGGTGGTGGTGGTGATGGGAAATAGATATAAATAAAGTACACTGGTGATTGCATCAACCTGAGGCATCCCTGACTGGTTTGTGAGGGCAGCAGGGGCAGAAGCAAGTGGGGCCCAGCTGCGCTTCACAGCCTACGAAAGCTTATGCCCAAATAAATTTGTTAGTCTCTAAGGTGCCACAAGGACTCCTCGTTGTTTTTGCTGATACAGACTAACACGGTAGCCCCTCTGAAAGGTAGAACTGTCAACTGAGATACCTGGAGCAGAAGGCACAGAGTGCTGAGGGATGTCTGGTACAGAGTGTTCACAATGCCCTGTCTCAGATAGCTTGGAATTAGGATGAACCAGCCTAGCACAAGCCTTCCCCACAAGGGGGGAGGGATAGCTCAGTGGTTTGAGGATTGGCCTGCTAAACCCAGGGTTGTGAGTTCAGTCCTTAAGGGGGCCATTTGGGATCTGGGGCAAAAATTGGGGATTGGCCCTGCTTTGAGCAGGGGGTTGGACTAGATGACCTCCTGAGGTCCCTTCCAACCCTGATATTCTATGATTCTCTTTCTGCTCACGCTGAGGAGCAACTGTTGCAGAGCGCAGTGCTTCAGCTAAACCTGGGCTTGTCCCAGGGAATTCCAACTGACCAACAGACCTAATGCATGTAAAACACCCAGGAAGGAGTTGTTTGAATGCAAGGCTCTGTACAACCGTTGCAAGCTTGAGCCCGTTCCAACGAATGGTTTGTGGCACTACCTTTTCATCTAATGTAGATAGGGTCCTAGTAAAGAAAAATCTATGGACTGCAGTGTAAGATAAAGATGCAGAGGCCCCTACAAAAAAAAAAAAGCCAGGTGTCTGTGAATTGATGCTGGTTTCTTTATTGGCTTGAGATTCATGCAAGAACTGTATGAAACTCTCTTGTTTTGACATGCATGGCTTTGCGCTTACTGAACTTGTCTTTTGGTTTCAGACAAATCCCATACTCAAAACCAAATTCAGATGAAACAACCAAGTTTCACCTGGTTTATTCCTGGAGAGCATGTGAAACCATGAGTAACAGATGATTTTGACATGAAACCATAAATCGTTGCAGATTTGCTCAATACTTGGCTGAGAGTCACTCAAAAGTGGATCCAGGCTCATTTGAAACTGAGGTCTGAAAATGTTAAATGAACCTGGGCTGATATTCAAGTTTGCAATGGAGCTTAAAATCAAACACGTTTTATCTGCTTTTGGGTTTCATCGAGAATATTTTGAACCAGGACCCAAGGACAAGATCCTTAAGTGAAATGCGGATAAATGGAACGAAAAATACCTGAGCATCAAATGAAAGATAGTAAAGTCAAAAAAGGGTAATATTGGATGTTAAGCCAAACTCCTAATAACTTATTCAGTTGATTCATTTAAAAATTGACATTTTTTTCCAAAGAGCGGTTATATTGTGGTAGCGGTTTGGGTGCTATTTCAGCTCTCATGTGTTACTTCTGCTTTCCCTCGAAATGGCTTAGTACAGCTGTGCATGCAAGATTTTAAGTTACAAAGTGACTTGAACTCTGACCTAGGTAACAGAAGCCAAAGAGAGTACTAGACAATGAACATTTCATGTATTCCTAAACTTAACTGAATCAACTTCAACCTAGATAGATAGTCAGTTCAGTGGCTCACAACAAAATGTAATAAACTGAATAACTGTAGGCTTTAATATAATCTCACACAATTGTATTACCTCCCAATTACTTTTTTGACCTTTTTAGGACTGCAC
The DNA here is from genome assembly GCF_965140235.1 of Caretta caretta. Lineage (NCBI taxonomy): Eukaryota > Metazoa > Chordata > Testudines > Cheloniidae > Caretta > Caretta caretta. The sequence continues at coordinate 181,012,355 of NC_134207.1, forward strand.
TTCCCTTAAAACACACACAATCTGCAGTTTTGAATGTCCTTCACTGCATACAGGACCAAAGAAATCAATAGATCGAGCAGAATGAATATCTCACTTGTGACTTCTGTTTGCAATAATATAGTACCATGAACGGCATAATGCACGCCTCAGAAATATAATAACCCTTCATTTTCTCGAGGGCTGGAGGTGCTTGCTAGCTATTGTTCCTGTTTAGGTTCCCGATTCTAGAGCATTCAAAAGTCAGCTATTTATGTTTAAGGAGATTATTTTATTTTACTAACAATGGGTGAGATTTTTAAAATCAGTCAGATTATCCCCAGGGTTCACCTTGCTGATCTGGGGCATATGGACCTAACTTCACTACCAAATATAGTGGTTAGTAGTATGAGGCTGTGAGGCTCACAGTGGTTAGTAGTATGAGGCTGTGAGTACTCCCATTGACTTCAGACTGCTCATGATAGTAAGCACTAGCGCTCTGACTCAGGAAAGCACTTAAGCTTGTCCTCAAGTGCTCTGTTGAATAGGGATGCTTTCCTGAACTGAAGCTTGGTAGTGACGGGATGGAGCCCTGTGTTCAGGCAGGGATAATTTTGTCCACCACTAAAATGCAGCCACCTCCCCTTGGGTGAAGAGTGGCACCCAAGCTAGTGCGCTGCATGGTACTCATGAGTTTGGTGAGAGGAAACATTGGCCAAAGAGAGTGGGGCAATCCCCTGCTTTTATGAAAAGTGTCATGGGATCTTTGTTGTGGGGAGCTGTACGTTTAAGATGCTCTGACAACAGCCATTTGGCATGGGTTTTGTTACCTTATGTAGAGGCTCATGCTATGCAGTGCTAATCACATAGGGCAGGTCTACACTATGGCAGGGATCGACGCCCTGAGATCGATCCACCAGTGGTCGATCGAGAGGGTCTAGTGAAGACCTGCCAAATCGACTGCAGATTGCTCTACAGTCGACCCCTGTACTCCACCCGCAACGAGAAGAGTAAAGTAAGTTGGTGGGAGATTTTCTCCCATGGACCCCCCTGGTGTAGCCCCTGCGGTATCTCGACTTAAGGAACGTCTACTCCAGCTATGTTATTCATGTAGCTGGAGTTGCGTAGCATAGGTCAACTTACCGTGGTGGTGTAGACATAGCCTTAGACTCAGACACTGAAAGAAGCAGACCTCAGTCAGCCTCCTTGGCTCTGAGACCTGAAGCTACAAAGGGATTTAGGATTTGCTTAGAAAATCACTGGAACAACAATAGGATCCACAAAGCCTGGGGCAGGATGTGTAGACTTTCTATACAATGTATGGGGAGAGAGAGGTGCCAAAAATGGGATTCACAAAAACAAGCATGCTAAGTGGGGAGGCATCTAAACTAGTGAATGGAAGATGCTGACGAGAGGGGTGTGTGCTAAGCCCTGCCCCTCCACAGAGATAGATGCCTAAGGGCATGTCTACACTACAAAATGAAGTAGAACTAACTTATGTCGGCATACGACACTTCGAGGAGAGGAAAATGATCAGGAACAGTCAGCATGGATTCACCAAGGGCAAGTCATGCCTGACTAACCTAATTGCCTTCTGTGATGAGATAACTGGCTCTGTGGATGAGGGGAAAGCAGTGGACATGTTATTCCTTGACTTTAGCAAAGCTTTTGATACGGTGTCCCACAGTATTCTTGCCAGCAAGTTAAAGAAGTATGGGCTGAATGAATGGACTATAAGGTGGATAGAAAGCTGGCTAGATCATTGAGTTCATTGGTAATGATCAATGGCTCCATGTCTAGTTGGCAGCTGGTATCAAGTGGGGTGCCCCAAGGGTCAGTCCTGGGGCCAGTTTTGTTCAATATCTTCATAAATGATCTGGAGGATGGTGTGGATTGCACTCTCAGCAAGTTAGCAGATGACACTAAACTGGGAGGAGTGGTAGGTTCTCTGGAGGGTAGGGATAGGATACAGAGGGACCTAGACAAATTAGAGGATTAGGCCAAAAGAAATCTGATGAGGTTCAACAAGGACAAGTGCAGAGTCCTGCACTTAGGACAGAAGAATCCCATACGCTGCTGCAGACTAGGGACCGAGTGGCTAGGCAGCAGTTCTGCAGAAAAGGACTGAGGGGTTACAGTGGATGAGAAGCTGGATATGAGTCAACAGTGTGCCCTTGTTGCCAAGAAGGCTAACAGCGTTTTGAGCTGTATAAGTAGGAGCATTGCCAGCAGATCAAGTGATCGTTCCCCTCTATTCGGCATTGGTGCGGCCTCATCTGGAGTATTGTGTTCAGTTTTGGGCCCCACACTACAAGAAGGATGTGGAAAAATTGGAAAGAGTACAACGGAGGGCAACAAAAATGATTAGGTGGCTGGAGTACATGACTTATGAGGAGAGGCTGAGGGAACTGGGATTGTTTAGTATGCGGAAGAGAAGAATGAGGGGGGGATTTGATAGCTGCTTTCAACTACCTGAAAGGGGGTTCCAAAAGGATGGATCTAGACTGTTCTCAGTGGTAGCAGATGACAGAACAAGGAGTAATGAATGGTCTCAAGTTGCAGTGGGGGAGGTTTAGGTTGGATATTAGGAAAAACTTTTTCACTAGGAGGGTGGTGAAGCACTGGAATGGGTTACCTAGGGAGGTGGTAGAATCTCCTTCCTTTGAGGTTTTTAAGGTCAGGCTTGGCAAAGCCCTGGCTGGGATGATTTAGTTGGGGATTGGTCCTGCTTTGAGCAGGGGCTTGGACTAGATGACCTTCTGAGGTCCCTTTCAACCCTGATAGTCTATGATTCTATTATCTCCTATATGACACAGGCCAGAGAATTTCATCCAGTTACTCCTGTATTGAGCTCAACAATTTGTGTATGACTAAAGCATACCTTCCAGAAATGCATGCAGTCTTGATCTGAAGACTTCAGGAGATAGAAAATCCACCACCACCTTCAGTGCTTACATCTTCACTTCTGTGCCTTTCATCTGAGATTTTCAAAGTGCTTTAAAAACATAAATTAAGCCCCATAACAGCCTGTGAGATACTCTAGGTAGGTACTACTCTAATACACTAATTCACAAATAGGCAGACTGAGAGACAGAGAGGTTCTGATTTGCCCAAGGTCACTGTGATGGGGGCGTGTATAAAACTTTTGCTTGTGGAGAACAGGGAAAGGGTTGGTACAGGACCAGGAAGTGACAACAGGAGGAATCACCATTCCTCTATGAAGAGGCCCCTGAAGAAAGGGCTTGAGGCTATCAAGCTGAAGGACACGGCAGGTGTTCGGGTCTGGAACAGGAGGTGTTCAGTGGTGATAGACTGGTTTTTTGACACTTCGGTTTGTTTCTTTGGAGGAGAGAGAGACTGGCTGGAGCAAGCCATCCCCTTGTATTCTTTTGGACTGGGCTGCAGAAAGCCTCAAGGGCTCTGTGGTGAACAGAGGCTCCTTGGACTAGATGGAGTCAGTTGTATGGAAGTGAACCAGTTGGAAATAGAAAGAGAAGAACAAAGATCTCCCTTTGGGATCAAAATAAGCCTGCTGAGGGAGGTGCTACTGGAGGGAGCCCTACAGCAAGTCCCCAACTCTAATGTGCCTCCCAGGGAAGTCAAGTCAGTAGGACTACATGTGCTTAAAGTTTAAGCAGGTGCTAAAGAGCTTTGCTGGACTGCAGCCGCAGAGCAGAAAGCACATAGAGTTAATAAAGCACCAAAGTGAGCCAACTGCATTTTACTGAGGGAGTTTCTTTTCCTGTATTTAACTGATTGAACTAAATGTCTCCAGTTTACCGAGCTCACGCTCCCTTGTAGTTTGTCTCCCTTCTTACAGCAAGAATACAGCCACTAACTATATACGGAGGAAGGAAACACAATGAATATGAAAGGAAAAGAGAGAGAGGAAAGAAGGAAGAGAAAGAAAGTCCTAGAGTCAGTGATGAGTAAAGAAGATCAAAAGCAAGCAAGGACAACTGCCGAGAGAGAGAAATATCAAATTTAGTGTGGGGCTGGGGGAAAATCTTCATTTTGCAGTATTCCTTTCTGGCCTTCAGCCTGGCCCCATGAAACCACTTCTATCAAGCAGATGAAAGATTAAAGCCAGAGATTAAATTGTTTAAGAACAAAGATTTACAGCTCATGAGGTACATCAGAATCTAAAATAAGACCAGTTCTGTAGCATACAAGATCTCAACCACTTTAAAAACTATGGCAAAGAAAAAAACTTCTTTACATCTCTGAGAGCAGGATTCTATTTCTACCACAAGAAAGTGATTTTTCAATGCCACTGGAATGTGGCTTCTGAAGCGGGGTTTCTGCTTAAAGTATTCTCCTATTGTTTGCAGTGTGTTAAGAATGAATTTAATGGAGGGAATCACAGAAATGGAAAAATATTCTTTCATTTATATAAATGAAAAAGTCCTAGCCAGACGAGTAGCTTGTTGATTTAGCCAGGAAGACAGGGTTTTTTTTTTTGTTTTTTTTTTAGAGTGTCCCATTCATGCAGTGTTGCATAAATGTTGGAGTCTTCTTATTTGAAGTAAGTGACACAACACACTAGACATGTTAAGTCCTTGAAGGAAAGTGTTAGGCAGACACACCTGCCAGATCACAGTCGTGCCTGAGCTTTTCCCAGTTGGAACACTTGGCTGCCACCACCACTGGTTTTCCCAAAAGTGTATTGCACTATTGCTTCCCTGAAATGACGGTATTTAGACCTTTCCAAAGTACAATGCAGCAACCTGTCTGAACTAGGATTTACAAATGGCTGACTGGGCAATACTGCAAATATAATACCAACCCAATACTCAGACCTAAGGGGGATCCTTGTTCCCAGAAAGGCAGCAAGCTGGGGAAATGGGGTGAAAAAGCAACACCTCGCCTGGCTCCCTAATTATTATTCTTTTTATTGCAGTAACCGAGAGGCCTCAACTGAAATTGGGGTTCCATTGTGCTCGGAACTGTACAAACACACAGTAAGGGTACATATGTGCCGCAGCTGGGAGTGTGCTTCCCAGCACAGGTAGACAGACACATGCTAGCTCTGCTGGAGCTAGTGTCCTTACAATAGCAGTGTTGCCGGGATAGTGGCTTGGGTAGCCACCTGAGTACGTACCCAGGGATCCGGGCAGGTGTTTACTCAGATGACTTGCTTGAACCACTGCCCGTGCTATTGTGGTTTTTATTTTTAGCACACTAGCTTGAGCACAGCCAGTGGATGTCTGTCTATGCATGCTGGGAAGCACGCTTCCAGCTGCCCTGTAGACATTCCTTAGGACACAGTCCCTCAGGAGATGACAGTCTAAATGGCAAAGGCAGACATAGGTTGAGAAGGGAAACTGAGGCAAAGTGATTTGCCCAAGGCTGCATAGCAGGTCGGGGCAGTGCCAGGGCTAGAACTCATTTCCAGTGTCCTCAGTCCAGCACTCTGTCTACTTGGCCATGCTGCCTCCTCCTCCTTGGCTAGCTCAAGAAGAAATGCTGATGGGCTTTCGAAGGGAGCTGAATCCAGATCTCCTTGAGAAAGGGAGGAACACTACAAAGTAGACCCTTTGAAGACTTGGGGAGCGAGAAAACCAGGGACAACCAAAGGTGGGATCTACCTCAGGAAAAAAGGAATGGTGGATTTGTGATTATGGTGCATTTCAATGTCTACTCTGCAAACATCTTTACACCTATCTCTCAGACTGAACACAAAAGGCAGCAGATAGTCTACAGTCAGATTTAGAACGCTACTTCTGAGGAGCAAAGCAGACTTAAAACATTACCCAACAGGATACATACTTCTTTGTTGCTTATTACCTGAGGTAGCAACGTCCACCACAAACAAAACTGAAGATTCATTTATCTCAGAACAAAAAAAAAATAAATACAATGGATAGAATTTTCCACAAAGTGTCCCTAGAGCTGGCTTGTGCTCTGGGGGAGTGCTTGTGCTTCCCTACTCCATCAGGGGGCTACAGCATGCTTTCCTCTGTGCTTGGGGCCAGTTGCCTAATCTGACTAAGAAAGCACTGGGCTAAGATTACGGTTTGCTCCTAGATCTGGTGCAAAAGGACAGGGAAGATGGATTTGCACCTTCCTCCCTTTGTGCACCCAGGGCCTCAGCCAAAAGGATTGAAACAAGACAGCAGAATTTTACTCCTCAAATTGTTGCTGTGCCCTGTTCTCTAGCAGACCTATCACCCCGGTTTTCTATGAGCCAGACATTCACCCTTGTGGGTAGTACCAGCAAGATGACAATATTTCCCTGAAGAACTGGACTTTCCTTGACATCTGGAGAGTGAGGCCTCGGGGATTTTAAAGGAGGATTTGCGGAAGCGAGAAGAGGCTTGGCATGGCGGGTGTTTGCTAAAGGGGAAGCTGTCAAACCACAAAGCACTATTTCCATTCCAGAGAAATCAGGAGACCTTTCAATGGGCTGTTTCATGCCATGTTCGAGTGCCATGTTTGCATTTGATTTTACACAGAGATTAATGGTGGGAGAGCAAATACCAAGTGCCAGATCTCCTGTTAGGCTGTTAGAGTGAGGGCTGCGTGCCTGATTCCCCAGACACCGTCCTGAACATTTGCCCGTGCCGTCCTGGCTGTGTTAAGCAGAGTAAATAGATATATATATTTAGCTGAATAAGCGGAAAGTATTTTTTTCTTGCTAAAAATATGCTGACATGAGTTCTGGCAAAAAGTAATTTCAGAGCAAACTCTGCAAATTCTTCTTAGCCGTTGTTTAAAAAAACTAAAACAACTCATTACCCTACTGGAAAGAATTGCCATTAAGATGGATACCACCCAGTTAGGGCCAAGTTCTTTTTCTTGAATACAGCTCTTTCTCTGGGGTTATTATTTTTTTTAAAGATCACCCACCAGCACATTTTTCATCAGAGGGAGGCAGTGTCGTCTAGTGCTTAGGGCACTAACCAACAAGTCAGGATACCTGGCAATGCCATTGAACTGCTGCATGACCCTGGGGAAGGCACTTTGCCTTTGTGGCCTGTGGTGTCCCTTCCCACTTTTTCTCTGATTTGTCTATTTAGAGACTGTAAGTTCTTTAGGGTGCAATTGTCCATTCTTCTGTATTTCTACAGTGCCTAGCAAAATGGGGCCATTCTGGACATTCCGATGTGTCATACTTCTTGCCGTTCACAGATCTGGTAAACAGGGAGACTTGTAGATAGACCACATCAGCCACTTTCAGTATTCACAGAGGCCAAAAATTGACAGATTCTCTCTCTCTCTCTCTCTCTCTCTCTCTCTCTCTTCAGAAGTACAAAGGCTTAGATTCTGCCTGCTCCTTGTGTAGGTGACCAATGGGTTGGGGGAAGAATGCTGGGAGATTCTCCCTTCTTGTACCCTGCATGCTGAGAGGAGGCACAGTTAAGTCCCTGCTAGTGTCTCCTGGGGTGCTGGCCAGTCCAAAGGGAGCAGGAGGGAGGTGGGCCATGACTCGCATGCACTCTGAACCAGCCAGCGCAGCCTGCTGCACCCTCCTAAGCTGCAGTGCAGCAGGGACACTCTCGCTGTGCACCAGGGAGCTTTGGAGGCACTGTGCCTTTGTCTCCTTTGTCTGTCTAGTCCAGAGGTGGGCAAACTACGGCCTGCGGGACCGTCCTGCCCAGCTCTTGAGCTCCTGGCTGAGGAGGCTAGTCCCCGGCCCCTCTCCTTCTATTCCCCCTTCCCCGCAGCCTCAGCTCGCCTTGCCGCCAGTGCTCTGGGCGGCGAGCTCCTGCTGGGCAGCACGGCGGCATGGCTGGCTCTGGCCAGGCGGTGTGGCTGCCCGTCCTGGTGCTCTGAGCGGCATGGTAAGGGGAAGGGGAGCTTGGGTGAGGGGGATAGATAAGGGGCAGGGGGTCCTGGGGGGCAGGCAGGGGCAGGGGCCAGTTGGATGGGGTAGAGGTTCTCGGGGGAGGGGAGCGGTCAGGGGATGGGGGGGTTGGACAGGTGTGGGAGTCCCAGGGGGCCTGTCAGGGGGTGGGGTTGTGGATGGGGGTCGGGGCAGTCAGGGGACAGGGAGCAGGGGGGTTGGATAGGGGGTGGTGTCTGGGGGGGTGGTTAGGGGCAGGGGGTCCCGGGAGGGGGTGGTCAGGGGACAAGGAGTGGGGGGGGGGTTTGGATGGGTGGAGGGTTCTGAGGAGGGAAGTCAGGGGGCAGGAAGTGGGAGGGGGCGGATAGGGGGCAGGGGCCAGGCTGTTTGGGGAGGCACAGCCTTCCCTACCTGGCCCTCCATACAGTTTTGGAAGCCTGATGTGGCCCTCAGGCCAAAAGCTTTGCCCTTCCCTGGTCTAGTCATTTATATGTGGTCATTGCTGTGGTCTCTGCAGTGGCACATAGCCCTCAGTAAGTGCCTCTGTCTAAATGTCAGAATCTGGCCCACACTGGATATATTCCACATACCCTCCATTACCCCGCTGACTGAGACCATTGCATGAATCTCTCAGTTTCTGCTATCACCCACCACAATAACCTAGTCACACAACCCTACACACACCGATAAGATTTCACAACAGGAACAGAAACTTGTAAACCTGGTCAAAAAGGTATCGGAGACCCAGCAAAACCCAGCAAGTGCAGCGCTGTACATCCAGTGGTACCACACTCGGAGGGAGGCAGGCAACGTCATTTAAAGGGCAGCACATTTGTAATGCAGGAGCAAGCGGCTCTTAGAAAATGATGCCAAAGAAGAATTTGATCATCTTAAGTTTAAATTCATGCTACCCCCTCCGTGTGGAGATGAAGAGGGAGGGAGGTAGACTCGGAGAGGCTGATGTCAGATCTGTAGCGAAAGCTGTTCAGTGGCATAGTAATAACAACGAGGAAAAGAAACATCAAGGACATCAGAAAGCATAAGCCCAGAAGTCAATGTTCAGTGAAAGTTACAGTGAAATGCAAAAGTTAAATCTCACTAAGCTACTAACCAGAAAGCTCTAAACCTTCAGACGCCAGCTTTATCCAATACGTGACTGCTCTTCTCAGCTCAGGATATGTGAAGATGTTTGTGGAATTCAACCCAGATGTACATAGTCTTTTCAATCTAAACCCTTCTGAAGCACTAAACCAGCAAGATGAGTAGGTTTTTAAACCACCAGGTACCAGTCTGTTAATTACAAAGCAGATAGCAACAGATAAGCCTAATTGACTAAGCTAAGGGGAGAGAGACAAGCCAGGGTAATGAAAATATGAAAGGGAGAATTGTGGCTACCTGCTAAGAGCTTCCAATCTCGGGAATATTTTTCTTTTCTTTTATGTTTCACTGGTTGGTTTGAAATGGTAGTTTTCTCCCCGTGAACTTGCAAGTCTCTGTGATGGGCTGTGAGGTTCATTAAGATGGTGCTGGCAGCATCTGCTGTAGCTCTGTGATGTGTGTGGTCACTACAGACATAGATCCTGGCACCACCAAGTCGAGGCAGATATACAATGAGATGTGTTGGCTGTGTAATGGAGCCACTAAAGGTGGGCCAGTTCATTGCCTGGGTCTGATTTATCTCGAGGCCTATAGATGTGGACAAGCCAAGGAGGACCAAGCCAGTGAAAATAATTACTGTCATTATTCCTTGGCAATCACTGTGTTCTCGTGTCTCACTCAGTGTATTTTACATGCCTAGAGATAGCTTTGAAGTGCTAGCTGATGTTTGGACACGTAGAGGTGAACCAGACCGTTGGGCTTGGCTCTGCTTTCAGGTTTTATAGCTTGCCAGTGATTGTGACTGCAATGATTGGGGTCTAAAGACTGTGGTGACAGATGCAATAGAAATGGATAGAGACTAGTTTCTGAATTATGGAACTTTCTTAATCCTGGAGCAGCTCATGCTTCTCTGTTGATTAAAATTGCATTGTGGCCGATGTCTATGCTATTTTAGATCAACCTCCTTATTTCAGAACCAGACACGTCTTTCTTCTACTGAAGATGACATAGGACGAGCCCCTCCCTTGTATTCCTGAGGTGAAACACTGGCCCTGTTCAAGTCAATGGGAATTTTACCACTGATTTCAATAGGGTAGTGATTTCCCCATGACCACCACATGCCACCTTTCACATGCACAGAAAGTCATGAACTTTGGTTTATATTAGGGCTGTGGCACTTTGAAGGGAAGACAAATTTAAATCTGTTTCCTTTCCTTTAGGAGGGAGGGAGAATGAATGATGAATTTTAGAGGAGACTTCCATGTGCCCAACTGCACAAACACAACATTACTTTAAATTACTCTCTTCTCCTGTCGCCATGGCTACTGCCTCTCGGGGAGGTGGAGTACCTATGCTGATGGGGGAAACTCTCCCATCGGCGTAGGTAGAGTCTTCACTAAGTGCTACAGCTACACAGGTCCAACTGCTCAGCTGCAGCACTGTATGTGTAGACCCGCCCTTGGACGGGAACAGTTGTTTAATCGCTCTGGGTGGCGAAGGAGTAGCACTGGTGAGGCTAAAGAGAAACATGTCTGTGTGACTGGAAGGACAATTGTAACATTGCAGCAGCTGGAAGGTAAGTGAGTAAGGGAGAGGATTTCCTGGGGATTCAAGACGAGCTTGGAAAACATCCTAGCCACAGGAAACTATTAGGGACTTGATTCTCCACTGCTTTGCCTCTATATAATCATGTACGCCTGTGCAGAGTGAGTGCAGTGTGTATATAAAATGCAATTGAATCAGAACGGTAGCATTCTGCACTCACTTTGCAAAGGTATAAATGTCTAAATAATACAAGGTAGTGAAGAATCAGGCCCTACTTGTGAACCAGGGAAAATAAAGTGGAACAATTTTAAGGATACATCTAATAATCATCTATGGAACCTTACTACTCAGGAGAGAGGGATAAATTCATGTCTAGGGTAGCACAGTTAATATCAATGAAGTTACTCGTGGGATGAATTTGGCCCATTGTGTGTTGTTGCTATTCACTGCTATCTTAATAAGAAACAGGAGAATAAAGATATCTAAACTGACAAGTATTTCTATGCTTTGGGTATATATTACCTGGTGTTCAATGACCAACAGAAAAATGGATGCAATTCACCCATCAATGAGGGAAGAGAATATTTTGAAGAACTGGAGAGAATTGGTACAGGCAGTTCTACAAACATATGGGTACAACAGAGAGAGCTTCACATTCAGCAGAATGGATCTGCGTGAGCTACAACACAGTGGTGAATAAAGATGGGGGAGTGCTGATAATGCACTCACTAGTGAGAACAATATCATGTTTGAGCATCATGTGTTAAACACTTGTGAACAGAGGGTCTGCATCTGCTCCCATTGGTGTCAATGGCAAAGCCCCCATTGATATCAACAGAAGCAGGATAGTGCCCCCAAGGCAAATGAATCATTTGATCGTATTGTAACAGACCTGCAACTGCTCTCTAAAAACTGTGAGTCTGAATATCTTGCAGATGCTATTAATACATGAGAGAATTACACAGAGGGCTGTGAATGGAAAGGCAAGAAGATGATTATGTGAGTACAGCTTAACTTTGCTAGAGTGCAAAGCCTTATCTGTAAGGCAATGAAAAGTTCGCAGTAAAAAAATGAAAACTGACTTGGGATGAGGCATAAACTGTTCTAGAAAGAACTCACATAGTATCGAATCAACAAATCAAGCTGTGAACTGAATTTTTGGATGTGAAAAAATAAAACTGGCCATTGGCCAGGTTCCAAAATGTAATCCCCCAAGAAACCACATTAAAATATCAAGGACACCTTCCTTGGGATGCGGCGATGGTCTCCAAAGGGACAGAACTAGAGATTCAAGTCCTTTATCCACATTACTAGGGCAACATGGGCGGTGGTTATAGTACAAGCTTTCTCCCACCATTTTCCCAGCCTGTCTCAATGCTAAGAGGGTGGTTCATTCTCAATCCTTATTCATTCTCCGCTGAGGCATCCAACAAAGATGGTGCCATAATGGAGTGCTTTGTATAGGAAGAACTGGCCTGATATCTCCAAGTCATTACTTCTGGGCCACTGAACAGTAATCAGATGGGATCTACTTCTGCTCACTCCTGACATGGTTCAAATTAATACTCACCACCTAGAAAGGAGAGGATCTGTTATCCCAGTACAACCCCCTACCTCTACAGCCTCCCTTCAATAACTGTCCATTGTATCCCTTCTTGTGACCTTTGGTCTGAGTGTGCCCTGAGGTTCCCATCTCCATCCATCGCGACGGAGACAGAAGAAGAGCAAATCCGAACATCATTCCATGCTCGGGTGATGGCTCAGCAGTGCCAGTGTGTTTAGAATATTTCAAAGGCCAAGATTTTAAAAATGCACAGTAACACGTAAACATGTTGCATTAGAAAACGCTTCTTCCTGTTGACTCTTATCCAGCAAGCTGGCTGTATGAGGAATTCCCATGCTGAGCACTTAAAGGTCTGCATTCCAAGTGCTTACAGGATTGGGTCCTGTGTTTGCACGTGAGTTAAAGGGTCAATGTGAGCTAGTTATAGGCCTTCAGTTTAGAGTTTGTAAAAAATAGGTCTTTTTGCAAAATCTAACATGAATAGTTGTGTTTTTTAAAAATAATTCAATTAAAATAATTCTCCCTGCAGAGCTATGACCCCAGACACAATGCCTTGCATGAGAACCAGAAAGTGAAACTGAGAGAAACAATGTAGTGAGCCTAACCTGTTCCTGTGGAAGTTTATGGGAGTTTTGCCATTGGTTCCAATGGGATCAGGCCAGAAACATTGACTTAATTTTTTATAGTCAAAGGTAGCATTATTAACGCAGGTGAGGAAATGCATTTTGTAAATAAGAACAGTTAGACATTAGGTTTTTTATCCCTGACTGCTTGGAATTGTCTTCAGCTAGGCAATGGTCCTTAGCAATGACTCTGTGGTGCTGAAGAGCTCTCTGTTCAGACAGTAAGTCTCTGAGGGTATGTCTACACTATGAAATTAGGTCGAATTTATAGAAGGCGTTTTTTTAGAAATCGGTTTTATATATTCGAGTGTGTGTGTCCCCGCAGAAAATGCTCTAAGTGCATTAAGTGCATTAACTCGGCGGAGCGCTTCCACAGTACCGAGGCTAGAGTCGACTTCCGGAGCGTTGCACTGTGGGTAGCTATCCCACAGTTCCCGCAGTCTCCGCTGCCCATTGGAATTCTGGGTTGAGATCCCAATGCCTGATGGGGCTAAAACATTGTCACAGGTGGTTCTGGGTACATATCGTCAGGCCCCTGTTCCCCCCCTCCCTCCGTGAAAGCAAGGGCAGACAATCGTTTCGCGCCTTTTTTCCTGAGTTACCTGTGCAGACGCCATACCACGGCAAGCATGGAGCCCTCTCAGGTAACTGTCACTGTATGTCTCCTGGGTGCTGGCAGACGCGGTACTGCATTGCAACACAGTAGCAGCAACCCATTGCCTTGTGGCAGCGGACGGTGCAATACGACTGGTAGCTGTCATTGTCATGTCCGAGGTGCTCCTGGCCACGTCGGCCGGGAGCGCCTGGACAGACATGGGCACAGGGACTAAATTTGGAGTGACTTGACCAGGTCATTCTCTTTAGTCCTGCAGTCAGTCCTATTGAACCGTCTTATGGTGAGCAGGCAGGCGATACGGATTGCTAGCAGTCCTATTGCACCATCTTCTGCCGAGCAGCCATGAGATGTGGATGGCATGCAGTCCTTCTGCACCGTCTGCTGCCAGCCAAAGATGTAAAAGAAAGATGGAGTGGATCAAAACAAGAAATAGACCAGATTTGTTTTGTACTCATTTGCCTCCTCCCCCGTCTAGGGGACTCATTCCTCTAAGTCACACTGCAGTCACTCACAGGGAAGGTGCAGCGAGGTAAATCTAGCCATGTATCAATCAGAGGCCAAACTAACCTCCTTGTTCCAATAAGAACAATAACTTAGGTGCACCATTTTTTATTGGAACCCTTCGTGAAGTCCTGCCTGAAATACTCCTTGATGTAAAGCCACCCGCTTTGTTGATTTTAGCTCCCTGTAAGCCAACCCTGTAAGCCGTGTCATCAGTCGCCCCTCCCTGCGTCAGAGCAACAACAAACAATCGTGCATCTGAGTTGAGAGTGCTGTTCAGAGCAGTCACAATGGAGCACTCTGGGATAGCTCCTGGAGGCCAATACCGTCGAATTGTGTCCACAGTACCCCAAATTCGATCCGGCAAGGCCGATTTAAGCGCTAATCCACTTGTCAGGGGTGGAGTAAGGAAATCGATTTTAAGAGCCCTTTAAGTCGAAATAAAGGGCTTCATCGTGTGGACAGGTGCAGGTTTACATCGATTTAAAGCTGCTAAATTCGACCTAAAGTCCTAGTGTAGACCAGGGCTGAGTCTGATACTTCAGGCCAAGAGTGGAAGTATAGAAGCAGAGCTGTGGGGGCACATGTACGTGTACATATAATGTAACAAACATATGTCTTTTTGTTTTGTTTTGTTACATTTTGTGATTTCCATTGTGTTTTGTTTCCTCTTTGAGTTAGGGTTCTATTACAAATAGGGTTGTATTCATGAAAAATATAACTGAAATGCTACATCACTGTCACTTTTTGTGATATTTTGAATGAAGGTTTATCCTTGTCTCTTCTGTATGTAAATTAAGTGTAAGAGCTTCTATATATAATTTAAGCTTTGTGGAACTCTGTGCCATCTCCCTCTTCAATAGCAAGAGCAGCATCAGTGATTAATCTGCAAATAGGACCCCAGCAATCTGCATTGTTTCCATACATTAGCCACCTGAAAGGTCCCTAACAAATCCTTGTCCTTTCCTTTTATTGCACTAATCCCCTGAGACTGGAAGGAACCTGCTAGAGAACATTCAAAGTGGGAAAGCACCCCCATCCCCTCTTCTTGTTAACAGCCTGCTTCTCAACATCACTTATTCCCAGGGTGTTGTTTAACTTAACATTGAGCTCCCATTAGTATTTGCAGAATGGCCAATTCAATTTACTGTCTCAAGGGCTCTACACTGACAACCATTCCCTGGCTGCCTTGACATAAAGCAACATTAAATGGTTTGCTTTTTTGTGCTCAGGATACACTTTCTGCTAATGTACTTTCATGCACCTGCACATTGCCTTGCTGCTGGAGGTATTATTTAGGTCGCCTTCTGAATGCAAAGCAATACAAGCCTTATGCACCTTTTCTTATTAGTAATATGCCTCCATCATTGGTTTCTGGGAGCAGGCACAGGAATTAAAGTAATGGACATAGATTATTGACAAACAATAACTTTATTAAATTCTCACCTCGGGATACAAGTCTTTACATGGGCCTGATAATCTGCCTTAAATATCATCTAACTCAGGTTCTGTTGGCCTGAGGGGAAGAAAAAGGGATGAGAAGTCAGTTCCAGAACGCTGGGCACTCTGTAGCAAACCTCCTTCCACCAGATTCCAGACAGTCAAAGCTAGGTTCTGTAAGCAAGAGCCCCGCATCTGATCTCAGCTGTTGCAACGAGTGCATAGGAAAAGGGCAATCAGAGAGTTATCAGTCAATAACTGTAAGCCAGACCCTTTGCATGTGATAACAGATCTATCAATTCAGTCTGACCCCTCATGCATGGAAAATAAAAGAAGATTAGGGCTTGAAAAAAAGCTTCAGTGATCTCTAGAGTACCAGAAAACTTTCCTTGACAACACTCTGTATAATGTAAGAAAACCTCAGTAAGCACTGCTTCTCTCTTAGCTTTTTAGTCTCCTGCTATTAGCTGTATTACAATGTAGAAAACACTTGGTCTATTACCATCGAGAAATTAAAAGACTTTGCCTCCCAACATGATCTGAATCCCAGATCACCAGCCATTATTCAAAATTCCCTGGGCCATAATTGTTCCTGAGCCGGCTCTGCACAAATCAAGGAACTAGATTTGAAGTGAGTATCAGCCGTCCTGTTTGTCTTTATTTAGCTAACAATATTTCCAAGCTTCTGCATTTCAGGTGCTCCTATTAAATAAACAACAACCCCTGAGCAGTTTAAGCTGTGCTGTAATCACCTGAGGAAGGAAATCTGCGTTTATTTTTGTCATGAATTTCCACATGTGATCGACATGCTTATTTTCAAGTCATTTGTTAAATTTGTTACTCACTTTGGGTGAAATTCAGCTCAGCATGGTGGGACACTGCAAAGGCCTCTGCGCCATATGCCCCTTATGAGGCCTATGCTAGGTCTGCTGGTTGAGTGTGTACACGGGGGTGTCTGGAACCACCTACATGTAGCAGGCAAAAAGTCTCTCCCTGAAGGGCCTGTTGTGAGTAGGTCAGGGTAGGATAAGGGAGGGGGCATGGACCCATGTTTATGGAGATCCAGTGGTACCAGTAACTTACACAACTGGGGAGTGTGCTGCGCCCAATACCTGGCCCTGCATCAGGGAGTGGATTTCACTTCCTCAGCCACTCATCCATATTAGAGCCCAAACACCAGGGTTTTATGTGATGAATTAGATTTCACTGCCAGGAACTGATTAGTCAAAATAGCTCTTACTATTCATTGATCATGCACATATTCCCCCTGGAAGTTGTGGCTGCTCAGCATCTTGCATCCAGTACTCAGCCCCACACAGGGCTGGGTTGAGAGTCTGTAAAGTTTAGAAAGCTGTTTCTGGGTGAAAGGCACTATGTAAATATAATGTAAGTCATTATCATTATGGTTCCTGCTCAAGTCACTGATGCACCTTCTGCGTCCAGCTGACCAAGCAGTATTTCTTGCATTATAGGATTCTGATTCCAGCTCCATTTTTACATTCATTACTTTCTCAGAGAGCTACAATTTCATTAGTAATACATCAACGTAACTGAGCACAGATTACAGAAGGGCATTCCTGAGCATTAGTTAAATACTTGTTTTAGGGGCAAAATATGCTGCTTCTGCCAAAGATAAGGTCCTTGTTGCACAAATATTTTATAGAGCCAGTTGCAAAAGTACCTGACAAATATTGTTAACTGCAGCTTTGAACGTTTTAAAATGAGATAGAAGATTATAAATATTGGGTATTATTTTGTTCCAGAGAAAATCAGTGTTGCAATGCTGGATGATTGGAAGCAATGAATATTTGTCACTGCACTTTTGAAAAATAAACCTCTGTTCAACATGCTGTTTATAGGATACCCAAAGGCTAAACACATGGCTTCTGCCTTGTTTCAGATATACAGTACATGGCTTCAGTGTGGCAACATAGCGAATCACAGCAAGGTAGGGCTGAAAGGGACCTCGCGAGGTAATCTAGTCCAGGCCCCTGTGCTGAGGTAGGACCATGTATATCTAGATCATCCCTGATAGGTGTCTGTTCTTAGGCTGACTTTTTAGACGTGTAAAAGCCAGTGTTCACTGGAACCGAGAACAGCCAAATGACTGTTCTTCTTAGCTAGATCTGGATACTTACGCAGATTCCATTACAGTAATATTTGGATGCACCACAAAAGCTAATATATTTATCCTCAGAGTAGGGTGACCAGATAGCCAGGGTGAAAAATCAGGACGGTGGTGGGGGGTAATAGGCACCTATATAAGAAAAAGCCCCAAATATCGGGACTGTCCCTATAAAATCGGGACATCTGGTCACCCTACCTCAGAGCAACCTGTAAGGTATGGAGGTATTATGATCTCTATTTTACAGTAGTGGAACTGAGCCAGAGATATTCTGAGTCAATACATACCAAAGCTCACAGTCACACATATGCAATCACATACACAATCTTACATACACTTGTATTCTCACTTACACCCCTGTAACAATCACCCCGGCTCCATTCCAGCCCTGATCCAGCAAGATACTTAAGCATGTGCATAACTTTAAGCATATGAGTAGTTCCATTAAAGTCAATGAGATTAGTGAGCAGTGCTTAAATACCTTGCTGGATCTGGGCTTTGCAGATTTCTGATGTTCTTTCAGTTAATTATTATTATTTATTATTTTTTTATTTTAATTTTATTTATTTATTATAGTTTTCAGAGGCCTCAATCAAGGATCAAGGCCCCGCTGTGCAAGGTGCTGTACACACATCATCATCATAAGGCTGGGCAATCCCTGCTGCAAAGGGAGTTTTTTGTGCTTTAGCGGTTTTTTTATCCATTGTCAGATTTCACCTCAAATCTTTGAAGTGTTTAGCATACCCATAAATGTGATGAGTGGGAACAGTTTCTGGACATTCAAAGAAGCATTGTTGTCTGGTTTGTCGTCATCATCATCAAGTGTAGAGTGCAATTTAGGAACTTTTATAAAACCCAGGCTAGCTGCAGTATGTCCTTCACAGATACTCCCCCATCCAGTTCCTCAATCTGGATTAAATTATTTTATAAACACTAGGGCTGATGGAGCTGAAGTGCTGAGGTTCGTTTTTAATCACAGGCACCAGATTAACTCGCTTTTAGTCTTTTGGAAACTCACTTACTCTTAATGAGTTTTCCATGATAGCTACTATAAGTCCACAAATTTCCTGTCTAGCTTCTTTTGGCACTCTTAGATAAAATGCCATCTGGAGGGGAGATTTATTGGTTTTGAGCTGCTGTCCCTTCCTTATCACCTAGTTTTAATGGCCCTGAGCTCATCCCAGGATTGCAGTAGTTCTATAGACAATATCAGTTTCCCTTATGCACAAACTATGGAAGAATTAATTTAACTTGACTTTTCCAACCCTTCCAAGACTGGCTTTTCCCCAAAATAAAACATATCATAAACATAAAATAAAAATGAAAACTTAACAATTTTATCTTACTGCATTCCATTATGGTCCTACCATAATCTCTTACTCTTACTTTGCATCACAAGAAAACAGATTTTTGTCTCTCCATTTCTTTATTTCAGGTTGGAGCTTTGTATTTTCAATATGTGGTTTTGTTTGTGGTGGTGGCTATACCGGGCAGGAGAATTCTGTTTATTTATATAATGTCTTTCAGCCCAACACACACTTTGGAAACATTGTATGTATTATATACTGTATATAGGGGAAACGATGCAGCCACTGCTGGGGTGAAACACAGCAGCTGTTTAGTAGCTCATTACACAACAGTTTAGGCCAAAAAGTGAAGAATTCTGTATTCGGTTAAAAATAAAGAGGGAACTAAAGTAGACAAAATATAACCAGCCAATGTACAATTTGTCTAGGATGCCAGGATTAACATATTCCATACTTACAAATGTGTCATGTGATCTTTAATGACCACCAGGGGTGAGGTACAGTTTTATGTCTCATTTCAGCAGTTAGTGCTGCCGAGTACCCAGCTTGGAGGGAAGGCTGTGGTGGTTTGGTTCAGTGCTGACTCAAGCTATGTCTACACTTCCAAAAAAAGGTCTGGTGTTAACTCAGGTTCACTAACCCAGATTCAAATAGCAGTGAAGACATGGCAACTTGGCTTTTAACTGGGGCTAGCAGCATGAGTCCAATCCCAAGTGCCCTCACAGGCTTTTACTGGAGTTGCTAATGTGCGTTAAAAGTCAAGTTGCCCTGGCTTCCTTCACCGCCATTTTAACCTGAGTTGGCTAATGTTGGGTAGCTCACCTGAGTTAAGAACACACCTTCTTTTTGCAGTGGAGTCAGACCCTCAAAGAACAGACTGCCACCAACTAAATGGTCAACACCATTTCAGTGCAGCCTGATCTTTCCCTAAAGGCCAAACACTGTGAGTGTCGTGTGAGTTGTAGGTTCACAGTAGGTCAGCGTTGGCAGGATGAATGGACATCAATCTAGATGCTACTTCGGCTCAAAATCCGCGTTTCTATTTAAGGTTCCATTTAAAAAAAAACGAAAAAAAAAAAAAAAGATGGCATTGGCTGTTACCAAGATCCTAGTTTTAGCTTTAGAGCTTTAGTGGGGTCTTCCTTTCCTAGTTCCTGGTGCCTAATTTTGTGGACCTTTGATTCCACCTCCCTGGAGCATCACCTAGTCAGTCCCACTCAGCTCTTCATATCACCATCCGATTTTGCTGCATGACTCTCTTCTCCTCTGCACTCCTCATGCAGTGTGTTTGGGGGCTGTCCATAAATTACGTAGCACATTTTTCTGGTGATTTTCGAGACCTCCCCCCTTATAACACTGAAACAAACATGCTAAATGAGGGACCCACCAATCCCCTAATGTATTATGTAATTTGTGGACAGACCCTTGTGCATGTTTAAACTATTAATGTACCCCCCCCCCGGCCAGGAAGAAAAAAAGGACTCCGACACCACCCATGAAGAGCTAGGATGAGACAGCAGCAGCAGTAGTATTAAAATACAGAAATAGAACAAACATGAGCTGGTTTTAGCAGTTTCCAATTCAACTCAATCGGAGTTTGCAATACCTGGTTTCTGCCACTGTGTGGTGCTATGTGAGACCGTAAATCATGTTTTCAAAAGGAAGTCCTCCGGCTACAGACTCAGGCTAGTGGCTTCTCTAGGGGCTCCCCCAAGAGGGGAATGCTTACCTAAAGTAAGAGAGTGCCTGCTTGTCTACATTTGGAGCGGAGAACAGAGAGGACTGACTTTGATATACAATCTCCCCACTGTATTTTCCACTGCATGCATCTGATGAAGTGAGCTGTAGCTCACGAAAGCTTATGCTCAAATAAATTGGTTAGTCTCTAAGGTGCTACAAGCCCTCCTGTTCTTTTTGACTTTGCAGTGTGCATGCACGGGGTAGGTGGTTCATCCTCCTCTCCTTCAAGGCTCCCTATTTAGCTTCAGGGAAGGAAGCTGATCTATAATTAAGGTTGATTTAGTGCGAACCCTTCTGTGGAAACCCCACTCTCTTGGGCTTTTCCTTCCTCTGTGCTGTATTTGTCCATCACAGTCTCCTTCTCTAAGTACTGGCCCAACTTTGCTTAGTTTCTAAGAGCTGGTGAGCTGCCACCACTTGGTGCGATGGCTGGATATCCCCATTCGTTCCGTATTCTTTCGATTTAGGAGTATCTGATTCTCATCAATGGCTCTGGATATTGACCTGAGTGATAAGGTGATTTTTTTCAGACTAAAACATGTCAGTTTTGTACCTGTTGCCCTATTAATGGACGATGAGAGGGACCAAACGCCCCCCTTACCCAGCTCACGCATTCACAGGGAAATCAGCATCATGTCAAATTACAGCTCTTGAGTCCTGCCAGACAATCCTGCCTTATCTTATCTATCTACATTTTTTATAGTGTGCTCATCCCTATGGTATCTGAGTGCCTTAAACGTTTTTCATTGCGCCAGAGGAAGAGATGTTTATATATGTCTTAGTGGAAAACTTTCCCTGATCCTGAATCTGGCAATTGGCTCAATCCACATCAGCAAGGAAGACAAAGGTTAAAGTGCAGTTGCACCCAGTAAAGTACAGTGTAAAGTGACCCTTTTTACTCGACAAACCTGCTCTTTGTGGAAACTCAGTCTCATAAATATATTTTGCTCCCGTTAGTACTTTAGGAACTAGATACATTTATGGGAGGATGAGCTAGATTCACTTGTACCTCCTGTGCCTCAAAAGAATGCTAACCAAGTATCAGCTTCAGACCACATTCTGCCGAAAATGACATTTATGCAATGCAATCCTATTGTCACCAGTAGGATCACACAGGTGTAAATGAATAGAGGAGCTGGTCTGCAGAATCTCTGTGTTGTTCGCTGTCCTGGAGGTGATGCGCAAATCAGAAAGAAAGCAGCTTGACTTTCAGATCCCAATCTGAGTTTGTGGTACGGGTTTTAAGAAAACACTTTTTCTTGTTAAATGAACAAATTTAATATGGAAATCATCGAGACAACATGGAACCCTGTAATGATATTTGTAGAGTCACTCGTCACAGTATAACCATAGTTTAAATATCTAATCCCATAAATACTCTGGTTTGTCATTATTATCCTACTAACTGTCTAATGATTTTTAACGAATCACAGTGATATGGATTCTGCAAGTATCTCCAGGCACAAAGAATTCTAGGTGTTGATTAGTCCCCTGTGGCCAAAAAGCCCCAGTGATTATTCAGTCTAAAGCTACATATATATGTGTACTATAAGTATATATATGCGCCATAGAGTTTGAACTGTCAAAGGGTCCCTAATAGCCTTACCATCCCTAACTGGTTAATATTTACTTGGTCCTTGAGATCTGGATACAGTTATTGTCTGATGCACTGGAATTGGAGGAAGCATGATTTGCCTACCTCTGCTGTTGCCTTTATTGCATCTTTGTGCATCTTTTAGTTTTCAGGTACTCTCCTCATTACTGCTAAAGTTAAGTTTGTCAATGAACAAGGTGCAGTTTCTACCATGCCTGTCTGACCTGATTATACCATTATATTGTAATGCACATGTTTTTGTCTCTTCCCTAGCCAACCCAGGCTGGGATATGTCGTACACTGTAGAGAGAGCGCTTTGATCCTGCTCTCTGTTAGTCAAACCATGGCTGATTCACTGAGATCATGATGAGATCTGACAGCATTGGATTTCCCCCCCAGAGCAGTGTTTTCAAAGCCAGCAGGCCAAAAGCTATCTTTGGTCTTTTATCACTCCTGGCCGCTCTGCACAAGTCCATTGTCATGTGATTGCGACTTTATTTGGAGAGCTTCTCCTTTACCCTTGGCTTTGGCAGAATGATGATTCAGTGGAGATTTGTTTCGGGGTGCAGGGATAAACGGTTCAAAAGTATGTCAAAGTAGTACCCTCCTGTTATAGGGTTCCCAAGCCCACCTGTAGAAGCAGACTCAGAGTTCCCACTGCACTGGAACAAAGATTTGGCAGTTCCTCTACATTGCTGGATTTCTGGGGAAAAGTCAAGTATGTGTTTGGTGCCAACAGCACCATTAGTTTAATTCATGTTACATTTTCTCTTAGTGGTACTACAGGCTTTTATGTATGTATTACGGGGCTGTAGCAGCCTGTGAACAAGTCAAATGTTTCATCTGCAAAACTTTGCACTGTGAAAACCAACTTCTGCTGATCTGGTCAGAAAAATCAGAAGTGAATCAGCAGAGAGAGAGCAACGTGGCCTATGTACTGTACACCATCCCAGTCAAACATAGTCAGTGCGAAGCAAATAAACTACAGCCTTGTGGGTTCTGCTGCAAGAGATTTGATATGAGAGAAAGTATGAGCATGTTGGCCCTGATTCAGCAAGGGACATATGCATGTGCCTATTTATGCATGAGAGTGCTCCCATTCAAGTTAATGACATTATTTACATGCTTAAATTGAAGCATGTGTTTAAATTCTTTGCTTCATTTCTAATGAGAGAGAAATTTCTGTTCCTCTTTGGAAACATTGCTTAGATTTCCACGGAAGAAAGGTGTGTGTGGGGGGTATCTTAACCCAAGTATTCCCTTCAGTGGCTAGTTTTCTTGCTAGTCAGAGTCTGATTACTAAAGATCGTGTGATTGGTTTTGCTCTGTGCTGAAAGATTGCTTCCTCTAGCCTTGTGCTCTAATTTCCTGTCTTGTAATTAGCTCTTCCACATGGTTACCCCAGTGTGCACAGTATGCAGTCATATGATGGGCTTATGCCACTGGACATCCTCCTCGTTCATAATCACAAGGCCATGTTTTAAATCCTGTGTTCTGGAACTGTCAGATTTTAACATGGATTGGCAATCAGTGGAGGAGTCTCGTTGTGGACAAATGACCCCTGAGTGAGTAGAGTATGCTGAAGTTCAGGCAGAGGCGGATTACCTTGGTCTGAGAGGCAACAAGCATGTCTAATTACAACATTAGTGGTCTTAGATTTTTTTAAAATATGGAAATGTTCCATATGCATGGAGAGAAATAATTATTACGCAGCACAATACACCAGACTGGGGAAAGTTAATTTAGCTTTAATATATCTGGTTTAAATAGAATCCTGTTGAGTGTAAGGGTTTCTTTTATTAATCTACCAGTGTCTCTTCTTTTGTCTAAGTTTATGAAGAAAAAAAATCTGCTAATCATGAAAAGTGTGTGAGTGACAGCACTGGAAGCTGAATTCCTCTCTGCTGGTATAGCCTCTGAATAAATACAGTGCAAGCTTCCTGGACCAATTTGCTAGTGTGCCTCAACCTTGTCCAGGAGCGATCACCCCTAGGTGATTCTTCTGCTCATTCTCTTCTCAGCTACTCTGCTGGAGCTGCTGACTATGAGGCTGAATTTTGTGATGCAGATGCTTGACACCCAGGGTGCAGCTGAGTCCCCAACCTCGATTCATGTATGTTACCAGATAATTGCCACTGGGAAAGTAGAGCTGGGTGAATAACTGATTTTTTGGTTTGCTGGCAGTTCCAAAAAAAAAACAAAACACACACACAAAAACCCAGTTTGAATGGAATCCAAAAACGTCCAAAAAATGCTAGCAACTCGGAAAAGTCAATTTTGGGTTGAATGAAACATGTTTTGTGTGACCCAAAACATTTTGTTTCTGGTCATTTTTAAAGGGCTAGATTCACAAACCTGCTGGAGGATGAAGTACCACTTTTTTAACTTTTAGCGCAGTGGTTAGGTCACTAACTTGGGATGTGAGAGACCCAGGTTCAATTCCCCATTCTGGAGTAGTGAGTTGAATCCAGATCTCCCTGTTCTTTGATCATTTGGCCTACTCACTAGGCTATAGAGTCATTCTCATACTCTTTCTCTGGCCCAATGGGTATTCAGGTATTTTACACAAAGTGGAACAACTTCAACAGGACAGATTGAGAGAGCCCTGCCCTAGAATAGCCTATGTGAGTGCTTAGGGCATTCACCTGAGAGGGAGGAGTCACAGTTCAGGGTAACTGCACCTGTATTTTCCCTCCATGGTTCAGCATCCACTCTAGACTTTTGGCTCCCAGGTGTTACCTTTCTTGAGTGGAGACCTGTGGCTCTCTCCCGCCTGACCAGGGTATTTCCAGGCTGAATGGTATCCCTAGCAAAAGACAGTCTGCCTACGCAGACCTGCTTCACTTATCTTCTCAGAGATGGTGCACAGTGCCTCAGTTATAAGTTACCACCCAGCCCTTTTCAAGCAAGCACATTTTATTCTTAAGGTAAAAGCAATACAGAGAAAGAGCATACACACATGCTAATAAATTTACCAGAGATCCCCCAGCTCCAGCATGGGCTCTGGCAGGTGAGCTGTCCTTCAAAACCCCACACAAGGGTATTCCTGTGGTTTCAAGTTCATTTTGCCCAGAACAAGAACTCAGTCTTATTGGGCCTCAATAGGCCAAAGTCTTTCCCTAAGAATTGGGGCCCTCTGGACTGGACGTCCTGTCCATTTACTGGATCATAAAAATGGTCCTGAGTCAGCTTAAACTCAGGCTATTTAGTCAAAAGTCCTTTCTTTGTCTGTTGGTCCCCAGAGAATCTGGTCTAAGGAGGGATTTCAGTTTATAAGGAACTGGGGAACCTTTTGGAGAAGGAGTGGCCTATACAAGAGTGATGGGCTCCACTTGAACCAAAACAGAGCCTGACTGCTGGAATATAAAATTCAAAAGGTTGTAGAGGATTTTTTTGAACTCAGGGCTGGGGAAAAGCCGACAGGTATGGTGGAGCACCTGGTTCGGGTGGACATGTCCGTTAGGGAGGAATTTATTAAAGAGGGAACTCTATATCCTAGTAAAGGGGATAGGAAAGAAGTTGGTCAAACACAGGTAGGAACTAATGAGGAACAGTAAAATGAAACAGAGTCCCCTTTAAAAATAACCCATGAAGGTGAGCAACTGAACATTGACAAAACGTACAAGTCCTTATACAAATGCCAAAAGTCTAAACACTAAGATGGGTGAACTAGAGCTCCTGGCATTAAATGAGGATATTGATAATATTGATAATCAAGAGATCCACTTCCTGGACACTACAGTGCTAAATGTGGTGGAATGGGGATAATCAATAGGACACAGGAATATCAGGCTGTAAAATATATAGGAAAGGCAGAGTAGGTTGCCCTGGTGGGGGAGAGGCATTTACGTAAAAGAAAGCAAAGAGTCAAATAAGGTAAAAATCTTACATGGAACAAATTGTACCATAGAATCTCTATGGATAGAAATTCAATGCTTGAATAAAAAGACTACAGCAGTAGGAATATATATGATGTTTGGGTTCCAGGACTAGGTGCTCCAAGAAGCAGTCATTTCTGGTGTTTAGAAATGTTATTACTGCATCACACACTGCTTGGTATCATCTGCACTACATACTTTATGAGTGTACTCTCTATACCATTACCTGAATCATTTATGAAGATATTGAATAGAAGTGGATGCAGGACAGATCCCTGAGGGACCCCACTCGGTATGCCCTACCAGCTTGATTGTAAACTACATTGATAAAACTACTTTCCTAGTAGGCGTTTCCAACCAGTTATGCACCAACTTTATAATAGGTTCTTCTAGGCTATATATCTGTTACCCAAGATCCATAAACCTGGAAATCCTGGGCACCCCATCATCTCAGGCATTGGCACCTGACAGCAGGATTGTCTGGCTATGTAGACTCCCTCCTCAGGCCCTATGCTGCCAGCACTCCCAGCTATCTTCGAGACACCACTGACTTCCTGAGGAAACTACAATCCATTGGTGATCTTCCTGAAAACAGCATCCTGGCCACTATGGATGTAGAAGCCCTCTACGCCAACATTCTACACAAAGATGGACTACAAGCTATCCCCGATAATGTCATGGCAAACCTGGTGGCTGAACTTTGTGACTTTGTCCTCACCCATAACTATTTCACATTTGGGGACAATGTATACGTTCAAATCAGCAGCACTGCTATGGGTACCCGCATGGCCCCACAGTATGCCAACATTTTTACGGCTGACTTAGAACAACGCTTCCTCAGCTCTCGTCCCCTAATGCCCCTACTCTACTTGCGCTACATTGATGACATCTTCATCATCTGGACCCATGGAAAAGAAGCCCTTGAGGAATTCCACCATGATTTCAACAATTTCCATCCCACCATCAACCTCAGCCTGGACCAGTCCACACAAGAGATCCACTTCCTGGACACTACACTACTAGTGTCCAGGAAGTGGATCTCTTGTGTGGACTGGTCCAGGCTGAGGTTGATGGTGGGATGGAAATGTGCTAATAAGCTATGGTCACATAAACATCACCCTATACCGGAAACCTACTGACCGCTATTCCTACCTACATGCCTCCAGCTTTCACCCTGACCACACCACACGATCCATTGTCTACAGCCAAGCTCTACAATACAACCGCATTTGCTCCAACCCCTCAGACAGAGACAAACACCTACAAGCTCCACACCACACGATCCATTGTCTACAGCCAAGCTCTACAATACAACCGCATTTGCTCCAACCCCTCAGACAGAGACAAACACCTACAAGCTCTCTATCAAGCATTCTTACAACTACAATACCCACCTGCTGAAGTGAAGAAACAGATTGACAGAGCCAGAAGAGTTCCCAGAAGTCACCTACTACAGGAGAGGCCCAACAAAGAAAATAACAGAATGCCACTAGCCGTCACCTTCAGCCCCCAACTAAAACCTCTCCAACAGATCAAGGATCTACAACCTATCCTACCCGTCACTCTCACAAATCTTGGGAGACAGGCCAGTCCTTGCCTACAGACAGCCCCCCAACCTGAAGCAAATACTCACCAGCAACCACACACCACACAACAGAACCACTAATCCAGGAACCTATCCTTGCAACAAAGCCCGTTGCCAACTGTGCCCACATATCTATTCAGGGGACACCATCATAGGGCCTAATCACATCAGCCACACTATCAGAGGCTCGTTCACCTGCACATCTACCAATGTGATATATGCCATCATGTGCCAGCAATGCCCCTCTGCTGTGTACATTGGTCAAACTGGACAGTCTCTATGTAAAAGAATAAATGGACACACATGAGATGTCAAGAATTATAACATTCATAAACCAGTCGGAGAACACTTCAATCTCTCTGGTCACTCGATTTCTGATCTAAAAGTGACTATTCTTCAACAAAAAAACTTCAAAAACAGACTCCAACGAGAGACTGCTGAATTGGAAATTGGATACAATTAACTTAGGCTTGAATAGAGACTGGGAGTGGTTGAGTCATTACACAAAGTAAAACTATTTCCCCTTGTTTATTCCTCCCCCACACTGTTCCTCAGACGTTTTTGTTAACTCCTGGAAATGTGCTGGAAATGGCCCACCTTGATTATTACTTCAAAAGGTTTTCTCTCCCTCCCACCCCACTCTCCTGCTGGTAATAGCTCATCTTAAGTGATCACTCTCCTTACAATGTGTATGATAAACACCCATTTTTTCATGGTCTGTGTGTATATAAATCTCCTCACTGTGTTTTCCACTTTATGCATCCGATGAAGTGAGCTGTAGCTCACGAAAGCTTATGCTCAGATAAATTAGTTAGTCTCTAAGGTGCCACAAGTACTCCTTTTCTTTTTATGGGTTCTTAATTAGTTAATACCACTCAAGAAACAGATCATGGAGTCATTGCGGATAGTTGTCTGAAAACTTCAGTTCAATGCACAGCAGCAGTGAAAAAGACTAACAGAATGTTAGGAACTTTTAGAAAAGGGATCAGAAATAAGTCAGAAATATCATAATGCCACTATATAAATCCATGGTGCACCCATATTTTGAATACTGTGTCCAGTTCCGGTTGCTCCATCTCAAAACGGATGAAGTGGAACTGGAAAAGGTTCAGAGAAGGGCAATAAAAATGATCAAGGGTATAGAACAGCTTCCATCTGAAGAGAGAGTAAAAAGATTTTGGCCATTCAGTTTAGAAAAGAGACAATTAAAAGGGGGATATGATAGAGGCCTATCAAATCATGAATGGTGTTGAAAACCATGACCTCTGAGGAGAGATTAAAAAAACAGTTTTTTTCATCTGGAGAAGAGAAGACTGAGGGAGGGACATAACAATCTTCAAGTACGTAAAAGGTTGTTATATAGAGGAGGGTGATACATTATTCTCCTTAACCACTGAGGACAGGAGAAGAATTGCAGCAAGGCAGATTGAGGTTAGACGTTAGGAAAAATTTCTGAACTGTAAGGGTAGCTAAGCATTGGGACAAATTACCTAGGGTGGTTTTGGAATCTCTGCACTGGAGGTTTTTAAGAGCAGGTTAGACAAACACCTGTCAGGGATGGTCTAGATTATACTTAATACTGCCACAGTGCAGGGGGCTGGGACTAGATGACCTATTGAGGTCCCTTCCAGTCCTACATTTCTATGATTCTATATGTAGTTAGGATTATTTTTTCCAATGTGCATTATTTTGCATTTATCTGCCATTCCATCTGCCATTTTGTTGCCCAGTCACCCAGTTTTATGAGACTCCCCCTGTAATTCTTCACAGTCATCTTTGGATTTAACTACCTTGAATAATTTTGTATCATCTGCAAACTTTACCACTTCACTGTTCACTCCCTTTTCCAGATCTTTAATGAACATATTGAAGGCCACAGGTCCAATTATGGATCCGAGGGGACAGCTGTTTAGCTCTCACCATTGTGTAAACTGACCATTTATTCCTACCCTTCATTTCCTCTCTGTTAACCAGTTACTGATCCATAAGAGGACCTTCCCTCTTCTCCCACGACTGTTTAGTTGTGTTAGTGCTTTTGAGTGTGGGACCTCGTCACAGGCTTTTCTGAAAGTCCAAGTTCACTGCATTGACTCAGTCACCTTTATCCACATGGTTGGTGACACTCTCAAAGAATTGCAATAGATTGGTGAGGCAGGATTTCCCTTGACAAAAGCCATGTTGATCCTTCGTGTTCATCTAAGTATCTGATAATTCTGTTCTTTACTATACTGTTCTTTTCTACCAATATACTAGAAACTATAGTTTCTGACTGGTACTAGTTAGGCTACTGGCCAGTAATTGTCTAGAGTCTTTTTTTAAAAATAGGCATTACACCAGCTAACTTCCAGTCATATGGTACAGAGCCTTCCTTCAGTGATAGGTTTTATACTCTGCAATTTCATATTGGAGTTCCTTCAGAACTCTTGAGTGAATACTGTCTGGTCCTGGTGACTTATTACTGTTTAATTTATCAGTTTGTTCTAAAATCTCTTCTATTGACACATCAATGTGGGACAATACTTTAGTTTTGTCATTTAAAAAGAATAGCTCTGATGTGGGTAGCTGCCCCAGAGCCTCTGCAGTGACCATTGAAACAAAGAATTCATTTAGCTTCTCTGCGATGGCCTTGTCTTCCTTGAATGCGCCTTTAGTACTCAAAAAAATTAATACTGTTAGTTTTTGCATCTTTAGCAAGTTGCTTCTCAGATTCTTTCTTGGTCTGCCTTATTATACTTTTACATTTAAGAATTTGTGCTCCTTCCTATTATCCTCTCTAGGTTTTGATTTTCAAATGTTAAAGGATGCGTTTTTCCCTCTGACGGTCTCCATTACTCTGCCTTTTAGCCAGGGTGTCATTCTTTTGGTCCTCTTGTTGTTTTTCTGATCTCGGGTATACATTTAGTCTGAGCCTCTATTGTGACGTTTTTAAATAGCCCCATGCTGTTTGCAGGCATTTAATCCTTGTGACAGCTCCTTCTCTAAAAGATTCCCCAATTCCTAATAAACCTAAATCCCTCCTCAAACTGGATTCTCCAGGCACCAACACACAAAGAAAGAACTTTTGAATAAATAGCCTGGGTTTAAGATAACTTATGGCCATTATCCTTTCCAACAATACATAAACCAGGGGTCGCACGATGAAATTAATAGTGAGCAGGGTTTAATACAAACAAGGGGAAATACTTTTTCACACAACTGACAATTAGCCCAAGGAAATCATTGCCATGGGATGTTGTGAAGGTCAAAAGTATAACTGGGTTCAAAAAAGAACTATACGTTCATGGAGGATAGGTCCATCAATGGCTATTAGCCAAGATGGTCAGGGATGTCACCTCATGCTTGGGATGACCCTAAACCTTCCAGAAGCTGGGAGGAGATCCCAAGGGTGGCTCTCTTCAAAATTGCCCTGTTCTGTACCCTCTCCCGAAGATCTGTTACTGGCCACTGTTGGAGACAGGATACTGAGCTAGATGGACCATTGGTTTGAACCAGAATATGGGTCTTTGAACTGTCCTTCTGTGACACATGATCAGCCTTAGGGTGAAGCCTCAAAGGCTAACTCTGTAGGTGTAACTCTGTAGGGAGCTTTCTATTCCCTTCCCCCAAGTACTTCCTCGGAATTCCACTTCACGCATATTGTCCCACAAGGTCAGTCATGACTGCTACATTGTTCAGCAGTGTCTTTTGAAGTGCACAATAGTTTCCTGATATTGCATTAATTCTGTCTTCCTCCTAAAGAAGTTCCATACAGTCCCACAATAGTACATAAACATTTGCATTTTTCATACAATTTTTCATTCTCCTGGCCATAGCAGCTCTTAGG
This sequence comes from Caretta caretta, assembly GCF_965140235.1. Lineage (NCBI taxonomy): Eukaryota > Metazoa > Chordata > Testudines > Cheloniidae > Caretta > Caretta caretta. The sequence continues at coordinate 181,043,556 of NC_134207.1, forward strand.
TGAGCAATGTGGGCTGATTTCCATGGGAACAGTGGAGAGGACAGTGTTCAACTTTCATCATCTCTCCCCTTGTCCCACCCGCTCATTCCTCCAGCCCACCTAGACTCCATCCCCTCCCAAATCATGGTTCCCAGTGTGTACAGCAAGAACCCTGGAGGGAGCACCCCAGTGCCATGGAGGTGGTTGTGGGCCACTTCCACACATGCTCCTTATACATGGAAGAAGCTCACTGTAAAAAACTGCAAGTCCACGACATTCTCTTCTTTTAAATCTCTTCTTAAAACTCACCCACCTCTGCTGTGGTGCCTACAAAGTGTTCCACAATGGCCAGGCAGCTGGCATGCTGTGACCACTGCATAGGGTGAAAAATCGGGACAGAGTGTGGGGGATAATAGGCACCTATATAAGAAAAATCACCAAATATCGGAACTGTCCCTATAAAATCAGGACATCTGGTCACCCTACTACAGCATGTTACGCTGATCAAAACTGTCTCACTTTTACTGTGAGTGTTGCCCATCTGTTATACCCACCGGTGGTGACTCAGCATATATTTATATTGTAAGTTCACTTATAGTGCAACCACTGTCTCTTTGTTACCTGTTTGTTTGGTGTCTAGGACAGCGAGGACTGGCCTGTAGGTATTACTGCAATGCAATAATAAAAATAATTGTGATGACATATTATTCCACCTTTGCACCAGAGGAACATGTTGTAGTGATTAGAACGTATAGGTTGGATTTTTTAAGGCACCTAAGAGAGATAGGTGCCACTTTTGAAAATCCCTATTTCCGATGATTCACTTTCATATCTATTCTTATCAATTTAATATCTGGTACAGTTTATCCAGTGAGTATCCCATGCACCTGCAGGGAGATGGACTTAAATGATCTAATCGGTCTTTTCCCTCTCTATTGTTCTACACAACTGCTTCAGTAACCCCTTGTAACGATGCTAGTTCCGGTGGGACCCAACTGAGAGTGCCAATTCAGGACAAATTGCTTAAAGCAGGGCAGTTACAGCCCAAGGCTGGGGTTTCTATGCACACCAAGGCAAACCAAACCAGCCAAACAGAGGAGACTTTGGCTTTACCCTGCTGGCTAACCACAAGTCACACAAGCAATTCCCTTAGACACTCCAGTTTCCCAGTATCACCACCAGTGCCACTCGTTATGGGGACAAATGGTTATGAAAACCAATACCCCAGTAACAGAAAAAAGGTTCTCTCGATCCCAAAGGACCACGTCCCAGACCCAGGTCAATATACAAATTAGATCTTACCCACAAATCACGCTGTTGCCAATCCTTTAGAATCTAAAATCTAAAGGTTGGTTCATAAAAGGAAAAAGATATAGATGAGAGCTAGACTTGGTTAAATGGAATCAATTACATACAGTAATGACAAAGTTCTTGGTTCAGGCTTGTAGCAATGATGGAATAAGCTGCAGGTTCAAATCAAGTCTCTGGAGTACATCCACAGCTGGGATGGGTCATTCATTCCTTTGTTTAGAGCTTCAGTTTGTAGCAAAGTCCTTCCAGAGGTAAGAAACAGGATTGAAGACAAGATGGAGGAGCTGCAGCAGTTTTTTTTATAGTCTCTTGCCATGTGGTCTCTGCTTTCTTTGTCCCAAAGACAAGCTGTCCATCACATGGGATGGAAAAACCTTGGAGTTCTGTCCATAGGCATGTCTCTAGATGCCTTGCTGAGTCACAAGGTGTATCTGCCTTCTCTCAGTGGGTCAATTGTATAGCTGATGGTCCTTAATGGGCCATCAAGCATGCTAGGCAGAGCTGACACCAACTTGTCTGGGATGTCACCCAGAAGCATAGCATAAGGTTGAAATATAGACAGTAGAGAGCCAATAGTCATAACTTAAACTATAAAAATGATACACATATACAGATAGCATAATCATAACCAGCACCATAACCTTGTCTTAGACACTTTTATTCAACCCCCTTTGTCAAGGTTCCTCCCCCACTCTGAACTCTAGAGTACAGATGTGGGGACCTGCATGAAAAACCTCCTAAGCTTATCTTTACCAGCTTAGGTCAAAACTTCCCCAAGGTACAAAATATTCCACCCGTTGTCCTTGGATTGGCCGCTACCACCACCAAACTAATACTGGTTACTGGGGAAGAGCTGTTTGGACGCGTCTTTCCCCCCAAAATACTTCCCAAAACCTTGCACCCCACTTCCTGGACAAGGTTTGGTAAAAAGCCTCACCAATTTGCCTAGGTGACTACAGACCCAGACCCTTGGATCTTAAGAACAATGAACAATCCTCCCAACACTTGCACCCCCCCTTTCCTGGGAAATGTTGGATAAAAAAAGCCTCACCAATTTGCATAGGTGACCACAGACCCAAACCCTTGGATCTGAGAACAATGAAAAAGCATTCAGTTTTCTTACAAGAAGACTTTTAATAAAAATAGAAGTAAATAGAAATGAAGAAATCCCCCCTGTAAAATCAGGATGGTAGATCTCTTACAGGGTAATTAGATTCAAAAACATAGAGAACCCCTCTAGGCAAAACCTTAAGTTACAAAAAAGTTACAGACAGAAATAGTTATTCTATTCAGCACAATTCTTTCCTCAGCCATTTAAAGAAATCATAATCTAACACATACCTAGCTAGATTACTTACTAAAAGTTCTAAGACCCCATTCCTGGTCCATCCCCGGCAGAAAACCAGCATATAGACAGACACACAGACCCTTTGTTTCTCTCCCTCCTCCCAGCTTTTGAAAGTATCTTGTCTCCTCATTGGTCACTTTGGTCAGGTGCCAGCGAGGTTACCTTTAGCTTCTTAACCCTTTACAGGTGAGAGGAGCTTTCCCCTGGCCAGGAGGGATTTCAAAGGGGTTTACCCTTCCCTTTATATTTATGACACCCTTTATACAAGTTTTGGTGTCACTACAGGACTTTGGTTGTAACAATGATCTATATGGTTCCAGTTCATGTCAATAACGTCACACCCTTTCCCCTACTACTTTCTATTGTGATCGTTAAAAGAAACTGAGGTAGTCTCTGCTGTCAGTGGCCAGACTGGGCTGAACCAATTAATAAAGTCCCTTACGTGTTACTTGGACTTGTTATATGGGCATGCCCCAGGCATTACTGTAGTCAGCACTTGAATAGGAAACATCATGATCTCTGCGGCTCCTACTAGGGAGCCCTCAACGTCCAATGGCTTTCAAATCTTGTCCAGGTGGACTAGCTGGGGATGCTGAAAACATCCTGGTCTGTGATTTTGCATGTCCCTAGTGATCACTTCCAGTTATGATTGCTTGAGAATTATCAGACATACAGTCCACCAATGGAAAGCAGTTAGTTTTAGGCCTGTTGATTCTTGAGATATTGGACCTTAAAAATCACATTATTCTGGTTCATCATCTACCTCCCTCTCCCTAGTCCAATTATAACCTGTTTTAAGTGGCTAATATCTCAAGAACTGTCCCTGAGTCCCATCAATGATACCCACCAACTCTCAGAAATACCAGATAAGGACCATATGTGCTCTGCTGAGGAGGTCTGTCCACCATGGTTGTAGCATCGAGGCCAGTGACCCAGCCAGCCTGCCCCTTAGCTTGTCTCAACTAGACACTGGTCACTGCATGTCTTGTATCCACTTTTCATGGGGGTAATTAGCCGGCTTCTATTATGGTAAAAAGAAAAGGAGTACTTGTGGCACCTTAGCGACTAACCAATTTATTTGAGCATAAGCTTTCGATGAAGTGAGCTGTAGCTCACGAAAGCTTATGCTCAAATAAATTGGTTAGTCTCTAACGTGCCACAAGTACTCCTTTTCTTTTTGCGAATACAGACTAACACGGCTGTTACTCTGAAACCTTCTATTATGGTGTAAGTCAGTGATGTCAATGGAGCTATACTGATTTATAGCGGGGTCTGGCCCAATATGTTCTCTGTAACCCTTGATTTTTTGTTGTTTCTCTTTTCGTTTTGATTATACTATACATCCTTGAGCATTTCATGGAGAATTCGAAGAGGTGGAAAATTAAGGAATACATTTCTGTGGGTGCAAGTTGTAATATGGCCAGCAAAAGTTTGCCGGCATCTGTTTTTAATTGATTGTTCCACCCTGAAGTGAAAACCACTGTCCAAGAACTTCATTACTTTTCCCTCCAAATTGATTTTTAAGCACATATTTCTATTTCCAGTGACGTTGTTACATATTTGTTTCTCACCTTCATGTATTACACTTCTCTGACAAGACCCTCTGCAGAGACATTGAAGAAATAAATTCTTTTTTTTTTTTTGGTTACTTTTTTGCTGCGTCTGTGCAGGGTATTTGTTTGCAGAGGGCTTGTATTAACACTCCATACTGCCTTAGACTAAGCAGACTAATAGACTCTTTCAGCACCTCTGTAGCGCTGCCTGCTGTGGTAATCATTCAGCGGTCATGGCTCTCTGCAAACAGCAGCACTGAACTCGCCTTTCAATTACTAGTTTATTATTCTAAGATGTCTGGGGAGCTGAGTGGTGATAGCCATATGCCAATAGAGGTATGGACTTCTTGTGAAGTTCCACACTGGAGACTGAAAGCAAAATTGGGGGTCAGAGCAGTTCTCTTACGCTGGTGACTGACAACATCTGACATGGCCTTAAAACAACCAGCCCAGAAGGGAAAACAGCTAACCTCCAAATTCCTAATAAATGGCAGTTTAGCTCGAAGGTCAATGTTTCTTTTTCCCACTTGGCTGGGTTTTGGGTCAAGGTGAAGGTGTGTTAACCTATCAGGAAACCTTTATACTTGATGATACTAGTCTAACATGCCAGACTGGTCAGTGTACAAAGCTCTTACAGGTATTTCACTCCAGTACTTCCTAGATGCAGTGAGTTGATCACCTTGGGATTTCCTGTAGGCAACGTAAGAGCAATCAATTTTTTGGGCCAGTATGAAAGACTTGAAATTGGAGGTGAAGTGGGAGTCAGGATCCCCATTCCAGGCAGATGAAAATGGAGTTTTTCATGGTGTTGGCGTGCTTGGCTGTGCGTGGAGTGAATTAGACACTGTAACTTTCACACAGCACTTGTTCTGGACTGGTCCATGCAATCATCCTTGGAGGCGAGCTGAGATATAGACTGAAATAATAAAAGAACCAGACATCATCTTGAAAACACATCTGTTGGGTCTGCAATGTATTTGTTTGCCTGTAAAGTTTAGATACTTTGAAAATAAGAATGTTATAGGACAATAAAGAAAGATATTGAGATCTTAAGCTCTTTTGCAATACAGAAAAGCTGAAGTCAATTTAAATAATTCAGGTATGCTGAGTAAAAAAAAAGAAAAAGAAAAAAAGAGGGACTGTTCAGTGGCTCCACAAATTTGGGCCCTAATCCTGACAGCTTTTGTCAGTCCTTATTCTAGCAAAATGCTCACTGAAGTCAATTTACCTGGTCATTGTTGAATTCTCAGTTAAGCATCTCTGGGAATTTTATTGCCCACTTAGCACCCTCTTTAGGAACCATGGTTTATTTTCCATTCCAGTCCCTGGTGCCCTATTCCTGATTGTCTTTCTGTCTTCTACACAACACACCTCAGATACACTTCCAAGTTGTCCCTCACCTCCGACTAGCTTGAAGTGGAAATTCATGATTGGAATTTGCACTCCGAACCAATGAATGGCAAAATATTGTCACCTGGGTACCAGGCCAGTGCAAACACTCTCCTCTCCTCTCCTTAGTAGGACAGAATCATAGCAAAGTGTATGCAGTGAAATCAGGTGACTAAGTGTGTATTCTAACATCTGCTTTGAAACCTGCCTGAGGGGAACCTGTGCCTCTTTCACTGTTAAAGCTTGAATCCATAGATACTGGAAATTTGGCAGTCACTGAATTAGGGCCCAGACCTGAATTCCTAACTTGGGCAAACTGGGACCTAGCAGTTGTGCGCACACATGAATATTTGACTTCACAGGCTTGCCAACAACATGGTGGGGAAGCAAATATCTGTGTGGGCTAAATTTTTATTTATTGTGTGTGTGTATATAGAGAACCAGATTTACAAAACCTAATAGTGACCAGCTTGCACCCACAGAAGCGCATGGGTGCTTTCATTCATTTGTGTGTGCAGTAACCCAGTGTGCAGACTCATATGGTTTATGACCATAAGTGAGCTGCCAGGTTTTGGAAATTTAGAACAAAGATGGGCCTGTGCAGCAAAATTTGGATCAGGAAGTGGAATTTGAGCCCCCCATATGCCAAAGGTGTCTGGATCCAGATTTTGGTTTGGGACCATACTTAGTCCAGGGCAGGAGAAACCCACGATGATCTGATATGATACGATAAAAGCTGCCAGTTAAAAAGAGCACAGTGAGGGAATGGCAGGGTAAGCAAGGAATAATAGTTCTGGGTGAGAATTAAGGGTAATAGGATATATTGCTGGGAGGAATCTGTTATAGACTAGCTGGATCAGAAGGAGCAATAGGATGAGGAAAAGAAGATAACAGAAATCAAAGGCTTATGAAAGGAAAAAGAATGGTATGGGGAGAGATTTAATCAGCTTTGAGAGGAGGGAAGCATTAATCAATTTTAGAATGATAGGGAATGGGGCCAGAACAGAGCAATGCCTACAAGTCATGAGGAAAAAGGAGAACAAGCAGTGGTTAAGGTGCTGGCATAGGACTCAGAAGACTTGAATTCTAGTCCCTGCTATGCCACAAGCTTCCTGTGTGACCTTTAGTAAGTCGCTTGTCTCTCTATGCCTCAATTTGCTACTGGTAAAATGGGGACAATAATATTTCCATACCTCACTGGTGTCTTGTGGGTATAAATACACTAATGACTGAGAGACACTTAGCAGACACTGAGGTAGAGGGGGCTTTATAAACACATAGATTAGCAAGATCTTATATAGTGGTTCATAGATACCAAGGTGGGGCCTAAATACCAGCCTCATAGGAACTTTAGATTATTATTGTGTAATAATGCAGTGGTGTGCAGAAGCTCCAATCAGTATTGGTGCCACATTGAACTAGGCACTGTAGAGGGCTCAGTCATTGGCTTGACTGGATGGACGTGCAGGAGTATAAAGAGGAAGAAGAAGTCTGTGTGGCCTCCCCAAACCTTGGATTGGGGCACACCAGAGAAAGCAGGTGCTGTGATTCTGTGACACATGTCCTGCGAGCAGATGGACAGGGAATGGGGAGGGAGGGATGGGCAGAGCTGCTGAGCCACCATGGGAGAGGAGAGGTTGTAATTGCTCCAGACCCATAGTGAAACGGGGAGCAGAGAGGGATTCTCACTTCATTCCCTGTATTGTCCTGGGGTCATGCAGCTATGCATTGCTGCTTGCTCAGGGCAGAGTCTAGCTATAAACAAGACTGGGCTGTTGCTAAGACATAGGAATTATGTATGCCAGCTAACGATAAGCATACACACTACAAGAAAAGAGGCTAGAAAAGAGGCCTATTAAAAGCATCACAATTACCTCTTCCTGCTGAATGCAGTATCTCCTATCCTAAGTAAGAAGACTTAGCTGCCAAGCTTTGTACCATTCCAGGTGTGACATTTTATGCAAATTGTTTAATGAGATAATTTGCATATAACCAAAAATTCACTTGACACCGCAAACTTCAGCATAGGGTCAATACACCCTGTCCCAAGCAGCAGTGGGAGTAAGACATGGAGCTGCACAAAACTGGGCCGTGGTGAGGTTTGGTAGGTAGGAAAGTGGGTAGGTGGGAGCGTTGCTAGAGATGTTGGACAAAGTGGGTAAATTCTGGGGTGTCTGAGTGCTGTGTAGGGGTAGCTGGATGCTGTCATGGGTAGGCAGGTGGGTCTCAGGGTAAGGGTTCTGGGAGCTGGTGGCTGGGATCCTTCTGGTGGGTGGGGATCTGGGGTCTTATACGTATTCTTCACACTGTCCGTTGATGTCACCTAGCGTAACCTAATGGGAATGATGATCATATCTGGCAGTCCTTGATCAGGCAAACCTCCTCATGGAAAATCCTGTCAATATTCACCCATTGGGTTCAGATATTCCTTAGGGACTAATGGGTTTCTAGTACCCATTAATCTCCTTCCTTTGTCTGTATTTGCCACCGCTAATAACCAACGAGTCATGGGCATGAACGCTCCTGGCAATGAGAGTTCAGCACATCTCAGAAGAATTTGCATCTCTCAGCAAGAAGGAGCTTTCTCTCCATCCCTGAGGCCTGTCATTCAGTAGGCGATAAGGAATGTAATGAAAATAATAGAATTAGCTAATTTGCCGTGTTTTCTTAGCTAAAATAGGCTATTTAATTTTTTCCATGTACAACTGGATACACTCTGTGAAAATAATTACATAGGTTCTGAGCTTGCAGTCCCTAATCAGTTAAATGCATGGGTGTTTTGCCTGAGTAAGAACTGAGGAATCAGGTCTATAGTTTCTTTTACATATTTCTAGCAACTCAAATCTATATGGGAGCAAAGTGTCATAATGAAGACAGGAGTGAAACCAGCCTTTAGTGCCTGTGAATCATGTGATACTTACTCCATGTGGCAGTCCTGTAGGAGACCTGTACCTTTGCGTTGTTGTTACCAGGTAAAAGGACAAAAAAAATCAAGTGAACCAGCCGAAAGATTTAGCCTTTGTTCAAGTCTGTTTCAGTTTGCCCTCTTCCAATGAAAAGAGGCCCAAGTATGAGTTAATTAAGGACCAGGTTCGTGCTCAGCTGGAGTAGTACTTTACTCCACTTGTTTCAGGTAACTGATTGTTACTACTCAATGTGAGTAAGGGTGGCACAATTTGACCATAGAGAGCCCCCAAGCCACAATGTATGTGAAGGGTCTTGTTCGGTAGGAGCTCTGAACAAGTCTAGGTAATATGCTAAAATAATAGTTTTCACCAGTGCTGTGTGTGTTTGTGTGTGTGTGTTTACATCAGATAATCTTCTTTTGGGAAAGGAGAGTCTGAAAATGCCTAGAAATAAGTAGATGTCAGCTTCTAATAAGCTGCTGCAACTCTGCTCATAGAAAAGACCTCTAGCAAAAGCTACATCATCATCTTGAGATGGAATTTCCCTTTCAGGTTATTTCAGGTGATTCTGGTAGGCAGAAGCGTTTTGCTTTCGAACAATGAGTCCATTACCAAAAGATTTCTCATTTTATAGTCTAGTACATTGCCGATTGTAGGCTTGAAAGCTGAGAGGTTTTCCACCACATGGTTACATGTGAGGGCAAAGTTTAGATCCTGGAAGCAGCCTCTGAAGGGAATAGGAATTTGAACAGAGATAATAAAAGGAAAAAAGTTCTTAATGTTCAGATGGATTTACTGGGGGGAAGGAGGGAAAGGGAAGCATTCAAAATATGCATGGAGTTGGAATTTCTGAAGGGCTTAGTGCTAAAAGTCCTTAGTTGCTTGGAATGGATGCTAAAAATGTGTTACAAAATAGCTGCCAGAAGCATTGGGTTTAATAAACTCTTCTGAACTGGCAAAACTGAAAAGAGTTAGATTGTTACCTCTTCAGAAAATCAGAGGAAGATCGTTAATGAAGACAATTTTATAACTTATGCTACACTGACTGCGGGAAAGGTGAACTTGACATCTGCTAGATCAGATCGATGCAGCAAATTCTATGTCAGGATGTCACAATAAAAGTGTGTAGAGATTATACAAAAGATGACCTCCCCAAGCTGAAGCAAAAATCTGTTGCTCCCAGCTAAATGGAGGATTTCATACACAGTTGCATGGACTTCAGTGGGAGCAGAATCAATTGCAAGATGATCATACTTGGGGTTTTTTGGAACTACCAGGGCAGCAAATACTTTTCTGGCCCAGTGCATTATCAAAGCTGCAGAACAGATGGAGCTTGACTGGCTCAGAGAGTTATGAGATTTAAGTCCTTGCTAAAAGAAAAACTGATAATGCCTTAATATTCTGGTTGACTCTAAGGGCTTATCGAAATATGTATTGCAATAATTCTTCTTTTGAACCTCCTACTTGTAGTTTATTCTCTTTGTTAATGTTTTTATAACTACATGAGACTCATTAAATCAGATCCAACTGTTTCTTTTTGGATGAGTGGTCACATTTACACAGAGCCTAAACTGTGATATTTTTGGAATAAGTAGATCTTGCTAGTAGATCTGTGTCCAGGGTTGAGACATTGGTGGCCTGATTCAAAGTCCATTGAAGTCAGGTGAAAGATTCTGGTTAACTTCAATTGGCTTTGGATAAGGCCCCTATTGAGGATCCATGCTAGATGGAATGGGGCTTTGGCCCTACTGCGTTTAGAGAGTGTATGTGGTTCCCTAAATGTAAGACTGTATTGCTGTTTACAATAATTTTATGTGAATCTATAGTATCCTCACTCTCATTATGACATAAAGAAGGGTATATTAAAATTGAGAATGTCATAGGTATATGTTGGGTCCATTTGTTATGGCTCCCAATAGCCATACACCAAAGAATTCCCCTCCAAGGAACTTAATATTTGTGCACATTTAGAAATGTGGCTTCCTTTTATGGATCTGTGGGAGTGAATCAGTACTGTATGCACTAAAGGCCTAATCCTGATTCCATTCAGCTCAGTGCTAACACTCCCATTAACCTCCATGGGTGCAGGACTGGGACCTCAGATTGTAGATTAGTATGATAGTAGGGCCAGATCCTCACACCAATGTATACCAGCTGAGGATGTGGGCCATAGTTTTTATGCTCAGAGAATACAGGTTATAAATGGTGTTATTTTATCTCCCAGTTATTTTTTTATTATGTTTGGATGGCTGAAAAAACAATAAACATCTCACAGGGACTGCAGAGGTCCCTTCCAGTGTCTTATTCTGGAATTTGCATAAAATCTTTTTACCGCTTTCATACATTTTGGGATTTCCCCCCCATTCCAAAGATTATTTTATGCATAGGTATCAATGTGAAGTGGGAAACATATACATACGCCATCCTTTCCATCTCCAGCTCACACTTCTCCAGACACTTGGGTTGGAGATAATAGTGAGTGCACTTCATCTGCGCTTCTGACCCCCATCTTCAGTGGAATTAGGCTCAGGGATGAATTTGGCACATTGTGTTTATTTTGAGGCACCAGCAGTAGCCCATTCCACTTCTCCCGGCCACCGCTTGCAGTCAAAGTTAATTACGACGTTTGCATGGTCAGCACATTCTTGCGGAAGAAAGAGCCCGCCCTTCGTCCACATGCAGATCGTAAGAGATATTTTCAGCAGTGTGCAGCTGTAATCAACAGACCTCGTCTTGGCAATTTTAATCCCCTGCTGTCTAGTTTGGGGCTGCTTGTTATGCAGCCAGCATTCACTCAACATAATGGTTGCTACCTGCCAATGTGCTTTGAGGGATATTGTTAGCATTAAATTTGCCATTTACATTTTCATGTTTGACATAATTGAGGAATGAATGCTCTTATGAAAATTAAACTTGTGGTCCTCCTGGACTACTGTAACCCTGTTAAAATGTAATGCGATTCTTGATGCGTCTTCTTTAGGTTTTTATTAAATAGAATATCCGTATGACTAATTCCCCTGGCCTAAATGTAGGCTGGGAAGGAGCATTATTGATAGAGCTGAGCACAAATGGCCCTCTATACTCAGCCCTAATGGCCTAATAATGCATTATACTTGAATCAGAAATACTTTGAGTTGTAGTGCTTATTGCCATTATTGAAAACACCTGGATGCTCCATTCATCAAGGTTATATCAAAATGGGCCCATTTGTTTATTAGTCTGTCAGTAAACGTCTTTATTTAGTTTTGTGTTCTACCGCTTTGGGTTGAACTGGAGGGAGGATGGGACCATGCAGTGCATCTTTTTGTGGTTTCCCATTATTAGTTTTCCTTGAAAAAGAAAGATAATGAAAAGTTTGGATGGCTTCATAAAGAGACCATTATTCTCAGGCATTATGTTTCTTTCGCAAGTTAAGGGAGAGAAAAACCAAACACATTACCTATGTAATCAGTATGGGCTGCGTAGCAGAGCGGCTTGCCTGAGATTAACATTTAAAATGTGGATCATAGTAATACAGACTCCAGTGCATTCAGTTCCCATTGCTACAGCAGTCCAGTCCTACACAAGACTTTTCTGTCCAACGGTCCTTCAGCTTGTGCCAGTATTTTCTGTTCTCAGCGCTACTTGCCGAAGAAGGATGTGAGGAAGGATGGCTAAATCGGAAGAGTAGGACTAACCCCTGGTCTACACTACAAATTTATGTCCGTATAACTGAGTGATGCAGTTATACCAACCTAACAGCGCTAAGTTTTCTCCCGTTGACACAGCTATTGCCTCTCGGAGAGGTGGAGTGCCTACACTGACGGGAGAAGGTAGCGTCGTCACTGAGTGCTATAATGGCGCAGCTACAGCCGTGCTGCAAGTGTAGAGAAGCCCTAAGGAAAGCTAGTTTCAGATCCCAGCTCCACCACAGACTTCCTCTGTGAAGTTGGGCAAGTTACTTAGCCTCTCTGTGCCTCAGTTTCCCCATCTGTAAAAGGATCAATTAGTTAAAATTTGTAAAGTGCTTTGAAGTTGAAAAATGTCATTTATTGGGATGAAGAGAATTCTGGTTTTCCAATTGAACTGAATACAGGTGGTTGAATTTTTTTGGTCAATACATTTCCCCAATTGGTTTAATTGAACCAGGTTTTTTTGGGGGGGAAGGAGGGGGAATGTTGATTTCAGTGAAGTGTTCAATTTTTCAGTGGAAAAATTCAAAATGCAGCTTTTTGAATTGACGTTGAAAATGTCGATATTTTGAAACAAAATGTTGAATCCGAAACAGAAAATGTCAAATTTTTTGGGTGTTGACGTATCCAAGTCAAAATTCTACAGGTCTTTTCATTCTGTAAAAAAAAATTAAATTAGATCTTTTGACTTTTCCTCCTGTTTTGGGATGAAAACAAATGTCAACATATAGTAATGCCTGGTGGGACTGAAATTTCATTTTCCAAACATCTCTCAAACCAAATACAACTGATAAAAAAACATTAATCATAATGTTTCAAGAATTAAATTTTAAAAAATTACTCTGAGGAGGGGGGATACAAACACCAGGAATGTTCAGTGGAAATCGCATCTAGTTCATCCTTTCCACTGTAAATTTGTGTGAATCAACTTTAAATTATAGCCCACATTTACTGTTCATACTCTGTACTGTTCATTTCCTGGCTGCACATAGGAGCAATGTAGTTAGCATCTTTTTAGTGGTTACACCCAGTGTGAGAACGTAGAATGCAAACAATAACTGAAATGGTTTGAAAAAATTTTTGAGAATATTTTTTAAATGTTTGTGTTGATTTAATCAGATAATGAAACCACTGATTTCTGCTCAAATGTTGATAATAAGCCTGCAAAACAGGTGTAAATTATAAAAATAGAACTTGAAAGCCAGGACTCCCAAGTATATTGTGTATTGGAATCTGAAACCGGCCACTGGGCAGGTAGATACAATGCCAAACAGGAATGAAGTAGACCTGAACCAGAAGTTTTCTAAGTTTAGGCTGGGTAATACTGCATCACAATTTTAGGGTGCTGCATTATATTACATTGTGATGCTGGCCAAGAAGCATAGGGCAGTGTTGGGGTTTGCTGAAAGTTGTGATTACAATGTGCTTACTGTCCTTTAAAACCAGGATATGAGCTCTAATGCCAAGTTATGGGGTTGTAGGTCTGTGAGCTCAGCCTTCTGTTGTATAAACCAGAGGAGATAAATGAAAACCGTGGAAGGAGATGCTGGTGCTCTGTCCTCCTAGCTTCTCATAAGTTATTTTTTAGTTATTTAAAAATCCACTTAGGAAATGTATTTCTAAATTTCTGACTTGTCATGAAATGCCAGGAGAGTATACAGCTGTGTAATTCGCAAAAAGAAAAGGAGTACTTGTGGCACCTTAGAGACTAACCAATTTATTTGAGCGCAAGCTTTCGTGAGCTACAGCTCACTTCATCGGATGCATACTGTGGAAAGTATAGAAGATCTTTTTATACACACAAACCATGAAAAAATGGGTGTTTACCACTACAAAAGGTTTTCTCTCCCCCCACCCCACTCTCCTGCTGGTAATAGCTTATGTAAAGTGATCACTCTCCTTACTATTACCAGCAGGAGAGTGGGGTGGGGGGAGAGAAAACCTTTTTTAGTGGTAAACACCCATTTTTTCATGGTTTGTGTGTTTAAAAGGATCTTCTGTACTTTCCACAGTATGCATCCGATGAAGTGAGCTGTAGCTCACGAAAGCTTTCAAACCACACACAGCTGTACTTCAGGTCTGGGCAAGGTACTTCACGTGTCACAGCTAAATGCAAGGTGGAACAGCATAAGTAGTTAGCATGTAAGGGACGAATCAAGGTAGAGTGGCCTGTTAAACATCTCTGCAGTCATAGGACAAAAAGTGGGTTATAGACTGTTGTAATAAACCATAAATCCAGTCTCTCTGTTCAGTCCATGATTTTTAGTGTCTAGCAAAATTATGAATTTAAGCTCCCAGGCTCATCATTTGAAAGTGTGGTGCAGGTTTCCTTTGAGGATGAAGACTGAAAGGTCAGACCTAGAGTGATCACTTTGTGAAAAGTGTTCAGCTGCAGGTGATGGGGTATTTTTGTTATGAAAAGACTACTTATGCTAAACAATCGGTTCCACCTTGCATTTAGCTGTGATGCTCGGGGTACCTTGCCCAGACCTGTGAAGAAGAGCTCTGTGTGGTTTGAAAGCTTGTCTCTCTCACCAACAGAAGTTTGTCCAATAAAAGATATTACCTCATCCACCTTGTCTCTCTAGAAGTGTGTACAAGCAGTTTCATAGAACATTCACTCCACATACTATAGGCGTTTAGAAAAACTGGGTACCAGCTATTCTATCTGAAGAGAACTGTGGTCAAATGAACATTTTGGGGGGAAGTGGTGGTGGAATGTTGTGGCACTGTATGTATGTCACTAGGTGGCATGAGTGACCATTAAGGAGGAGGAGCTACTGTAGAAGTCTGGAGTTTCAGCACAGGTCATTTTAAGAGACTAAGAGTATGTCTACACCGCAGTAAAACATCCATGGCTGGCCTCTGACTTGGGCTTGTGAGGGTTTGGCTGCAGGGTTATAAAATTGCAGTTTAGATGTTCAGGCTCAGGCTGGCGTGTCCCAGAGCCCAGGCTCCAGTCTGAACCCGAACATTTACATGGTAGTTTTATAGCCCTGCAGCCTGAGCCCTGAGAGCCAGTTAACAGGGGCCAGATGTGGATGTTTTATTGTGGTGTAGACATACTCTAAATTAATGGCTCAAGGGATTGTATAAAGGTATAGGCAGTCACTGCTTGCTCCCTTGTGGCCAGGTGTGACTCTGCAGGTTAGCCCCACCTTACTTTCCCCAATTGAGCAGCAGTAAATTCACTAACACAGATCTGGGCAAGGAGAAGCCAACACATACTAACAAAATAGCATGTCCCCTTTAATAAGGTTTCAAAAAAGGAGCAATTACAATAAACAATTCATAATGTCCTCACTTCAGAACCATTGTTCAGGGCC
Source organism: Caretta caretta (assembly GCF_965140235.1). Classification (NCBI taxonomy): domain Eukaryota; kingdom Metazoa; phylum Chordata; order Testudines; family Cheloniidae; genus Caretta; species Caretta caretta. The sequence continues at coordinate 181,059,039 of NC_134207.1, forward strand.
CCCAAACTTAAAGTCCACAAACAAAGGCTCTGAGTGAGAGTGGTCAGGCTGGTCTCCTAGAGCCTGAGAGAGGAACCACTATCCACTGCAGCCTGAACAGCTTCCTGTTCCTGTTTAAATAGACCATCCAAGGGCAGGGCTGGGCCTCCTTGATTACATGCAGGCAGTCCCTGGCCATAGGATCCAGCCTGTCCCTTCAATGGGTGGTTCACTGCTTCTCAGATTGGTAATGGGACACTGAGCTTTTGATTTCTAGGGCACTCATCCCAACGATGGCAAGGAAGGTGCTACATATTTGCCAGTTGTGACTGTGAGCAGTTCTAAGGCCATTTCCATAGGGTAGTTTTACTTTTTCTGATGTCATGGTGGCATTAGAAATGTTGGTATCTAATCTAGTCTGTCTATATTAGTTATGATTTTGGATCTACGGAAATACTAGAGTTGGTCAACATTTTTCAGATTTTGTCAAAGATGTGTCTCCAATATACCTGTTGATGGGGGCAAGAAAATTGGGGGAGCATTTGCACAAAAAATCACAATGTTCCTGTTTTTCAGCCAACTGTAATAAATATGCCCAGATGCTTAGACAATGGATATAGATTCTTATTAACCTGAAGGCAAATAACGTGATTGGTGCTCACGCCAGGTCCTGTGCAGGGCTGTTCCCACTGTAATACTGCTGCCAGTGTTTGTGTACCACTGCCCTGTTGGATTGAATGTCAGACCAGCTCAATTATGTGTGATCACAACTTCCTCTAGTGTTGCCCAACAGGTATGGTAACATCATTGGCTAGCTCAGTGGAGAAGCCATGGACTGGATAGGCTTAGAGAACAAGGCATCGTTTCAGAACAGAGATGAGATCTACTGGTGGGACTGGGATAGCACGGGGAAGCTCACCTGGCTTATTCCCATGGTATACTTTTTGTGTGGATAAATAGAATTTGGTTTCCAGTGCTGTCAGTTTAGGACATTTCACCAGCATTAAGTTTTCTTTAAAAATAAAATCAAAGGTCAGCACAGCAGGCTTTTATTCTTGAACATTATGAACTGGCTGCAGCATTCACTTCCACATGCAAGCTGATTCATACTGACAGGGAACAGATATAAATTCCTGGGTGTAACAGCAGGTGTACAAATCCTAGGTGTAACCCCGTGTTTCTTTTCATAATGACCCACAGGAAAGCGGCATCTTAAAGCTGAACTTTAATAACAGGGAAGGAGTTGAAAGAAAAAAATAGTTATAAGTCTTAAAATATTAGTTTGAAAACACAGTCATTTTTGCTCAGGGCATATCTAACAAAAGTGTTACTATGCCAACCACTTTATTATAGGAAAAGCTGGGCAAGTGATTTAAACCAAAATGTTTACAGTTGGCCACTAATTGTGTACTCCTCATTTTCTAGATGGCCAGTGTGAGGCACTTGAGATGAGATTTGAAGACGTTTTGAGTGCTCATAATTGCAACTGAACTGGGTTGGAGCTGTGCACTGAATATATGAAGCACTATAAAAAATGCTACATATCCTGAAAAATCAAGTCATAGGTGTCTCAGGTTGAGTGCCCTAAATCAGTGGTCACTTTTGGCCTTAATCTCTCTGTACATTATTTTCTTATCTGTAAAATGGGACAATAATTACAGCTGGTTGAAACTTGGGATTTCTATTTTGCAGGAAACAATCATTTACTAAATTTCCATCAAAATGCAAATTCTGAAAATATTTTGTATAGAAAATCTCATTTAGGAAAAAAATTCAACATTTCATTTTTAAACAAAATTTTGGTTTCAATTTTATTAAAAATATATTTTTATTTTTTCACATTATTTCATGACATAGTAGTTAGTAGTAGTAGTACATAGTATGACAAGTCATATATCAACCCATGCCATGTTATGACATAATGTAATAGTCAAAATGTTCTATTTCATATTTTTTAAGATCATTAAGGCAGCTGCTACTTAGTACAGATTGAAACCAGTTGTCTTATTTTCTAGATTGACGTGTCTCCTGTTTGTGTTGTAAGAAACAATTTGACACTTTCAACAACAGAAAAAAGATAAACACTAATTAGAATCAGAACAGCTTTTTCAACATTCTTGTCATTTTTCAATATTCAGAGTCATATGTAAGATAAGATGTTTCAACTGGTATTGTCTAGAAGTTGCCCATAATGCTTTAAAAATAAACTAATATAGAATAAATTAATATAGGATTTTTCCTATTATATTATAATCTGTTAACAGTAATAATATAAAATGACATCATGTCAATTTTGTTTGAAATGATATTTCAAAATTTTTCTGAAATGAAAAATTTTTCATTTCCCCAAATTTCATTTTGAAATTTTGTTTGTGAGAAATGTCACTGAAACCAGCATGAGTCTATGACAAGTTTCAGTTCTGTCAAAATGGCATTGTCCAACAATAAACTGTTTTGATGAAAATTCTCCAAGCAGCCCTAATAATGATATCATCTGTTCTCCCCGGGATGTCATTACTGTTTGTCAAGTACTCAGATACTATGGTGGGAGCATCATAGAAAAATCCAAGAGGAAACTGATTATTTTGTATTCAGTGCATGGTTTGGGTGGTGCGCATTAACTAAGGGGTTGGGACACACGCTGCATGAGAAGGTTAAAAGAAACATTCATTAATGGCACACTGAATGAGGGCAGGAGTCCTGTGGAAAAAAAGTACGTGATTATGTCATTACAGCCTGTATCATCATGAATATGCACAAGGAGGGCAAATTAAACTTGCACAAGCAACTTTAATTCAGGCATTTACTGAACTTGGAGTGCTTGACTTTGTGACCTTAGTGTTCTTTTCATGTAGCTTATTGGGCTGTAATAACAGATATACAGTGTGGAAGCTAGTAGAATCCCCATTCTGCTCCAGCAAAAGGCTGCATGTATTGATCAGAAGTAACCCGCTACATGCGGAATTGATCTATTACCAAAAGTAATTCAGTTTAAGCATAAACTCCAGTTTATATCTTCTTCCCAAACTCAGATACCCCGAGCAGAGGTTCCTACCACAGGCCCTGACTGTTTCTGAACCTAGGTTTCTCTCTAGAGATGGGCTACTCCCCTTCCCTTATATTCTGTGTGGTGCTTTACAAGCCACAGCTGCCTGAGTCAGTAATTGGAATTTTCTGCGGCTCCCTGCAAGGTGCACCAGTAGGAGGATCCTACCACTGTGTTTCAAGATGCTTTTTTTTCCTCTGAAGATGTGAGGCCAGTGGGAAAGCTTGTTGGTTATGGCGTGTCTGGAGGGTCCATTATCAATCTGAGTCTGTTTGAATTGTTGTCTAATTCTGTAAAATGGATATGTGGTGTATGGAAAACTGCATTAAAATTTTAAGCTATCACTTTACATTTCTTAGGGTTTTCCTGGCTCTGCTTGCAGGCTAGGGAAATGTGCGATCAGAGTCAGTCTGCAATCAGCCAGCCTGCAGTAATGTGGGGTGAATCATGCCTCTGTGTTTTAGGGAGCAGCCTGCTTTGGCTCTCTCTGGTTTTGAGTTCTTGTGCATTCTGAATTCTAAGAAATAACCGTCTCGCAAGAGTATTTTATCTTTTGATCTAGCTTCTCTGTGTGTATGCCATGAACATGACAGTTATACATTTTCCCAGAGCCTGGGATGGGTATAAATAAGAAACTGAAATAGCTATATATGGGGTTTTATTTATTTATTAAAGGGAAAGAAAAGCCCCACTCTGAAAATTTTGTTAGTAGGGACACCCCAAATGTTCAGACATATTGTGCATCTTCTCCTCACATGCAGTGAATACTTACAGACTAGTTCATCTCTAAATAAGTCTTACCACATGGCAGGTCAGGATCAGCTAGCATGACTCCAGGATGCTGGGACAGAGTATGGTGCAGCAAAATATCAGACATCTCCTGCAATGGAGCAATAAATATATCCATTTCAAACACTTTCTATCTATCCATTTATTATTAATTATTATTATTACAACAATGGTCAGCTGGCTGTGAAGGAGTCTTACACAGAAACAAAGGAGATTAAAGCTCCTCTAACCATAGGTCTGAAGACGCAGCTGAAAGTAAATTATTCTTCACATTAAAAAAAATCTAAGCAATAAAGAGCTTAAAGTCTTGATTTAAGGCAAAAGAAACCCTAAAGAACCCAGATTTTTACAGGTCTTGCAGGTACCATGCGGGAGTGTAAGTGGGAGACAGGACTCATGTCTAGTTGGCAGCCGGTATCAAGTGGAGTGCCCCAAGGGTCGGTCCTGGGGCCGGTTTTGTTCAATATCTTCATAAATGATCTGGAGGATGGTGTGGATTGCACTCTCAGCAAATTTGCGGATGATACTAAACTAGGAGGAGTGGTAGATACGCTGGAGGGCAGGGATAGGATACAGAAGGACCTAGACAAATTGGAGGATTGGGCCAAAAGAAATCTGATGAGGTTCAATAAGGATAAGTGCAGGGTCCTGCACTTAGGATGGAAGAATCCAATGCACCGCTACAGACTAGGGACCGAATGGCTAGGCAGCAGTTCTGCGGAAAAGGACCTAGGGGTGACAGTGGACGAGAAGCTGGATATGAGTCAGCAGTGTGCCCTTGTTGCCAAGAAGGCCAATGGCATTTTGGGATGTATAAGTAGGGGCATAGCGAGCAGATCGAGGGATGTGATCGTTCCCCTCTATTCGACATTGGTGAGGCCTCATCTGGAGTACTGTGTCCAGTTTTGGGCCCCACACTACAAGAAGGATGTGGATAAATTGGAGAGAGTCCAGCGAAGGGCAACAAAAATGATTAGGGGTCTGGAACACATGACTTATGAGGAGAGGCTGAGGGAGCTGGGATTGTTTAGCCTGCAGAAGAGAAGAATGAGGGGGGATTTGATAGCTGCTTTCAACTACCTGAAAGGGGGTTTCAAAGAGGATGGCTCTAGACTGTTCTCAATGGTAGCAGATGACAGAACGAGGAGTAATGGTCTCAAGTTGCAGTGGGGGAGGTTTAGATTGGATATTAGGAAAAACTTTTTCACTAAGAGGGTGGTGAAACACTGGAATGCGTTACCTAGGGAGGTGGTAGAATCTCCTTCCTTAGAGGTTTTTAAGGTCAGGCTTGACAAAGCCCTGGCTGGGATGATTTAACTGGGAGTTGGTCCTGCTTCGAGCAGGGGGTTGGACTAAATGACCTTCTAGGGTCCCTTCCAACCCTGATATTCTATGATTCTATGATTCTATGACTCCTTGGGTCTATTCCTGGCTTGTCTACTGGCTCACTGTGTGACCCTGAGCTAGTTACTTAACTTCCCTGGTTCTATTTCCCCACCTTGAAAATACATATTATAATCTATCACTCTGTAAATACTGAGTATGTTATTATCAATTCAATTGATACGGTTGATTAATATTTGGAAAGTGATTTGATATCCTCAGATGAAGGGTTCTGGAGAAGTGTAAAGTATGATTCTTATTTGGAAAGAAGTGAAAAGGACACTTAAAATAATTTAGAACAAAACAATATGAAGTGCTCATAGTTCTGAAGGTACTGTAGAGCCAAGCAATATTTTTCCAAAAGAAAGTAAAATGTTTCGATTTTACTGCCGGTAACACTAGGTGGTGCTAATCCACAGATGGTACACTGGTGGAGATTGGTACATATTCTGGTCTGTGCCAATGCCAAATATATTCTACCTAGTGGTTCAAAGTGAAAACTGTGTAGCCTTACTTGAAGGCTAATGTTCAGTTCATCAGTAGTGGAATGGCAGGTGCGGTGGAAGAAGATATGGAAACGTTAGCTAAGTTCTTGTAGAGAAACCAGTATTGCATTATTTGATCCAATCAAACTTGGGTAAATGGGAGTTTTCAAATTGCTTTCACCTGAGTTATCTCAGTGGATAGACTAAAAAGCATCTGATTTGCAAGGGCAATTGTAGAGAATACAATTAAAATTGATTGAGTGCAAACCTTTTAATTGTATAACATTTTGATTGATGACATCAATAAACAAATCAAATTAGGGATAATGCGAACATGTTTGGGGGAATTTAGAACCCACTCAGTCATTGTGGGTTCAGAATGTCTAGACAGAACCAAACCTTTTGCGATTCAAAGTCCATTGCTCATACTGTTCCTTTAAGGTAATGTACAAAAGGGGGGGAAGCTTAGATAATACTTTACCCCTCCCAGCTTCTCCATTGTGCACTAGTGGGCTGAAAAAACAGTGTTGGGGGGCAAGGAACGTCTCAGCCCCACAGAGAGGTCTTAGAGCTGCCTAAAACTGCTTTTAGCTTGAGCCTCATCCCTTGGTGTAGGGAGCACGTTGGGGATGGGGAGGGCGTGTGCTTGAGGTGTCAGGAGCTGTAGCACCCAGCATTCTGACAAATCCTTTGCCATCAGAATGGCTCTAATTTATGCTGGACAAATCAAACCCCAGGATTATGGTAGACAGAATAGTGCCATTACATTTTCTCTGCTCTCTACCTCAAAGGTGCACTGAACTCATTTTAGGTGCACTTGTAGATTGAGCTGCTCTCCTGATTAATTGCCAGGAGAAGATCACTGAACAACCATGTGACAACTGCAGTCTCTATGCCATGCTTTGTTGGGAACCCAGGTTGACACTGGTCAAGGAAGTTAGAAGGATCAAGATACTCTGAGAGTTATCTTGCCACTGCATTTTTCATGATTTTCACTGAATCCGGAAGATTAGATACTGGTCAATAATCGGCTGTATTGTCAGTGACAGGATTGACTTTTTGAGCAGAGATTGAACACATGCCTCCTTTAAAGCAATTGGTACCTTTACCTCCTCATAGGCAGCACTAACAGCCTCTGCTAGCAAAGGCACTTTTATTTCTCCACTGGTCTTCACCAGGTAGGAAGGACCAGGGTCCAGAGCACAAGTTGCCATACCAAATTCTCCCAGTGCATCCAGAGCCTCCATTCTAAGGTAAGCCACGCTGACTGAAACTCAGAGAAGACTTCGTATTTATTCCCTCTAAATATTACCTTGCCACCACAGAAGCAGATAGTTCAGTGCAGATCCACTCAGTTTTATCTGCAAAGTAAGCTGAAATTTCCTCACAACAGGGAGGACGTGCATCAGCAAACAAGTGGAGACAGTGTGGATAAGCCAGGCTGTCCACTACAAGGAGCATATCTGCTGATTGAGACTTTGCAGATGCTCTGGTGGCCTCAAGAATTCAGAAAGTCTTTCTGGTGCAGTCAGTCAGCAGCAGCATGAAGCTTCTATCACTGGAGATTTAGCAGTCTGCCTCCTGGCCTCATCTTCTTTGGGTCATCTATAAATTTGAGAGACCTGTGAGGACAGAAATGCAGAGGAGTGAACCAAATCAATAGCTGAGGGCAAAAGATCAGCATAAAGTCCTACTAAACCAGCAATAAAGTGACCAGCCAGCAATGTCATATTCGTTCTCAGGGCCCTCTGGAAACATGTGGGTGAAGTGATGATGAAGTGAGCTGTAGCTCACGAAAGCTCATGCTCAAATAAATTGGTTAGTCTCTAAGGTGCCACAAGTACTCCTTTTCTTTATGTGGGTTACATTAGATTCTGAGGACTTACCTCCCTCCCTCCCTGAAACCAATGGCAAACAAACCAAGCCTTTTTTGCGCCTTTTTTTGTAAATCTGGGTTACCTGCGCAGACACGATGGCACCACAAGCATGGACCCCACTCAGCTGTACACTGTTGTTGTGAGCATTACAAACACCTCACGCCTTATCCTGGGGTATTTACACAGCAGATACAGGAGCCGCCACGTGGAACAATGTGATGCCATGCAAGCAGCCCTGCTGGAAGACATAGAGCAGAGCAATTCACAGTTGCTGGTGACAGTCACGCATCACCTTGACATGGCTGAGCGCCATTTCTGGGCCTGGGAAACAAGCACTGACTGGTGGGACCGCATCGTTGTGCGGCTATGGGATGATGAGCAATGGCTGCAGAAATTTTGAATCTGTAAGGCCACTTTTCAGGAACTGTGTGAAGAGCTTTCCCCAGCCCTGAAGTGCAGCTATACTAAAATGAGAGCTGTTCTGACAATGGAGAAGTGAGTGGTGATAGCTCTGTGGAAGCTTGCAATGCAAACTGCTACCGGTCAGTGGGGCATCAATTTGGAGTGGGGATTTGTTGTGATCCAAGTTTTCAGGGTCATTAACAGACTTCTGGTAAAAAGGGTAGTGACTCTGACCAACATGCAGGTCATAGTGGATGTTTTTGCCACAATGGGGTTCCCAAACTGCGGTGGGGTGATAGACGAAACTCATATCTCTATCTTGGCACCAGACCACCTTGCCAAAGAGTACGAAAACTGAAAGGGGTACTTCTCAGTGGTGTTGCAAGCGTTGGTGGATCACAGGGACCGTTTCACCGACATCACTGTGGGATTGTCAGGAAAGGTGCATGACTCACACATCTTTCGGAACACATGTCTGTTCAGAAAGCTGCAAACAGGGAATTTCTTTCCAGATTGCAAAATAACCATTGGTGATGTTGAAATGCCAATCGTGATCCTTGGAGACCCAGCCTACCCCTTGCTCCCATGGCTCATGAAGCCATTCACTGGCAGCCTGGACAGCAGTAAGGACCAGTTCAGCCACAGACTGAGTAAGTGGAGAATGGTGGTGGAATGTGCCTTTGGATGTTTAAAAGGTTGCTGGTGTTGTTTGCTTACTAGGTTAGACCTCAGTGAAAGCAATATCTCCATTGTTATTGCTGCCTGCTGTGTGCTCCATAATATCTGTGAAACAAAGGGAGAAAAGTTTCCGCCAGAGTGGGAGATTGAGGCAGATGGTCTGGCAGCCAATTTTGAGCAGTCAGACACCAGGGTAATAAGAAGAGCACATCGGGGGGCTCTGTGTCTCTGTGAGACTTTGAAAACCAGTTTCAGCAATGAGCCAGAGTAATGTGACACTTATCTGTGTTGTTCCTTACCAAACTGTCCTTTCCATTGCATTTCTCCCCTGTTAACTCCATCCCACCAGCTACCATTGTTGAATGAATAAAGAACCTTTTCTCCTCAATCTGGTAAGTTTTATTATGCACACAGAAACAGCAAAGACAAGTAAGATAACCTGGGGCAAAAGGGATGATAACACTGTGGGGAGAGAAACAAGGAAAGCTTGCTTACAGATGCACTGCCATAACAATCAAAGGTGTGAGAATGGGCGCCTTCTGGTCTTTATACCCTCACATGGTGTTGAGTGTGAGGGATACTGAACTTTCCCCTGCCCACGTGCCTCATAGGACATTTGGGGGGAAGAGGATGTAGAACTGGGCGATGATGGCAGCAGATACAGCACAGACTACAGAGGGACTCTAGCATCCAGCTGCCTTTCTTGAACCTCAAACAGATGCTTCAATGTGTCTGATTGCTCCTTCATAATCTGCAGCATCTCCTCCTGTGTGGCACGCTCTTGTTCCCTGCATGCTCTCCTGTCTATGTCCAGGTTCTCAGATAGTGTAATCCTTCATGCTCTGAGCTCTGTCTTGTCACTCTCGGAGGCGAGCATTAACTCATTGAACACATCCTCCAGAGTCTTCTTTTTCCACCTTCCAATATGGGAAAGTCTCTGTCCCGGTGTGGAGGATGTGCCGATGGACAAGGTTTCAGCTGCAAGGAATGCAAAGCACAAGGGTAATACTGACAGCGCATACATTGTTTCTGGTGCAAGTGTCATTTTTTTAATTAAAAAAACACCCTTCACTGCAAGCCGCAACGTAATCACAACCTCTGGCTATTGCAAGAGTCAGTTTGCTGCTCCAGCCTGGTGAGTAAGGCCACGAGGCATGGGCGAAAGGTCTTTTGATGCTGCTTTTGTGAAGACATCTTTGGGATCACAGGTTGGAACTTGAGAAAAGCCCCATTTCCCTAGCAACCTGGATGGTGCTTGAGGACAGGCACAAGGGTAAAGCCCCCCAAATAGTTTTTTTTACAAAAGCGACACCGGGTTGGGGGGAAGGGAGACAAACAGGAAGCCTCCACCTTCCCCTTTTTTTCAGTGCTGCTTGCAATACAAGGTGATCCCTTCCAACCACAACCATGGCACATTTGGGAAAGCGTGATTGTGTGACCCAGATTTCACCAGATGTGGGGCAGATTACTTGTTGAATTGTTTGCGGTTTAAGGGCTAGCATTGAAAACTTCCCCTGATTCCCTTAGGTGACCCTATGCGATATCACTCTCCTGAGGGTAACAGAGGCAGCAAGGGAGCAGATGTTGCAAGCATCTGGGTACAGACCTGGTCCTTATGCTGCAATGCTGTGTGCTGCAATGATGCCAGCAGAGTTAATACTGGAGTGGCACGGGAAAGTGTTGGATGAAATAAGGCAGCCCTTCCCAGAAACCTTCTGCAAAGAATTGCAGAGTACCTCCAGGAAAGCTTCCTAGAGATCTCCATGGAGGGTTCCCAGGCCATCCCCATGCACATAAACAGTCTTTTTCTGAGAGCACCCTCTGAATTCCTCTGAATAGCTGGAGTGGCCACCAATACCCACTACACCTAATTTTTTGTTCAGATTAAACATAAAAAATAATAGCATGTAACCCCTACAGTTTGATTGAAATGTGTACTCACCAGAGGTGCCTTCCTCAGCATCACAATCCGCCGCCAACTGGTCCTGTGACAATGTCCTCCTCATTGTTGTTCAAGGTCGCCTGGGGCTCCTGGGAGGTATCCCCAGAGTGTTTTGGGGTAGTGATGGGGTCACCGCTGAGAATCGCATACAGCTCCCCATAAAAGTGGCGTGGTCTGGGGCAGAACCAGAATGACTGTTCGCCTCTCTTGTCTTCTGGTAGGCTTGCTGAACCTCCTTTATTTTCACGCGGCACTGCTGCGTATCCCTGGTGTAGCCCTTCTCCCCCATGCCCCGTACAAGGTTGGCATGGATGTCAGCGTTTCTTCTGCTAGATCAGAGCTCTGCCTGCACAGGCTCTTCGCCCCACACAGCAATAAGATCCACCACCTCCTGTGTACTCCATGCTATAGCACGTTTATGGCCTTGAGTCTCCATGATCAGCTGTGCTGGTGAGCTCTCCACCCTGGTCAAATGGGAAATGAAAATTCAAAAGTTCCCGGGGCTTTAACAGCGGCTGTTTCCTATGTACCTGGCTGATGTGCAGTGGTGTTGAAAGTGCTCTCCAGAGTGGTCACAGTGGAGCACCGTGGGACACTTCCTGGAGGCCAGTTCATTCGAATTACACAATGCAGTGTCTACACTATCCCCGTTGACCTGTGGATGTTGAATCAAGCGCTACACCTCTCGTGGAGGTGGAGTAAAGAAGGTGACTTTACAGGCCACTTATGTTGGTGGAAGCGACTCAGTAGTGTAGACATTTACATTATTAGATTGACTTAATATGGCTTATGTCGACTTAAGTTTGAAGTGCAGACCAGGCCTCAGATATAGCCTTTCCTATCCATCCACCCAGCTAAAACTGTCATCCAAGCTCTCATTATCTTGTGTCTTGATTACTGCAACATCCTTTTCTCCAGCTATGATAAATATAATCCTGTCCTGCGCATATCCTTTCAGAATGCTGCTGCAAAGACCATTTTCCTAACCCGCCACTTTGACCATGCCACTCCTCTCTTTATATCCCTCCACTGTCTCCTCCTTCTCAATTACAGCAAACATAAGCTGCTTATCTTCATTTCAAGGCCCTTCACGCTCTATCCCACTCTACCTATCATCTCTCATTCATCATCAAAATGTTGTCTTCTGTGTCCGACTTGATGCCAACCTCCATCCCCCACTTGTTAACTTTTCAATCTAAAACCTTTGTGCTTTCTTCCATGCTGCCCCTCATGCTTGGGAAGAGCTCCCGGTGATAAACATTTGCAAAACTAACTCATTATCCTCCTTCAAATCCTTCCTTAAAACTTTCCTTTGCTTTGATGCCTGCAAAAAACTTGACGACAGTTAGGTGCTGATCCCATTGCATATCAGGCTGTCTCACTGATTCCTGGTCTCTTGTCTTATACTTAGATTATAAATACTTTGGGGAAGGGCCTGTCTTTTTGTTCTGTTTGTACACTGCCTAGCACAATGGGGTCCTGGTCAATGGCTAGGGTTCCAAAGCACTACGGTAATATAAATAATAAAAATAACAATAAAATACATCAGTGGGAGAGTGTCTCCAAGCTTGCCTGGTGTGATTGAGAATATTTGGTGTGAGGCATGGGATACATTTATCTTGGAGAAAAGCTTATTTTCTAAAACCACAGCAGACTACATTGAATTATAGTTATCATACTATCAAATGTATGTATATGAACCTTAAAAATCAAGACACTACTACTCTGTTTAGCAAGAGCCACTTCAGTTTTAAATAACCCAGTGCATTTAATTGCAGAGCTGAACCAGGCAACAGAGTAATAAATCGTTAGTAGTGCCACAACAAATCTGTCTAATCAACAGCATTTGAGAGCAAATTGTTCAGGCCAGATCCTCAGCTTCAGTAGAGCTACACTGATTTGCACCACCTGCAAATGGTTTGTTCTTTAATGTGTTCAGCTATCAGCATTTTTTCTGTGGCCGTCAACGTCCATGACACTTCACTGGAGGAGAGACTGGAGTGACAGGTGTAGCTGGAGAAATGGTCAGTAGTCAGATTGAAACATGCTGCTTTTTATGTTGCTTCTCTTTACTACACCTGCATTTGTCAGATCAGTGACTCAGATAGCCTCATCATAGAATCATAGAATATCAGGGTTGGAAGGGACCCCAGAAGGTCATCTAGTCCAACCCCCTGCTCAAAGCAGGACCAATTCCCAGTTAAATCATCCCAGCCAGGGCTTTGTCAAGCCTGACCTTAAAAACCTCTAAGGAAGGAGATTCTACCACCTCCCTAGGTAGAAGGTTAGAAGGTACACAAAGGCACAGATCTTTCTCGCCTGAAAGTCAATGGAAATCAGATTGGGCTCATCATTTGGTAGATCTTTCTTTGTTATCTGAACAAAGTGAAAGATACAAACCAGATGGACCCACCAAAGTTCCTTTTTCATATGGTGCCTGAGACTATCTAGGCCAAGAGAAAAGACCCCAAACCCAACCAAACAAAAATCCCTCCCCACGGATTCTAGTCTCCTCTTTTATGGTCTACATTAATAGTATTAATATAAAAGCTCAAAGCTCCACCATTACAAATGATGATTTTACTCCATTGACTATACAGCCAAGTCAGTACATATAAAATTGCAGGATGCATTTAATGTAATTCAATTAGGTTTAATTGAATTAAAACTATTATTAAATTCAGCCAAAGGTACGTCTATGGAGTTTTTTTCTAATAACTCAAAAAGCTCAAGTCTGGATGAGTTTAAAATAATAATCCTACAAGAAAATATGATTGAATAAGTAAGAACATACAAACATTTAGGAGTCTGGCTGGATATTAAGCTGAACTTTATGTATCACATAAATCAGTTATTAAAGAAATGAAAATCAAGTGGGGAGGCTTCTCTCAACATAATTTTTTGCTCTGTCTTTAAGTGTTTAAAGAAAGATTGATTTCATGTCATTTTAATTGGCTAACCCAGCTAAATGTTGTGGCCCCAGTGTTAATGCAATGAAATATCCTTTACCATACGGCCATTGGGTTTGTGGAAGCTGTTCACCTAGGCCGTTTCCCCAGTCCCAGCAGTTACTGGCAGCTAATATCTTGTTACTTTACCTTTTCTAGGATAGCATGTTAAACAGCTCAAACACTCTGGTCTCCCAGATGTCGTCATTTTTAGCCAAAGTCTCCCTTTCTCCCTTTTTCTTTTATCTTTAGATGTCAAGGCCTGGTAGTGAGAGTGGACAGCAAGTTAGATAGGATTGTGCAGTGTGATGAGACAGCTAATGTGATCTTGAACTTTATACCTGGAGGCAGCATGGTGTGGAGCTGGGTGCTAATGGTAATTCTCCGTGTGGTGGGTGAGACTGCAGTGAACTGTGGCTGCAAATTTACAGACACTGTTGCGGACTGGGATATTATTCACCATCAAAAGCATAAGCATTTATCACTTGAGGGAAAGAAGTAAGTCTGTTTTGCTGCCATACATAACAAGCTTTCATCCTTGCAGTGGCCACCCACAATAGTACATTGTCATTACTATTTATTATTTTTATTCTGCTAGTACGTAGGGGCCTCAACTGAAATCGGGTCCCTCTTTTGATAGATGCTGTACAAACGTATAGCAAAAGACAGTCCATGCCCCAAATGATGTAAATAGAGAAGACATATAAGGAGATAAGGTGGGTGAGGTAATGTCTTTTATTGGACCAACTTTTGTTGGTGAGAGAGACAAGCTTTTGATAACACTGCATAAGACATACAAAGGCTGACAGAGGCACAGGCGATGGAGTGACTGGCCTGCAGTCACATAGTAGGGACTACAACTTGTTCCTGGATTCCCAGGCCAGTGTCCTTTCCACTGGATCAAACTTTTATTTATACTGTTAGGCACGAAAGTGTCATGTGTTGAGAAATACTTCTTCCAGTCGTGCTGGAAATGATCACGTTAAAACATATTTACTGAAGTGATTAGGAGGTTTAGTTGCTTCTTTGATTAAATTCCTGTGGCTTGAAGTTTAATTAAAAATTCTAATAAAATAAAGGAAAAAAGATATTTTGAGATTATACGTCCTGTTTGTATTATTTCTATTAGAACTAGAGTATCTCTCTTTTATCCTCCCTTCATGCTCTTGCATTATGTAGAGTCACCATTGCTTCCTCAGATAGGCTGTCATCACAATAACGAAAACAGTTTTTCCTGTAGATGGCTCTATTTTCCTATAAAATGTTGGGAATGCCATAGTCCCAGAAACACTACATGAACAAGATTGTGCTGGAGTTTTTTTCAGTGTTTGGTATCTCCAGACTAATAACCACTGGAATTAGACATGACTATTGTCGTTTTTTCTTGTGTGCTTGCAAAGCATTTTAAGTGGGGCTAGTTGAAAATTTTCTGTCAAAACTGTTATTTGATGGGAAATTGTGTTTTTGACAAAATGAAAATTTTTGTTTTGCAAGTGGAAATTTTTGACTTTTTTGGAAGAAAAAAGAGAACATTTTGGCTAAAAACTTTCAGCTTTTGGGTTGTAAAAGTTTCAGAAAATACTGCTGTTTGATTTTTTTTTTTGACATTTCCTGCACATCCCTTTATGCCTTTCCCCCTTTCCATATTTTCTGATCAGCTCTTTTTCTAATATGTTAAAAAAAAAACTGACTGTGAATCAGGCCCTAACTTAAAGCCACTTTACCTTTCAAGTTATTTGCCCACAGATTGTGCTCAAAATATATCAAAGGTAGGATGTGCCTATTTGGTGGACTATGTAAATAAGTTTCTAGTCTTAGGCTAGTTCCCAGTATCCACAGCACAAAACCCACTGAGATAGTTGATGTCAGGGCTGGACTTAGGGGCAGGCGACTCCCTAGGGTGCTGGGTGGGGGGTGGCAGGTTCAGGGTGTTGTAAATTATTCAAAAGTTTAACAAATGGAAGTGGGGGGCAGTGTCGAAGATGCTTCTCACATGGGGCACCATTTGATTTAGGGCTGGTCCTGCCAGCCGTTAATTGGCAAACTGGTTAGCCACCTCAGCAAGAACTTGAATGGGTAATAGAGAATGAACTGCCCTCTTATACCTTTAGGATAAACCCTCCAGGTGAGGGCTGAGGTGTGTAGGTTGAATGTTTTCATTTTATGCTGATCATGGTGTGTCTGTTTTGTGGGTGAACTGAAGATTTTGGGTGCCAGGGCTGTCTACCTACTTAAATTCACTTTAAGAAGATCAAAACCAAAAAGTATTAGGAGAAACATGGAAAGAAGTCTGTAAAACACTCATTATGTTCTCAGGAACATTAGGAGATGATTAGGGGACTGGAACACATGACTTATGAAGAGAGGCTTAGGAAACTGGGATTGTTTAGTCTGCAGAAGAGAAGAATGAGGGGGGATTTGATAGCTGCTTTCAACTACTTGAAAGGGGGTTCCAAAGAGGATGGATCTAGACTGTTCTCAGTGGTAGCAGATGACAGAACAAGGAGTAGTAGTCTCAAGTTGCAGTGGGGAAGGTTTAGGTTGGATATTAGGAAAAACTTTTTCACTAGGAGGGTGGTGAAGCACTGGAATGGGTTACCTAGGGAGGTGGTGGAATCTCCGTCCTAAGAGGTTTTTAAGGTCAGGCTTGACAAAACCCTGGCTGGGATGATTTAGTTGGGGATTGGTCCTGCTTTGAGCAGGAGGTTGGACTAGATGACCTCCTGAGGTCCCTCCCAACCCTGATATTCTATGAGATGGGAGGCTCAAGCTCATTTGAACACATTGCATTTTTGGCATCACAGCCATGCTCATCTTAATCGATTCTGCTAAACCTTGGTTAATTTCTATCCATCCAGCATTTTCTTTAACATAGATATATTGAAACTAGGAATTATCTCATCTCATCTGTCCCCATGCCACTGCAGGATTGTTTCCTACAACAGCATAAGATCCAGCTGTGAACATTTGAGGATTTGGTCATTGTTGCTTCTTTGGTCATCCTATTAACAGCAAATCTCACAGGCTGCTAACTATGAACTACTTCCACAAAGAGGAAATTAAACCACAGGCCCATAGTCGCTCGGGCAGAAATTCCACAGAAATCACTGTGGGGAGAGTCTAGATGGGTCAGCTCTGAACATAAGTTTTGGAGATGCACAGAAAGGTGAATGCTGAATACATTTTGAATACATTTGGTGAGTATAAATATGATTTCAAGCTAGTTGTGTTTGTTAATATACCTCTGCACTGAGTTATGTCACACCAGGATGCATTGAGCCATATATGTATGTGTATCTGAAAGCAGAATTTTGCGCTTTTTTTTTTTTTTTTTTAGGCACAATAATTACTACTTCATTTTCAGTCAGTTGAATTTCAGATGTGGTGGTGCTGTTTTTATGTTGGGGATATGCTGGTGCAGAAAGGGAGATAATTACCAGAGAGGTGGTTGTCCAAGCAAAGTTTAAGCATTTTAAAATTAAATTATTGTGAACATTATTTTTAACAACTACCTAGAGAGATTTAAACATCAAGATTTTTTTTCAGAAATGGGTAAAGGAAGTGATTAGAGGCTGGAAAGACTTTCATAATAGAGATTAAAAAGATTAGTTTAGAAATGAGACAAATAAGAAGTGACATGACAAAGGTAGATAAAGTAATGAATGGTACACAGAAGGTAGTCATGTGCCCCTGTTTATCCTTTCTCATAATACAGGAACAAGAGCACACCTCATTAAATTAAAAGGCACCAAATTAAAAACCGATAAAGGAAATGCGTTATGTGACATAGTTAATCTGTGGAACTCATTGCTACAATAAATTGTGGAGCCAAAGAATTTAGTTGAATTCAAAAAAGGATTAAATGTTTAAGGATACAAATGCCCAAGTCCCAGTTTCAAAAGGGATTTAGGCACTTAGGACCCTAAGTCTTACTGAATTTCAGTAAAACTTACACTCCTAAGTGCCTAAATCAATTTTGAAAATAGAACATAGGCACTTTTGAAAATGTTACCGTAAAATGAATAAATGCTCTTCTTCCACAGCTATGACCTCCAAGATATGTTTCAATGGAACAATGAAGCTGTTGATTAATAAAAGGGAGGCTTGTAAGTGCAGGAGATAGACCTTTCACAGGAGTTGGACCTCATTCATGTATGAGATGCAAGTGACCATGGAACTAACCACTTTCAGAGCTAAATGCATAACTAATTTATTGGATTTAGCCGTTACTGGTTCATACTCAACAGCTGACACACAAGAGATTTTGTGCATAATGTTATTGACTGAGACTCAGGAGATCTGGGTGCAGTACCTGCTTTGACAAACTTTCTGCATGACTTTGGACAATCATCTCATCTCCTAGTCCTGTGTGTAAAATGTGATTAGCATTTCCTTTCTACCACCATTTGTCTTGTCTCTTTAGTTTTACTTTTGTGGCAAGGCACCTCCTCTGCCTTGGCAAGCTCAGTGCTTCCCCCTCTGGTGGTGAGGGCCTGGCATAAGTCAGGCCCCACTCTGGAGGATGTTTATTCTCCCACTTGGGGTTTACCACCATTCTAACTGAAAACAAAGGGGAATATCTTTTCCCCACCCCCACTGTGGGGGTGGGTGGCCCTGGGGTGCCAGTCCTTCTCCTAAACAGAGTATCTGTTTTGTAGCTTCCCCTGCAAGGAGGAGAGCAGCTTTTCTCCCCGCTGCCACTCATCCTGCAGTAACTTGTCTCTCCATTACCCTCGCTCACCGGAGAAGGAGTGTTTAAAGGTCTCTGCCAACCCTTAATTGGACTCAGGTGTCCCTAACTGACCGGAGGTAACCTCTTCTCAGCTTACAGGGAAAAGGATCTTTATCATTTTAGGGCTAACATACCTGCCTTCACCACTCTCTTGCTGCTGGGCCTGGAGCACCCTCTTCAGCTTTTGTCTGGGCCAGACTGTTCCCACCCTCCTCTACCTCGTGGTCTCCCTGGGTGTTGCTGCTCCTTGGGGGGCCCTGCTGGCCTGCTCCCCAGGAGTGAGGGACTCTGCCACTGGCCTGGCTGGCTGCTGCTCTGCTGAGGCGCTTGCTGTTGGTGTGAGGAGCAGGGAGAGGAGCTGCATAGCTTGGATCATCTGGAGCTACTGCAAAACATTGTGGAGGGGGTTTGTTACCAGACTGAGTGACTATAACGTCCTTGCTCCTGTGTTGGTAATTACTGCTGTTGTGGGAAAAGGGGGGAGTGGCATGGAGCCCTCCCCCTCATCTGTCTACTCCCCAACCATCACCACCGCCACGCCCTCCACTCCTCCCACTCACCATGTGGGACGACTTTGCACTCCTGGACCTGGCCACTTTTCTCACCTTATCCACCTGGCTTTTGCAGCAGTGAGTGAGGACTCTTATACACAACTGCACATGCCCTCTCTCCCTTTGGACTTACCCTCCCCCGCAGCTGCTTTAGGCTGGTGGGCCTCCCTGCCCACTTTTTTGTCCACCGGCCGCCCACCCTTTGCAGCAATTTGCTTCCCTCTCCCTCATTGCCTGCCCCACTCGCCCTTTGCTGCCCATTTTGGTCCCTTAGTAGTTTCAGTTTATTTACCTGCCCTGCCCTAGCCTCTGGACTGTTTGTTGGTTTGCCTGCCCTGCCCTACCCCATGGTGTTTGCTGGCCTGCCTGCCATGCCCTGGCCCTTGCAGTTAGTCCCTGCAAGGTTTCCTGCCCTGACCCCCTTCTGCTTCGGGGCCATTCCATTTTTCCCCTTGCCTCCTGCTGCCCCTGCTCTAGTCCACCCTACTTGCTCCATGTGCCCACATACACCCCCCATGTGCTTGTGCCCCTTCCCCTTTTATGTTGAACCCCTTTGCTCACTGCATTCCCCAATGATCTTATAGCCCCTCCCTACCCAGTGAAGCCAGAGGAGACGGTGTTTCCACCACGAGTCGGTGATCGTGCCTCCCCACCCCCTTCCCTGCCTTGATTGGCATCCCCATGGCCCCCCCTTCTTGGCAACCTCCTCCCCTGCCTGCAGCCTAGCAGGGCAGAGCAGTTGGTCTTTCCCCTTCCTCTTTCCTTCTCCTTTCTCCCCCCTCCCTCTGGTGCTCATTCCCATCCCCTCTGAGAATGGCTAGAGAAATGGAGGATGGGCCTCCCAGGTTGCCCCTTCCAGCCCACCTCTGCCTGCTCCCTCATCTGTCCCTGCAGCTGCCCTCTCGACTGCCACTGCTGGATTGCCTGACATCACCCCTGCTGAGGCACCGGCAGCAGCGGTTATGGACTCCGTTGCTAGCATGCCTCCTGTCTCCTCCACTCTTGGGGGAGCCCCTGCAGCTGGCAGAAAGGGCCAGGGAAAGAAAATAGCCAAGCCCCCCGTGGTAGGGGCTGTCCCCTCTGCCACGGCCACGCCATTGGCCATGGTCTCCCCTGCCCCTTCCCTTGCCGTTCCTTCCACCAGCTCTGGGGGCATCCCTCCCCTGGCCCCCAGCATGTACACCCAGGTGGCTGTGGCCCCTTCGCCCGCCACTTTGTCATCTGCTCTGGCCACTGCCTCCAGTTTCCTCACTGGTGACCAGGGCCCCTTTCTTACCCTGACCAGGAAGCATGGTGTTCAATGCCTCCTGGCGCCTGCCTTGCCCCACATTGAGACCTACGTACAGGCGTTGGCGAGGGTGGTGGGGCTGACAGCCATGGTGGTGACCTCTAAGATGTACAGGATGGTGGTCTTCTTCCTGGCATCGGAGGCCGCCACCCAGGAGGTGGTGAAGGACCTGGTGCGGGGGAGAGTGTACATCCCCCTCGAGCCCTTGGAGGACCTGGGCGTATGGGTGGTTTTCACTTCCGTTCTGCCCTTCCTTTCCAATGCCACCCTTTTGCCCTTCCTTTCTACCCTCAGGAAGCCCCTGTCAGTGATCAGCCCTCGCCCGCTAGGCTGCAAGGACCCCACCCTCGGTAACATCTGCTCATTCCACCTGCAGATGCAGATTCAATTGCTGCCGGCAGCGCGTGACAGAGCTGTTTGAGGGATCCTTTTTGGTGCCCCACCCAGGGGCCCCATACCAAGTGTACTACTCTTTGGGGGAGGCTTGATGTTACGTCGAGAGGAACTGCCCCCTGGCCTGGCATGGAGGGATGCCTGGGACCCCTGTCACCGCCGGCAACCCTGGTTGCCCAGCTCCCATAGTTGCCCCTCCTCCTTCCCAGCCTGTCATCACCTCTGCTTGGGACCCAGCAGTGGCTGCCCTTGTGTGCCCAGACAAGCAGGCGGGCCCCCTCTCCATTGTGTGTGGTTCGGCGGGGCCCGTGGAGGAGAGGATGGCAGGGCTGCTTCCCCAGGGGAAGCTTTCCTTTCCCCATGCTGTTCCCCCATTACCTCCCTGACCCTTGATCCCATCGCCCTTGACCCTTGGCTCCGCCTCTGCTGGCCAGCCCTCTGCTAACACCTTGGAGGGCTGGGTTCTCGTCCAGGGGAAACGGGGCAAGAGGACGTCACGGGCTCAGCACCTCCCCCTTGATGTGGAGGGGGAGGAGGCTCCCCGCAAGACCAGAAGGGGAGGCTGCTGCTGCTGAGTCTTCCATCGTGCCCCCTAATAGGGTCCAACAACTAGAGCTGGCTGGGGAAGTCATGGCAGCAACGAGAGGAAGTACTGCCCCCCTTCTGGAGTCCTCTCTGCCCCCTTGTCATGTACCCCCACCCCCATCAGCACGAGGCGAATGCTGCCTTGGTGGCTGGTGGGGAAGATTCTGCAGTAGCGGATGGGGACTTACTCTCCATTTTTGAGGAGATCGGACCCTGGTCACCCAGGGTGAGGATGATCCCCTGCCAGCGGGCCTCGATTGGAGTGGTGTGATTCCTTCAAGCCGCCCCCTCCTCCTCTCTTCCTATTCCCCTGACTGCTGCTCCCCGCTCTTACTCCTGGGGTGCTCCTGGGTTCGTCCACCTGCCCGGTCGCATACGGCACCTTGCTTGTGGCCACCAAACCAGCTGAGGTGATGGCCAGTGCTGAGTGGCCAGGCCTCAAGCCACTGGGTGCATCTCCTACTGATGTGGGGCAGTTGGAGGCCCAGCTGCTGACATCCCATTCCCTGATGCCGTAGCTGTGGGCACTAAGTCTGTTATGGCAGGGCTTTCTTCCTGTTCCTGTTCCCTTGACCCCCAGTTGAGAGGGGCCGCACCCTGGTAGCTTGGCTGCCAGGGTCCCCGATCTCAGCTCTGCCTCGGTCCCTGATCCCGCCGCTGATCTTGTTCCCAACCCTGATGCCATTCCTGCTTCCTCTCCTTCCACCTCCTATGTTATTGCCACCCCCAGGGTTGTCTCGTTTCCCTTTCCGTCCGATGGCCCTAAGGAGGCAGTTTTTGTGTTCCCCTCTCCTGATCCCTTAGGGACTGTTCCGTGCTGGGATCTGAGATAGGTTGTGTGGCACCGGCAGAACCGGTCCTGTGCTAAGGCTCTGCTCCCTGCCTGCCCATCTCAGTAGGCTATGGGGCTGTCGTGGGGATCCAACTGGGAGATGCCTGGGGTTCTGTGTGACTCCAGACCCTGATGCGCTGAGAGATGAGTTGTGCATCTTTCTCCTGGATGCTCATGGTTCCCGGAATAAGGTGCAGCTTCTTCTCCAGTGCTGGAGGGATTTCCATTGCATCCTCTGGGCTCTGAGGGAGGAGGGCAAAGGGACCGGGAGGCAAGCCTACCAGCGGGCCTGCAGTTTCTGTGACTCCCTGATGGTTTTCGGGGTCGGTCATGGAAAACTGTGGGGCTCAATGGGGGCTGCTAGCATCCCTGCCCGTGAGGATCCCCCCCCCCCCCAGCCCAGGCCTCATCATGGCACTGATCATCTTCGCCACGCTGAATGCCCGGGACTGTAGGATGGGTATCCACAGGTGCCAGGTGCTCTCCTTCCTTCAGGGTGCGGTGGGGGTATTCTGTGATCTTCCTGCAGGAGGCCCATATGGATCCAGCCACTGAGGCTAGCTGGCAGCTGGAGTGAGGGGACAGGGTGTATTTTAGCCATCTCACAGTTTGTACGGCTGGAGTGGCCACTCTGTTCTCCCCCAGCCTATGGACCAAGGCGTTGGGGGTTGCCGAGGTTGTGCCAGGCTGCCTGCTGCACCTCTGGGCTCATGTGACAGGGCTGGCGTTGAACCTTGCCAATGCCTATGCCCCAACATCAGTGTGGGTGCGTTTTTTTTGGGCAGGCATCTGCCTACCTGGGCTGCTTGGATCCTTGCAAGTGCCTGGTCCAGGGCAGGGACTTCAACCCTTGAAGAGTGGGACCGCTCAGGGACTGAGCAATGCCCAGCTGCCCCGGACGTCCTCTGGGGGCTTGTAGACCGTCGCTCCCTGGTGGACATCCGGCACGACCCCGCCACCTGGATGATGAGTCTACTTTTCTTACGTCTGGGCGGAGGCAGACTGGTCACGCCGCCCCCGCTTGGATCACATTTATGTATCTTGTCATCCTCCTTTTGGGGGCCCACTCCTTCAGCATGTGGCCGGCCTGGTCCTCAGACCACCATCTGGTGGCCGGGATGGCCTCTCCGACTTCAGAGAGGCCAGGGACAGTCTATTGGTACTTTAACAATAGTCTGCGGGAGGACGTGAGCTCTGTGGCGTTCCTCTGGGAGTTCTGGCCGGCCTGGCGAGGGTAGGAGTGTGCCTTTCCAGCAGGACAGCGGCGGTGGGATGTGGGGAAGGTGTGTGTCCAGCTTTTCTGTCACGATGACACCAAGGGCGCCAGCTGGCGGTAGGATGTGGTGGTACAGCAACTGGAGGGGGAGATCTTGGAGCTGGAGAGGCGCCTGGCCACCAGCCCCGGGGGTCCATCCCTCTGCAGAGCGTGCTGGGAGAGGTGGGAGGAGCTTGGAGACCTTGAGGACCATCGGGCTCGGGATGCGTTCGTTCGATCCCGCATCCGTCTCCTTCAGAAGATGGATCACAGCTCCCGCTTCTTCTACACTATGGAGAAAAGAAGGGGAGCAAAGAAGCACATCATCTGCCTTTTGGCAGAGGATGGCACCCCCCTCACGGATCCAGAGGATATGCATGGAAGGGTCAGGGCCTTCTATGCCACACTTTTTTCTCCCCAGATCCAACCAGTGCCGATGCCTGCAGAGTACGCTGGGATGAGCTCCTGACGGTCAGCATGGGCGACTAGGACTGGCTGGAGCTACCTCTCACTCTAGCCGAGTTCTCAGAAGCCCTCTGTTTCATGCCCACTAAAAAATCTCTGGGCATGAACGGGCTGACCATGCAGTTCTACCACACGTTCTGGGATGTCCTCGACCCAGACCTTGTTGCTGTCTGGGCTGAGTCCTTGGGGAGTGGGATTCTCCCTCTGTTGTGCAGGTGACCTGTGCTCTCCTTGCTTCTGAAGAAGGGGGACCTCCGCAACCTCTGGCACTGGTGTCCCATCTTGCATGGACTGCAACGTCGTAGTGAAGGCCATCTTGCTGTGGCTGGGGTCCATACGGCGGACTTGGTCCACCCTGACCAGACCTACACCGTCCCGAGCCATACCATCTTTGACAATTTGTATTTGGTCTGGGATCTCTTAGAGCTCGGGTGTAGGGATGGTCTGTCGTTCATTCTCCTGTCCCTGGACCAGGAGAAGGCTTTTGACAGGGTGGCCCATGGGTATCTCCTGGGCACTCTGTGGGCATTCGGCTTCGGGCCCCAGTTTGTGGGTTTTCTTCAGGCGCTGTACACCTCTGCGGAGTGTTTGGTCAAGCTCAACTGGAGCCTGACCGAACTGGTCAGCTTTGGAGGAGGGATATGTCAAAGCTATCCGCTGTCAGGCCAGCTGTATGCTCTGGTGATCGAGCCCTTCCTCTGTCTCCTCCATCGGAGGCTGATGCGGTTGGTGCACCGTGAGCCAGAGTTGAAGCTGGTCCTGTTAGTGTACGTACGGGATGACATGCTCCTAGTGGTCCAGGAGCTGTGTGACGTGGTGGAGGTGGAAGCCTGCCAGGTGATCTACTCAGTGGCCTCCTTCACCTGGGTCAAGAGCTCTGGCCTGATGATTGGGACAGGGTGGCACGCGACCTCCCTCTCATGTGTGCTTCAGGCCATTTGGTGGAGCGCGGGTCCACTACTCTATCTTGGCATTTACCTTTCCACCACGCATCCTTCTCCCACGGAGAACTGGCAAGGCTTGGAGGGCAGGGTGGCTGAGCAGCTGTGGAGGTGGACAGGACTGCTCCAGTGCCTTTCCCTGTGGGGAAGGGCACTGGTGTTCAATCAGCTAATCCTGTCCATGCTCTGGCACCGGCTCAACACCCTGATCCCAGCCCCAGGTTTCCTGGCCCATTTCCAGAAGTTAGTTCTGGAGTTCTTTTGGCCAAGACTGCACTTGGTCTCGGAAGGGGTCTTGAGTCTCCCCCTGGAGGAGTGAGGAGAGGGCCTGATTTGCCTTCACACTCAGGTCCATGTCTTCCGCCTCCCCGTCCTGCAAAGACTTCTTTATAGTGCAGGTAGTCGGGCATGGAGTATGTTGCTGCGCCGCTTCCGAGGGCCCCGATATGACTGGCAGCTCCTTTATCTCCATCTGAGAGGTCTTCTGTGAGACCTCTCTGAGCTGTAGGTCTTCTACCAGGACATCCTCTGGACCTGGAAGCTGGTATCGGCAACCAGGTCCATGGTGGCCGCCGAGGGGGCAGATCTCCTTTCAGACACCCTGCTACATGATCCCCAGATTGGTGTGCAGATGGCGGAGTCCCCCTCGGTGCTCCAGGGGTTGGTCCTGGCACAAGTTACCAGGATTGGAGACTTCCTGGACTATGACCGGGGAGACTGGGTGGATCCCCTGGTGCTCACTTGGCACATGGAGCTTTCCACTCTTCGAACTCCCCGGCGTGCACTTCAGGAGGTGAGGGCAGCCTTACCGTCTGTCTCTTAGGTTTACCTTGAGTGAGTCCTGTAGGAGGGTGCTCCACGCCCATCCTACACCCTGGGCCCTCTGGATCTTTTCTTGAACCCATGAGCCCCCCGTCTGTCCTCCCCGCATACCCCGAGCCGGTGATGTGACCTGCAGCTGGTTCACTTCCAAACTGTGCCAAGGGCACCTCTGTACACTCTCGTGCTCCATACTCTCCATTTCCTCACCCTCATGTCTCACCCTGGCAGTAAGTGGCGGGACCTGTTGCCACCTATTGAGAGTGCAGAACCCCGGTGGGCCAGCCTATACTCCACTTATATCCCTGGTAAGCCATGGGACCATAGTTGGCGGCTCCTTCGCAGAAGTGTACATGGCACTGTTCACCCCTGTTCCTGATGCCTGTCCCTTTTGCAGCGTAAGGGAGACCCTGGCACACGCCTACCTTGAGTGCACCAGGTTGCAGCCCCTATTCCGGCTCCTCTTGGACTTGGTTCTGTGTTTCTGGCTGCACTTCTCCCCGCACCTTCTTATATATGCACACCCTGTCCGTGGCCCCACAAAGTCTCAGGACCGCCTTGTCAACTTCCTCTTAGCGATGGCCAAAGTGGTCATCTGTATCACCAGGAAGAGGATGTTGGCTGAGAGGGTTCTTTGCGACTGTGGGGTCTATTTCAGTTTCACTCTCTGCTTGCGTATCCAGGCAGAGTTCCTCTTGGCGGTGTCCGCTGGTTCCCTTGACACTTTTGAGGAGCAGTGGGCGCTGTCTGGGATTCTCTGCTCGGTGTCCCCTTCAGGTTCCCTATTTTTTGACACTTTTTGACCCTCACACCTCTCTTTGTTTTTTCTGGTGTCCCCCTTACTTACTTGTGTTCCGGGCTCAGTAGATCCTCCCCAGAGGCAGGGGGAGGGTCCTTCAGCCGTGGATGGGCTTGCGTCTGCCCATTCACCAGAACCCAACAGGATCACCCTTTTACAGCTGCCCAGACTGACTTTGTCACAGTCTTTGTGTGGTGGTCTCCACTTCCTGTGATAAAGAAAGAATGTTGACTTCTCCCCTCCCACCCATTCCTCTGGATCCCACAGAAGACTTTACATGGGTCCAGCAATCTGCAGAGTGGGGAAGCCAGTGGAGGAGTGTGTGGGCCAGGGCAGGGCTGAAAGGTGACATGTTTCCTTACACACATGCACAACCCTTGCAGAGATTCTCTTGGAAAGATAAGACAGGCCCAGATGGTATTCTCTTTCTACAGAGAGGGACCTCAGGAAGGTAATACCGTCTGGGCCTGTCTGATCTTTCTGAGGTCCCACTCTCTCTCTTAAAAGGTGATGACTCCTGGGTGTAGCTGCCTTTATAAATTATCTGTGCAGCTCTAATGGAGTTTGCAAACTTGTTTATTCACATCACTGATGGAATATTTTCCCAATCTTGAAAGTTGTTTTCCCCCCTCAAAGGATCTCGACAGCAAGAGGTGGTTAAAATCCTCCCTTTTTCCCTCTGTGTGTGCTGTGCACTGTATAACATAATTACTGCTGGCATCAAAGGTGGCAATGGCTGTGCCATCCTTACTGATTGATTAGAGCTCCAGACTTAAATGAAATTAGCTCATTAAAGTTTGTGAAAGACTGTTAGAAAACCCAGACTGGCTTAATGGAAACTATTATTTGTTAACTCTCTTTATCTGCAGCCTTTAGTTCTGGTTTTCTGAACAGACACAAAATTATGATGCTTTCTGTGGGTTCCATTTTGGGAACATCACAGCATGTTAGTGCAAGGGACCGAGTGGAGAAGTGGCAGGTATGCAGAGCCCTTGAGTGTTTTCAAACCTTAGTGGGGGGAACCCAGCAAGCATGCTCATGTTCTGAACACTTATCTTAGCATAGAATGGGAGAGAAGTGGCACTACCTTCCTCCCCACCCCCAATTCGACTCCTGTTTCTGGAGGAAGAGGGGTTCACATTTCTCCAGTCCTTGGAAATCCTGCAGATCTACTAACCCTCATTACTAGACATGTAGTCGTCAGATGGTTCTCTTCTGTTAAAATCCAGGAAACATTTCAAGGGATATATTGCATTTTAGGGCAAGATTGGTTTTAAAAATTCATTCCTACAAGCTCCTCTTTCTGTATGCCATTCATCTCATCCCATGTAAACGTTGCTGAGATAAGTTAGTGTAATAGCAGTTTACATGCAGTTATATTAGGACATTGGCTGGCATAAGAGTTGCTTTGATGTCAGTGAGAGCAGAATGTGTTCTACAGAATCATTATTGTTGGTGATGACATGGGAACAGGTAAGCTTGACTTTAACATTCCAAATTGGGTTTACAGGCCTGGCAATTAGGAGAACTATCTTCTTACTTGTCAATTGTGTTGATTGACAAGTAAGAAGTGATTTTGAGAGAAATCACTGAGGCACAAGTATGAAACCCCTATGACAGCAGTTTTTCAGTCACTCTCAGAACAGAACTGCTCCCTACCTTGCATTTAAAACTTCATTAACAATTGTTGATGCACCAAGAAGAGTAGACTCCAGCTTGCTTTCCCACAATTGTTTTGGCTTTACAGTGCAAACAGGAATAACATATAGTACATAACTGACTCTTTGAATGCACACAGAGAGTAGACTGCAAAAATAGCATGCTCTTAATTGCTAGAGTCACTTCTCAGAATAAAACTGCATGTTAAAGAGCAAGCAGGATGCTTACACCTGTGGAAATAAGAGCTTTCTCTTCAATCAAAAGATCCCCTGAACCTGTAACACCTGCATCAGTTCACAAAGCTGTAGTTACTAATGGTAATGGGGTTGCTTTCAAGATTATTGGTCAGAATTCCATGCTCATTAGCTTTTAAAAGATGTGGCCTTTTACACAACACAATCATGTTGTCTGTCCCCTTTTCTTCTACAAATCTTCAAACACTCCCACCCAGGGAGGTAAGTGATTTTTATCCTCTCTGTTCTATATGTTAATACCCTATGGGGTCTGTAAATTTGACCACTATTTCACACTGGGATTACAGGATTTATCTAATTTTAGAACAGATTTTTTTTTTTTACTCACCCTATGTTTGTGGATTGTAAACATACTGTAACATGCATGAGTAAGTTTATGTACTTACAGAGATGTTGATATTAAAAAACAAAAATATTGGGTTTTTCTGTGTTCCGCTCAATGCAGCACAGTTGCTAAGATTTAGTGGTTTTTAGGCATGCAAAACTCTTATTATCTGCCTTGTCTTTCTTAGCTTTGTGTTGGGTCCATGGAATAGGTTAAAGTAAGGGGACAGCTAATACTGAGGTGTTTGGGGGTCAAACTGTATGAGAAAAAGTGAGATGAAACTTTAGCTATTTCCAACTGCTTCCTCAAGCCACAGGAAATTCTTATACATCTCTATTTACCTGACCTATTCAAGATATATTGAGATGCAGAAGACCCTATTCCAACTCTGCTACAGGCTTACTATATCATCCTAGGCAAGTCATTTAACATCAGGATGCCTTGGTTTCCCTCTCTACATAATTAGGATCATGCTAATTTATTTCTATAAAGTACTTTGAGATCATCCTATGAAAATCAGTATAAATGCCAAACTTCGATATCAATAATAGTGGTAGTGTTGGATTATTGGTGACAATGCTATTGGTACTAGTGTTCAATGTTTATATATTCTGATAAATAAATGTATTAGAGGTACGCTCTTTAGTCTTTAACTCCTATGGTTGTGCCTTTTGTGGAAAACAGCAAAGAATTTGGTTCAGGCGCTCGTCTGGCTTGGGACAGGAAAGTTACCACAGGGAGAACACTTTGATATCAAAGTGGGATAGAATGGGAAATGTTGGCACTAAATTATCTTCACCGATGGTATTGGATTTCCATTTCTGTTGTAGCAACGTCCGCCCTTTTAGGTAGGGAAAACATGGTGCTCAAGTAGTAAAGTGAGCCTGCAGAGTGCTAGAGACCTATGCTCCAGCTGCAGGACTGAGCAAGTGCTGCTATCCAATACAAAATGTAACTTCCCATTATAAAGATTATTTTATTCTGGTGATTTTGAACTAGACTTTGTTTAATGCTAATTCTTCTGTCAAAGAAATTGAAGGTGTCCCTTGACCTCCGCCCAACCCCCCTCAGAAGAGAGAAAATGAATGTGCTCCCACAAGAGTATCATAGAATCAATTTTTCAGCATGGGATTATACAGTTTGGCTGTATAGGCTTAAGGCTTTTAATTTGCTTACACATAGATAGACTGGCTTGAGCTCTATACATCACCAGATCAATGCAAATCTGTTTACTCGAAACTTGGTTCAATTTTTAAAAAATTCCATTAACCAGCAATAAAGGCCCTGGATTAATATAATTACTATAGGGTTCCAAGCACACAGGGAACGATTGGGTATTTTCTATAATGACTTTAACAATAATACTGTGGAACTTCTCTCAAGAAAAATAGGAACCGAAAAGGAAAGAGAAAAGACTCTAAATAAATTCTAGATCTTTCCTTTAGCTTTACATATAATATTTGAAAATGCCACCAGTGATAATATAGAGAAATACTCATGTAGTTTCTGCTGGGAGAGTTTGGATTGACAGAAAGAACTGGGAAAAATACAGAGGAGCAGGAGTCCTGGACGGGAGACAGAGAAGCAGGAGACTAGAAAGGACATGGAAGAAATTTTGTTTTTAGACAAAATCAGTGTTTGTAATGGGAGAGAGAGAACAAATAACTGTCAAAGTGATTCACAAGTATAAGTCCTGTACCTTGGAAATGGCTTGTCCAGTTGACGACTTCAGAATTTTCAGAATATCTTTTCTATGACAAGAGCTCACCATTGTGAAATGTGCAACACATACTCCTGGGGGAATTCTGTGTCACTGCATGTGTGCAGAATTCATAACCCGTGCAGATTTCTTTGCTTCTCCGCAGAAAAATGACTTCTGACAGGGAAGCAAAGGGAAGCTGCATGTGTCCCTCCCCAGCAGTGTATGTAGGCTGGTTTGGATGCTCAGAGCATCTGGTAGAGATGGAAATCCCCACCGGAGAGGCGGGGCTGGGCAGTCATGCATGAGAAAGAGAGCGAATATGGCACTCTGTCCCTCTCACTCACTGTTGCGGCACGCTCAGCATGGAGGGACAGGGCTCTGGGGTGTTTCTGAGGAGATGGGTGTGGGGCAGGCTCTGTTCCTTCAGGCAGAGCAGAATGAAGCAGCCTGCCTGCTTAGTGAAGTCTTCCCATTGTTCTTAGTGAACTCCCCCAGGAGTAAAACAGGTGTGTAAAAATTTTAAGGGTCCTTTACATTGCCAGAGTGGTGTAAAGGAGCCTATATGGTAAAGGACAGTGTGGCCTTATAAATGCTAATGGTGCTTTAGTGATTAGAACTGGTCTAAATATTTGGACTGGAAAAATTTCCTATCAAAATATGCTTCATGAATTGTTTGCTACTGTCCTTTCTGGAAATGGTCAGTAGCCAATATAAATTGTGAGTAGAGACTGTGATTTTGCCATAAGAAACCATTACCAAAGTTGCATTTCTCTGTTAGGTTATGTATGGACAGCAGCTGGGATGTGTAATTCCCAGCTTGGGTAGACATACAACTGATAAAAGAACAGGAGGACTTGTGGCACCTTAGAGACTAACCAATTTATTTGAGCATAAGCTTTCGTGAGCTCACGAAAGCTTATGCTCAAATAAATTGGTTAGTCTCTAAAGGTGCCACAAGTCCTCCTGTTCTTTCTGCGAATACAGACTAACACGGCTGCTGCTCTGATACAACTGATAGCTTGCCTAAAAACAGCAGCGTGGCAGTGGCATGGGTGGTGCTCAGGCTAGCCACCCAAGCACATACCCATAGGATTGGGCAGGTTTGTACTGGGACAGCAGTTCAGTCTGGCCACCCAGGTAGTCACAGCTACACTGTTGTTTTTAGCATGCTAGCTTGATCAAAGCTAGCACATCTACCTGAGCTGGAAAATACATCCCTGGCTGCAGCTGTAATCCGTGGGTTTCTCCACACACAGAGTGAAAAGATACTTTCAGTCAAATGACCCTTTTATTTAGATTAAGCATGGGCTTTGCAAAGAAGTTGCACCAAATGCACTTAAAAGATTTACAGCTGGAGATGGGCACCTAATTCCCTTGGGGCCTCTGAAAATCCCAGCCATCCAGGGAGCCTGGGCCACAGTGGGGACCCTCAGACCTTCCACCTGCCCTGGGGAGTGGGAACATGGGCCAGAGGCTGCTCTTGGACACCCTGGCCTCTTGCCGAGGGCAGGTTGGAGGGTCTGGGGCTTCTCCCAGTGGCCCTGTCTCTTACCACTGCCTGGTTCTGGCTTCTGGCCAGGCCAGGGGGTGAGGCCTTGGGAGGAAGAGGAGGAACAGAGGGTGGGACCATCGAGGGGCTCAGGGCTCCTACACGTGTCCTGCTTTTGCCTTTTGAAAAGGTGGTCACCCTAGTCACAGTGAGAGGGGTGCATTAGATTCAGACTTCCAATGCTTTCACAGTAAATGTTACAATAAGGATGTGGGGAAAGGGATGAGGACTGGGATGATAAAGCAAGGATCACAAATGTTCTGTAGTGAAATGGAGTTTAAAAAAAAAAGGTCCCTTCGTCCCCTAAATGTGCTGGGGGAGGTGTGTCTGAGGAGAGCCAAAGGATGGGCATTGGATCCATCCTTAATGGTTGCATTTGAGGGCATGACATTTGGATTAATTTTTTTAGAGCTGCTCAAATGTTTTCAATTTTGATTTTTTTCAATGAAAATGTATTCAAATATTTAAATTGATTGAGGGGGACTGTAAAATGTTGAGAATCGGGGAAATTTGAGATTTTTGAGATGTGTGAAATATTTTACTGGGTTTTTTGATCAGCTCTGTTGCTATTTTGAGTAGCAGGATTTTGAAATAGTTGCAAAACAGGGACAATCATTCTGTCAAATTCTGTCCAGGAATGCAGGTGCAGGGCTTCCACAAACTTCCATGGGACCTATCTACATCTAAGGAAACTCTCTCTTGAAGACTACACTGTTTTTCTCTGGCTTGAGCCACTTAATCAGCCACGGGTCTGATATTTGAAATTCTTTCAACAGTAGCCTATTTGTTTTTCACCAGCATGAGATGCTGTAAGAAGACCTCACAATATTTGTCGCAAGATTTATATTTAGTTAAAAATTCATGAAAAATGTCTTATTTATCAGTAACTTTTTTTGAAGTAAAGAGAAACTGATGTCATGAAGGCACGCTATGGCCTAAAGCAGCAGCCAGAAAAACGTTCTAGAAAAACAATAGATTCCATATTGACAATCTGAAAGTGACAATGTAGCTATCTATACAACAGTTTCCTAAGCTCACTTAGGCCTGGTCCACACTTAAATTTTTTTGCTGGCATAGCTGTGATGGTTAGGAGTGTGGGGTCAGAAAAATCACACTACTAAGCAATATAGCTATGCCAGGAAAAAAGCCCTAGTGTAGATCCAGTTATGCTGGCAAAAAAAACGTGCTTTAGCTGGTAGTGTTGTGTGGGTTTTTGTTGTTGTTTGTTTTTTGTTTTTTTTTTAATTCAGGGAACTGATATAAATTGTTGCCTCCACTAGGAGGGTTTGCCAGTAAAACTAAACCTAGTCTGGCTATAGGAGCTATAGCTACGCCGGCAAGACCTTTCCAACATGGACAAAGCCTCAGCCTTTGACGCATCTGCCTCCTAATTAGACTTCCTCAGGCTAATTTATGCATTTTCTGGTTTTATACTTTATTTTCAGTTTGTTTTATTCCTCTTTGTTTGCTCAGTAAAGAAAAACATACTTTTGTTTTTAGCCTTGTTCTCCAACCTCTGACCCCTCTCACCTCAAGTAGCCCTAGATTTGACCTTCTTTGACACTTAAACATTTTCTTCTTGAAGGAAAAGCTTTTGGCCAATTCAGTCCTTCACTTTCAGCCCCCCACTCTTGCCCCTCACTGCCCCCACTATGAAAAATCCAGAGTAAAATTCAGAGGATGAGAAAATGTGGTGGAACAGTGTTTTGTTTTGTTTTTTTCCCCTACCAGCAACTGAGCTTCTTTGTTCTACGGAAAGCTGAAGGAATAGATTCCTTCTGGGAATGGGAAAATCCTAGTTTTAAAAAAAATTACTCATTGTCATTTTCATTAGTTATTTCAGGGATCATGTATGTAAATGTTCAACTTGTTCCTCTGATGGCTACTGAATGGTATCCCAGACGATACGCTATGTGACATGACCCAATATACATTTGGTGGTAAGTTATTTGGCAGGTTATGAGAAGACATATTCTGGAAGTTTTTCACACTCCTGTAACCCCATTGGTGCTGGGAATCAGGATTTCCTCATGTGAAGTGCTAATGCAAAATGCATTGGCACTTATCAGCAGGAGAGATGGGCCTACGGGTGCCAAGGGGTAATTCAGTCCTTTTCAGTTAGTAGGGAGAGGTCAAGCCTTTCCTTGCACCAAAAAGAGAAGGAAAAACATCCCCACACTTGCTTTCATGATATTTAACAAAAATAATTTTTTCTTTTCGAATAGTTTTCATTGCCTCTTCATCTGCCAGCCAGAAAAGCTACTACTGCACCCTAATAGAGAGCTTTTTATCCATAGATCTCAAAGTAAAGCATCATCATTAGGGTGACCAGAGGGCAAGTGTGAAAAATCGGGATGGGGGTGGGCTATATAAGAAAAAGCCCCCAAAATCGGGACTGTCCCTATAAAATCGGGACATCTGGTCACCTTAATCATTTTGCAGGTGGCTAACTTGAAGCTAAAGCCATTGTTTCAAAATGAAATCTCTCAACTTAGGTACATAAATGAGACCTAATATTTATAAATCAGGCCATTTTTATTCAGATGTCTAAATATGAATCTAGGTCCTGCGATGAATTGCTGCAGAAAAGTGGTTGTCTCCTCCCAAGCTGTGTTCTGTCCACTAGATCATAGGTGCCTAAACTGTGTAGATCTGAGCTGACGTGGGGGAAAAACCTTTCTCTAAGATGGGTGTTCTTTTTTCTTCCCCTGCCCCCAGTGGAGTTCTGTAACTATGGGACCTATCACATTTGTTAGATACTGCAGGCCATCAGCATACAAAGACATAGCATATCTTCCTAGATGGTGGGCAATGTGGGACTGAGCTGTTTAATTCAGTGTGATTTGCCACCTGCCATTGATGCTACAGCAAAAATAAAATGTTTCTTAGGGCTGGGTAGATATCATTTTTAAAAAATCACTTGTTACAAGCATTTGCATAAAGAACGCGATTATAAGAATGATGCTTATCCAAACAGGGAACAGAGTCAACAGCATATGACTTGCGTGACCAATCACAGCAAGGCAATGCAGATCACATTTTAAATAGCCATTGAGTAAGTTATATTTGTGAGATGTTTGGATGCATCGGGTTGGAAATGCCAGGTATTTACAGCCTCTAATGGAATAAAAGCCAAGACCAAGATTTTTTTGAAACCATATGCCTAAAGTTAGGCTTCTTAGTCCATAGATAGGTCCCTAAATGAAAGTGGTCTAATTTCAGCAGCTGAAAATCTGCTGTTACAAT
Source organism: Caretta caretta (assembly GCF_965140235.1). Classification (NCBI taxonomy): domain Eukaryota; kingdom Metazoa; phylum Chordata; order Testudines; family Cheloniidae; genus Caretta; species Caretta caretta. The sequence continues at coordinate 181,093,963 of NC_134207.1, forward strand.
CTAACCTATTAATAATGATTTGTATTACTGTAGCACCTACAAACCACAACCGTGATGGGAGTCCCAGTGTTTTAGGTGCCCTGCAAAGATGTACGTAAGACACAGTCCCTGCCCAAAATAATTTACAATCTCAAAAGACTATAACTGGTTGAAAATTTTCTGATGGAATCAAAAGTTTTTGACTGAATCAAAATGTGCCATATTTTCTGCCAGCTGGCTCCAGAGCAGCTGCCTGCCTGGCTTCCCTGCTGTCTGGCCAGCCAGCTGGCTGTGAAGCTGGCTTATCAGCTTGGTATTTTTTTGAACATTTCTATTCCACAGAAGACTTTTGCATTTGACTTTTTGTTCCAATTCAGAATAAAATAATAAGTTTGGAAATGTGTAATCTTCCATGGGATGGAAATTCTGGTCAAGATAGGTAGAGTTTGGGAGGGGAAACAGAGGTAAAGTGACTTCTCCGAGGACATAGAGTAGGTCAGCCACAGGCCAGGAATAGAACCCAGGTCTCCAGACCACTGCTCTATCATAGTATTGTCAATGTGTTGTGATTTTTTTTTATTGCAAGTCTAACAATATTTGTTTGTTTTTTTTAAAGCCCCAGCTCATGGAGTCATGTGATTCCATGAGACTCTCAGCTTTTTTTTTTTTTAAATGTCTAGTGTCCTTAAGGCCCAGAAACAAGTAGGCAAATAAAAAGAACCTAAAACATAGTTTCTTAAAATCATTTTTTTGTTAAGCCAACCTCATGATTTTTGGGGCCCTGGTTAATGATTGTTGACCATACTGTTATCCACGGACTAGACCACACTAATCTCTCTCTTTTAACACCCCACTTATCACCATAGTTCAGTATCTGAGGACCTTACAGATTTCAAAAGAAACACACAGATTCCCATATGGTCTGCTATGAAGTCTAGTCTGAAATGACTTACGTGATGGGGCTTCAACAGCTTTCAATTCTTTAGGAGTTTATTCCAGTCTAATATGTCTCACTGGTAGGGAATTTGATCTGATAAATAGCCTAAATTTTCCTTTGCTCAATTTCATTCCTTTTCTTTACTCTTAGTTTCTCTTTGGACCATCAGTGACAACTCCATAAAGCTCTCAGAGGGTTGTTGAGAGGGTTACTTTATGTACATACTGTACCAGCTCTAATTGGTCCAGTTTTAGATTTCTTACATACTGTTTCCAGGACACCATTCCTGCATATTTACCTCCTGTTTTTAAACTTTCACGGACAGCTCTGGAAGAAGAATTTGAAGTCTTGGCATAAGATAGCAGAATATGTTGATTACCTAAATATTTTTATAATTGAAAATATTCCTTTTAGCTTTATTTTTAGAAGTCTCAGGAAAAATTGTTGCTTTTTCTTTAATTTCTTTTCTTATTCATTAAAGTCTCAAGATCTTCTGTAGCAGAAAATGTCTACTAGGCAACTGCTAATGTAATTTAATGATATCACCAAGGTGGCACTGTGAGAAAATGATTTCCCCATAACGAATCACTGGCTTGAATTAAAGACCTGCACTCATCTGAAGAAGCTGGGAATATTAAGAAACCATAGAATGGAACTTCATATGTCTGTTTGATATATGTTTCATTGGAATTCCTAGGAATTCCAATTTTCCAAAATGGTAATGGCAAAAGTATAGTGAACAAATTGCCATGTTATGAAAGATGGATCAGAAGAGCCTAACTTTCATGCATATATGTGGGGGCATAAGGCCTACACTGTTGTAATTCTACAGTGGGTGAGGAAGAAAATGAATATTTTTGTCAATATTGGAGCTGGTAACTCTTGCAATGTTGGCTTGTGTGTTCTACCTGTTGGATACAGAAAATGTTAACTCAAGGAGACGGCTGGCACTTGAATAATACAATCTTGTCACATAAAATGTTTTATCATCAAACAGTACAACCCATGCTCGATGAGGACCCCATTCTGAAAGAAATCTTTCCTGAACCCCCTCCTCTGGCTTTCAAACCCCCCCCCCACTCCTAACTTCTCCAAGCTCATCAGAAGCAAGCTCCCCACAGACTAGGACACCTCAACTCAAAGTGGCACCAGACCCTGCCAGAAGAACAGATGCAAAACCTGCAGACATACCTCCACTCCTCTGATGATCAAGATGACCCCTTCCCCGCAACACACCTTTCAAGATCCATTTGTCTACATATGCCTATCACAACATGTGGTGTACCTCATCCAGTGCACTGAATGCCCCAATAATGACTGTCTGGTTTCACTCAGATAATCTGAACATTCCCAGATGAACTTACATCGGAAATAAGATGACACATGCTCTATCACCTCTGGGTGAAAACTTCACTTTTCTATATCTGACCTATCAGTCTTCATCCTCAAAGGAAATCTGCACAACACTTTCAAAAGACAAGCCTAGGAGCTTAAATTCATAACTTTGCTAGACACTAAAAACCATGGTCTTAATAAAGACACTATATTTATGGCTTATTACAATAATCCATTATCCCCACATTCTCCTGTGACTACAGGGGGTGATTTTATATTTAGCTGTGATGCTCAAAGTACCTTTTCTAGACCTGAAGAAGAGCTCTGTGTAGCTCAAAAACTTCTCTCTATCACCAACAGAAATTGGTCCAATAAAAGATACTACCTCACCCACCTTGTCTGTCTAAGGTACATGTGGGACTTGGGAGGATACAAAATAAAACACCTGAAGATATTTTCAAGCTGTATGTCAACATTGGTAAGTACTGTATAACATTGTTCACTAAATACTTTTGTATTGCTGGCTACTCAGGGTGGATTGCCACTAAACACTTCCTACAATACGCACCGCAGCTTGCACAAACATGCAGGGCCAAATTCTCACTTACGGACAGCTAAGCTGAGCCCATAAAATTTGCCTGAGCAAAAGCCACATTTGTGTGCCTGGAGGAGTATCTGCAAGGATATTGAGTAAGAGTATGACCAGTATAGCATACTAGAAATTCAGAGAGAGATGGGTTAAAAAAGGGATAATCAGATCTGATGTTTTGTGGTATCCTGTGATTTCTGCAAGGATCGGAAAGAAATGCCACTCTTCTTCACCAGTCTAATACATAGCAGTTCACATTTGATCAAGTGCATTTGGTGATAGTGGGAACTCGGGCATGGGCTGCTATCTGGTCTTGGTTGATAATCAGGCCATTCTAGTATGGCAGATCCTAAGTTCCTGATCGTGTGTCCAATAGGGGTAATGAGGCATCTATGGGTTCATTACAGGCATATGCAATTGCATCTTCTGAGGGTACAACTTAGGCACTTATCTTTTGAAAATTTGATCCACAAATGTTGACTTGAGTCTTTGATGTGTCTTGTATTTCAATCCAGAATGTTTCCCTTTGATTTGGCTTGTCCGGCATTTGTAAGATCCTTCAGGAGAAATCCTCTCTGTTAACATCTGCTGACAGAACAAAGGGCTGTAACACGGGAATTGGAAGATACTTTTGGCCATTGACAGTGCCTCTGCAGACCACATTATTGTTGTTTGTCATTTTATTCATCACTCACCATTTAATTTAGTTTGGGAATCTTTTGTTGTTGTGGAGCTGTTTGCTCTACCTACCCTCAGTCTTCAGGGTTCTTAATGTTTCATTTTCTTTCATTAATTCATCCTTATCCCGGCATTATAAGAAATGATACAAAGAGGTTCTACAAACAAATATAAGAAGTTAAAGAATTCTCCTGTAACCAAGAACGTCCTGGTGCCCTCAGCCTCCTGCTATCAGCAGGCTATGGCATCCCTTTTCAAATTTGCCGTTTCCTCGGGCATCACTTTGATTTTTTGGTCCCTGTATTGGTCTTAACCTAAATTGTCAAATGTGATGAGTGTCAAATGTGGTGAGAGATTTTTTTTTTTTTTGGTTGTCCAACTATGAACACTTTAAAGGGGACTGATTTTCAGAAAGTGCTGAGCACCAGCCCCCTGAAAATCGGGCCCTAATTGAGATGTAGAGTTTCCTGTTTGTGGCTGATGACGTCTTTCTCTTCTCCAAGCTTCTTCACTCCCCACTCTGCATTTTGCAAACCCTGCTTCTCTTGCTCGCTTGAGATTCCCCCGGCCCCCATTTCATCCTCCTCATTCTTCAGACTTGCAAGGCCTCTCCATTAAGACTTAGTGCCAGGGTGCATCCCTGACCTCGCTAAGCCTGGCATCCAGTTTAATCAGCCCTTTGCTCTGTGTGGCATTGTGGGTGTGACTCTCACTGACTGTCTTCTGTGCTCACTGAACTTCGGCTGCCAATGCCATTTATTTCCACATGTGGCCTCTTTTTCTGTGCCCTGCCCTATCCTTCCATGTGTCTGTCATAGTTGCCTTGAGATCAAAAAACTAAAAAAGAGGGGGAGGGAAGAATCTCATCCTTTTTTCCCTGCTGTTGTGCTGCTCCTAGCATGTGCTTCTTCCTTTAAACTCATGTCAGACCTGTCCTCTGTTCCTTTGTGTGGCCCTGCATGCCTGACTCAGTGACCTGACTGCGCCTGACTGAACTGGTGTTTCCATCTGTTTTGCTTTGTGCCAAGGCCTCTGTTTGTCTGAGCTCACGCTGTATGATCTGACTGAATCTGTTCTGCCCAGCTCTGCTAACAACCTGTACTAAAGCTCTAGTCTGTCTTTGTAATGGGCATGCACGTGCACTGAACTCTTGTTTCTGAGGTGACACTGAGGCAAGTCACTAATGTGTGTGACTTGCATTTTATCTAGAGTGAGAATTCCCATGAACCCATTCCTACCCCCTTACCTGAGAATAGTTAATACAACACATTTGTTGGGCTTAAAAATAAATTTTGCTTTTTTAAAAAAAATGTGTTTTATCTCTCGAGGTTAAAGTTGACTGTAACCGCCCAAGACCGCTAATTGTTTTGTGTCTGAGTGGAAGCCATGCCCTTCATTTTCCTTCTACCCAAAATGTCACACAGTGGGATAGGAAGTAGAGGGGAGCATTAGAAAATCCATCTCTCTTCCTGTTTCTTCTCTCCCTTCCCCACCCTCACTTCTCTTGAGCTGCCCGTGGCTCCTAAAAGGATTAATTAGAAAGATGTGAGCAGGGGTTGGAACGTCAAAAAACAATCGTCACTTTCATATCTGACCCCTATCACCAGCTGCAGAATTAACAAATTGAATGTCGTCAGCAAACAGGAGTTGCAGATGATACGAAGTTCATTATGAGCAGCACAGGGCTTGTGTTCAAAGCTCACTTTAAACAACTCTTGCTGATTAAATTCCATGCAGGAGCTCCTGCCAGAGACCCTTAGAAAATACGAACATCTAACAACTCTTCTTCCCCCCCGCCCAACCCCGGCGCTTTTTTTTTTTTAACATGTGCCAATTATTTGTCTATCTGCAGGTGCTGGCAAGTATCAGTGCTTTGGCCCCACTGTCTACAGTCTTATCCATTTGGCGCCTGATCTAGTGCTCTCACATTACCAGCAGTGGGGTCTGTTTTCGACTGTGAAAAGCTGTGAGCATAACTCCCGCTCTCCCCCTCCTTTATTTATTTTTTTTCCTCTCACCCTTCTACTCCCATAGCTCTTCTAAAGTGCCTGAAAGTGACAAAATAGACTCTTGGTAACCTTGTTAAAGATGTTATGAGGAAGCATAGGGGAAATTTTTTTTTTAACAAGTGTGACTTCTGTTTTAACTGCACAAACTCAGGTATATTTCCACTGTCATCCTCTGTTTCAGTTGCAGAGGCTTTCTGCTTGTCCCAAATGCTCTTCCTTTCACATGATGGAAGCAGCTACATGTAGCAGAACTGGAGTGGTGTTCGAAGGTGGTAAAAATCTGTCCGGTCTAGCCTTGTACACAATCTCCTGCTCTTGCCTAGATAAAGAGGAAAGGAAGGCATGGAAGTGAACAAACATGGAAACATTTGTAAGATTTGGAGTTGCCGTGAAGGGGTTTAGCTTCTCTCCAGTAGCTTTTAGGTCAGGAATCTAAACTCAAACACACACAAATTAACCTTTCCCCATCCCCCCAGCACATCTTGCTCCTTGTCTATTCTGTCAGTCAAATGGATTTTTGAATTGGATAGCAACATTACTATGAAATTCAGATAAGTCTTGGGGAGAATGTGGCAACCTATCCCAATGCAGTATATGTTAATTCAGAGGCCATGATGCTGCTAGCAGGATTCTAGCACCATTTTTCTTGGACTTGGTCCTCAGAGGCTACCTAGGGGAAGGTACTCTCTAGATCTACCTATGCTAGGAAGACTCTGCTGTCAGAGTATTATGTTGCAACGGGGTAGTCCCCCATATATGTATCACAGGTTGGCCATTTCTAGGTAGATGATGAGTCTGTTGGTAATTTTCTCAGTTGGGAAGAATTGTCCTCCGTGCTTGTCATTTATGTAGCCATCAATGGAGTTATAGGTTCTGAGACTTTGCAGGCTTTCTATACGAGTTTCACTCATAGGATATTTCTATTAGAAATGCACACAACATTCAGGGTATTTGACTCAGGGGTTTAGTTCAGTTTCCCAAGTTTCATGGTCCAATTGCATTTTGTCTCTTTCAGGCTATCTCTGATTAACATACCCCCAACATGACTATTCAAGATTACAAGTTATTTCATTGTAGCATGTGTCATTATACCTTTCCTTTATTTTCTCTTCTATCCTTCAGTGCAGTCTGTAAAACCTGGTCCTAGTGAAGTGGTTTGGCTTCTACTCATGCATCTTTGTGTTTCCTGTGATTGCTCTGCTGTTTAGTTTTTGAGAGAGAAAAAGCTGGTGTTTCAAAAAAGAAATCAGCCAGTTGGATTTTTCTGTTTGACTTCAGTGGAATTATGCCACGGATGAATTTGGCTGTTAGGGTCCTCTTACATCCAAAATTCCCACTGCAATTTCTTTGCTTTTAATTATATGTGTGGGTTTCCCCAAATACTTGCCTACATGTTGATCTAATAATTGCATTTAAGAGCCTGACTGCCAGAATTAGGTACCTGTGAAAACTTAATAAAAATTACATAGCTGTGTAATTTTGAATTTGAAATGCTATTACAGACTTCACTTGCATGTACATCTGCTCTTATTTGTGCACGCAGTCCCAGTAATTGCATGTGCAAACACATACTGGTACTTCATAGCAGCAACTGCTGGCAATGACTGCCCTGACAATGAAACATCAGCTCATTCCTCTAGAAGTTCTTTCACCTAAAAAAAAAAAAAAAAAAAAAAAAAAAAATCAAGGTAACTCAACAATTAACAAATGTTGTTAATGGGAAAAACCCACCACCAGTGTAGCCATAAATTACCACAAATAAAAACAAAATATAATCTTTATTTCCCTGCTTTAGCCTCAATTCATTATCATTGTTCTGGCAGTGTGCACAGCACGTTGTAATAATGTAATTAAGAGCATCAATCATAACAGCTTGTCTGTATGTCTGAGCATAGGGTGCTGCATTTCCTGCAGCCTCCTTGTTCCGCTTTTTACAGAAGATGTCATCCTTTATTTTACATAAGCAAAGTGCTGCAGGTAAATATTAAAATTCATTGCTATGTTAGGTTTCAGAGTAGCAGCCATGTTAGTCTGTATTCGCAAAAAGAAAAGGAGTACTTGTGGCACCTTAGAGACTAACCAATTTATTTGAGCATAAGCTTTTGTGAGGTGAGCTGTAGCTCACGAAAGCTTATGCTCAAATAAATTGGTTAGTCTCTAAGGTGCCACAAGTACTCCTTTTCTTATTGTTATGTTAGTCATTGACATTGGTAGCTCCAGACAAAACTCCAACCTGCTCAGTCTCCCAAAAGCATGCTCCTCTGTCATCCTGCACCTGTGTATAGAGTTGATAAATTCTCCATATTTGTGTAATTATTGAATGGTTTCATTAGCCATGGTAAAAATGGGTACTCAATCACAGTGGGGTTAGGATACCCTTGATGTTACTATTGCTTGATGGGGATAGAGTACTGGGAATTTGTTTCTAGAAGGTTCATTTTAAAAAAAAATTTGGCATCATGCATCATCCCTGGTCACTCTATGTATATTTTATTGCTTAAGACCCACGCAGTTAACCAAAATTAGGGGTCTTGCAGGTTGTTTCTGTTAAGGGGATAAATTGATGATGGAGTCAAATATTTCTCTGAAGCAGTCTTCTGCATATAGAAAGAATATACAATGTTCTGTTCCTCTGAACACAGTAGGAGACCATTACTTAGCTCACAGTTCCAAGCCCCTTTCCAGCCAGCACTTAGCAGAAAATTCCTAGATTTTTTTCTCAGGGTTAAGGTACTAGTACTTCTCCGGCTGTGTCCAGTGCCTTCTGTCTCCTTCTGCGGTGCTTCTGCCTGTGCATGCACAAACTTGCACATACACACAAGCAAAACCCTTCATCCACACAGCTCAGTTTCTGACTGGCCCTGAATGGCTGGCCTGTGTTTTAGGCTGTGGCTTCTGTTTCAGCTATCTGTTCCATAACGTACGTGTGTGTGTTCCACTTATCCTGAGTTAAGGGTGGTGGTTACATCCATGGCTTCAGGGTTTAACTTAGCATCCAGCATAACACACAGTTCCAGCAGTCTCCCATGATAATCCACTGGGTACTGTATCTCCCCTGCGTAATACCCCTCCACATTGTTATACTTCTGGGCTCTTTGTGGGTAGTGGCAGCACAGAATGGGCTCACAGGTTCCATTGGTAGCTCCTGCATGTTGAAGAGTTGTTTAAATCCTTCAGCAGTCTCTGGCACATTGGCCACCTTGATCATATGCTTTTACAACAGTATGTATTGCAACCATGCAAGCCTTCATGACATCAGACCTCCTCATGGACTTCTTGATCCAATACTGATGCCCAGATGATTGGTACTGTGACAGGCCAAGTGACTCTATCGTTGCCATAGGAGGTGGCACTCTCCGGCTGGCTGGCTGGCTTGGCAATTGTGAGACTAGCTGTCCAGAGAAAGACAGAAATCTCCTTACTCATTCTGGAGTTATGCAACCACTGTTTTTCATTCCACTTCTTGAGGACCACTAATTCCCATCAGTCTGTGGTCATGGTCTGGTCCCCCAGTAGAAGCATTCAACCTGGTGAACATTTGTCCTCGATACTGCATGGGCCCAGCTAACCCAGAGCTGCAGGTGCATGGTGGTTGCAGCATAACTCCATCTGCTGATCTTGGTCTCTCAATCCCCACAGATGGAGCAAGAGCTGAACATTCATCCTGGATTTAATTTGGCAAAAAAGCCTAGGGTAAAAACACAAGTATCTTGGGATTTATGGTAACTTGCCCACTGAACTATGAGATTTTTTTTTTTTTGTCTTCCACAATTCCCATAGGCTGCCAGAAGACCCTTTGCCACTTCAGAGGCAACTTCCAATGGAGAGCAGTAGCAGGAACTGTGGGACAGGTACCCAAAAGGCAATGCAGCCACAACAGTATAAAATAGTATGAGTATAATTGTAAGGCAATTACAAGCAGCATGGCTAGTCTGAACACACTACATCATTGGTGTGATCTCATCTGTTCAGTTACCAGTGGTTCATTTTCCTAGTGCAGATGCAGTCAGGGTGTCTGGGTCAAGCAAAGCCTATGAGTTTCTCATTAACATATACACCAAAAACAAGACTGAAAGATTTTTGCATTTAAAAAAATAAGTTAGTGGCAATCCTAGTGCTCCCTATTTCTCTAATCTTGTACAAATAATAGAGATGTACTTATAAGCAAATCCATTAAGTATTGTTTATGAGCTGTGACAGAGAGTGCAATAAAACCCATGTTTTGGCCCCTGGGCCTTCACCAGGACATTTCTTGATTGAAGAGGGCACCATATAAGTACTGTATTCCGTAACTATACAAAAGCTGTAATAGAGTTAGCCAGCAGTAAAATTGTAATTAATGTCATGTAATATAAAGATTTACCATTTTCTCTAAGGACTCTCCCCTTAAGGCAGTTACTTTGCGTCACTCAATAATGTTCTAAATTAAAATGACCGTGCCCAACTCCCCCTGCCCTCCCTCCCCTCCCCTGAACCTTTTTACCCCTTTGCAGTCCTCTGACTCTATACATGTTCCAGAGGATGTTTACCATGGGATGCCACATCAGTAGATGGGGCTATAAAGATCTATTAAAATAATCTATCAATATTGGCATTGGTTTTTTTTTTTTTTTTTTACTGTCTGGTGAAAAGTAAAACGTTTTGTGGTTTGTTTGGGTTTTAGTTTTTTCTCCCTTCAACCCTTTCATGTTTTCCACAAGAACAGAGTCTTCCCCCTCCTCTCGCCCCGCAAATACTTCTGTATTGCTGTGAGGATGCTAAAAGTGCTATTGGAGCAAATTTTGAAAAATGGTGGTTTGCTTTTGCCACTTTTCTCTGTTAGGGAGCTTTTGCTGAGGTGAAAGTGGTGAAATATTTTGCCTTGCTGAATTGGCAAACACCCTCAAATGCTTAGAAATCACAACATTCACATTTGAAAATTCACTCCTGTGAAGACAGTCCATATGAGGCCCCTCTACATTTAAGTCCCACTTAAACCCTATATTGAGGAGTTAATTAGGACTTAATTGGTGCATAGGTCTTGTGCTCACTCCTGCATAAGGATGAATTTCCCTCAAAGCAAAATTAGATAACTGGTTAATTTTAAGGGGTGGGAATGGTGTATACACTTCGAGTATTGAAGCAGCTTAAATCTACAGGTTTCAGAGTAGCAGCCATGTTAGTCTGTGTCCTCAAAAAGAAAAGGAGTACTTGTGGCACCTTACAGACTAACACAAAAATTTGTTAGTCTGTAAGGTGCCACAAGTACTCCTTTTCTTTTTTCTTAAATTTACAGTAATTTCCAGCTGAGGGTACTCCTCTTTCCCACACTGCTTAATGTATTGCTAAATAGTTTGAGTTCTCAGGTTCATTTAGAACCTGATCCAAAGCCCATTGGTATCACTGAGCATGAATCGTTTTTGTAATCATGCATACATGATGTCTGGGGTTGAAATGTTTATTGGACAAGTGGCACGCAGCCATACAGTGAGATGGCCCAGCAACTGAACTGACAACCAGAGTGCTACTGTGTACCAAACGAACAATAAACAGTCAGGGTGAAATCCTGGCCCCACTGAATGACAAAACTACCACTGACTTCAATGGAAGCCAGGTTTTCACGCCTAGTCTTTAGATCCCAAGTAGGGCTGTAGAGATGGTTACCCTTTGAACCCTTAAACCTGGCAAAACTCACCTGATTTTAGTTGTAGTGAGAAAGTGAACCTCTGTGAGGTACACACACATCTCCGAGAATATTGGCCATCCTAGGAACCATCTTCTTTCCCCTCCCCTCAGACTCCCTGCCTAGGAGCTTCAGACTGTCAGTGCATGGTATAGCTCTTCTGCCTACCTACCGCCATTCAGTGACATCTGAAATCAGGAAATGTTCTTCTGGTCCAGCAATACTCCTAGCCTTTGCCTCGCTTTCTGGCAGTGTCCCAGTGTGCACAGTTATAGTGGGCTAGATTTTTCTGGTACTGCAGTGCCATCTGAGAAGATAGACTGGCTTGGAAAAGTGCTGAATGCTGCAGGAGGTATTCAATTTTATTTGGGGGCTAATTAAAGCTGAGCAGAGCCCTTTTATCTCTCCACAGCCCCCTTTCCATTCTAGATATTCGGGTACGAGGTTGCTCAGCTTGGTCACTTGCAGCTATTTTGTTTCTGGCCCTTTAACAGGCTGACATAAGCTACAGTAGCATGGATGATTTAATAGAATGTGTGTGATCCTCTTGTTATCACGTACTATAAAATGTAGAGGTGGCAGACCACCTGTGCACATGGCACTGACTAGAAATATTGCCTAGCAATGCTGCCATGCTATCACAGACTATCAAATTAATACGCAGTTTGATTTTCCATCTGACTATATATTGCCTTGCACTGGCCTAGTGAGAGAGGCAGCTGCAAATGGTCATTTGCACCAAACAGCCCTCAAGTCAGTTCCCATTAGAACTATTACATCTTTGTCCAGTTAATGAATTGCTCACATCTGTGAAATTAGAGCCACTCACTTTTGTTTTGTTTAAATCAAAATTGCAGAACCCATCAGGCAGACTGCTGCTTCCAGCTACCGTAGTCCCACAACATGATGTTAAGCTGTGTGGTGCTGTTTGAGTTTGACAAGGAACATATTATGCAAAGCAGTGCTGGCCCTGTCCCCAGGAGCAAAACCACCTTGGTAAGCAGTTGTGGCTTAGAAGAATGAACTGCCCTATGTGATGATAGGGTCTGAGTCCTGGAAACAGAAGAACTCAGACTGTGAAGTCTGTGATGAGTTATCAGAGACTTACGCTGTGTAATGCTCTTCCAGGAGTGTGACCTATTGATTGAAAAGAGTAGTAATAAATTCAAAGACTGCCCACTTGTGTCCTCACTCTGTCACTAGCAGTAGGACAATGATTATCTTCACAGATCAATATAGGAGAGTCTTTGAATCTGCCACATAAAACATGTTCTACATATCTGATAGTGGGCTAATTAGGATTTAATTCTTGTGGGGGCACCTAAAGACCTCTGCCAGTCTTTTCTCTTTTCACCATAGTCTGAGGTTGGAGTTCTGGAAAGTGGGTTTTAATCTAGCAAATATTCTATCTCATCATGCCACCACCCTTTTCTATTTCTGTCACCAAAGAAGTCTCTCTCCCCCACTATTCTTCTCATTCACAATGGCTTAGGCTTTGTAGCTGATCAGTGACACGAGAACCTTAGAACTGTATGACTGTTGCAGCAGTCAATCTTCATATTTCCCTTTGATTTCAGTTTTTGATGTCACTGAGCACTTCCTCTGTGGTCCATCTCTCTCTTCTCTTCATGCTGCAGTAAGTACTATGCTTATTCCTATTCCCTTGCAGAAGCCACTCCAACGTCAGAGGAAATGAGACAGGCCTTCCACTGCAGTTCGTGCTGAAGCAGGCAGAAAAGAACTGTATGGCAGCATCTGTCAGCAGCCTCATGATGTGGTGATCTGTACTGTGGTGTTCTCAAAGATGGATGATAAAAGATATTCCAGCATACATTAAGATGGAGTTACAGTTCAATACATAGCAGTAACTTAAGGGTAAAAACATTACAGGGATGTTGAAATTAACCCAAAAACAAGCATTAAAAGTTGAGAACCTTTTGGAGTAAAAATCCAACCATCTTAAGATACAGAAACACATAGTTAAGGTACCTTAACTCTGCCCTGTGGGGGACACTGTGCAATAAGCAGATGATTATTAGGAAACCATCTTAGCAGTTGGTCTAGATTAAACTGATTTTTAAAGCTTTTAGGAGTTTTTCATCTCTCTCCTCACCCTCAGGTATCGCTATAGGACAGCATTAATGGTGTTTGGATGCATTAACTGTTTATTTCTTGACCTATGGAACAAAAGGGCTTTTGTAAAATGGAGGTTTGAATGATGGGGGGAGAGAGAGCTAACTTTTCAGTAAGTTACATGATGAAGCAAGGTGCGGTTTCTTCTGATTAGACTGAACATATTTGTGGCCAATGTCCCTGGAAACAAGACTTCACCCTCCTCCCCCCATCACCACATCAGGGAGCCCTACTACAGCAGTGGAGAAAAACTGATTACACATAGGAAGGCCCCAGTCCTGCAACTGACTCCAAATAGGCCTACCTTGGTGTCCATGTAGAGCCCTGTTCGCTTCCAGATGAGCCAGGGGTCCCCTGTGTGGTTCTCAGGGCACGGTCAGGCATTACGTGTTTCGTGTTAAACAGGCGTAAGTAGAGAACGCAACAAACAGAAGAAGAATACACTGAGGGGCAGCTTGTGCCAGTAGGTGTTTGACTGTGGTGGGAGCATAGGAAACGTACCACCCAAGAGGGAGCTCTGAGGAGAGACCGTGACTCAGGAGGCACAATGGCCCCAGCAGCTTCCCAGCACACAGGCAGTCAAGTCAGTTTGTAGGGAGGCAGATCTATGGCCCTGCCTATTCCCTAAGCTTTCTGGGGTAGCTTAAAGAGTAGGGCCTGTGTTCCTGTTATGCCAGGCCCTGTGCAAGGAGTGTGGAAGGCTTATTGCCCCTCTACCACCAGCTGCACACCCACATTAGGATCCAACGCAATCAGCCTCGGCCTGTAGAGACGGGCCTGTACCAAATAGTCGGTGCCGAACACCACTGAACTCTGGAATTTTGAATTGGAGCCCGATTTTGTGGCTCAGGGTCATTTCTAACACCAAACTACTGATATACCCAAGAGAAGTGATTCACTTTGCTTCTGTATGTTACCATACACTTCCACAAAGCAAGAACCACCCTTCTTTTGTTTTTTGTTTTGGTTTTTTTGGGTTGTTTTAAATATGAAACTCTCATTTGAAATGTGATCCTATTCCCCATTGGCCAGTTTACCAAATAACAAAGCCAATAGCAACAAAAGTATCTTACAGAGTGCTTCACAGAATAGAGTAAGGGCTAAATTTTCAAAAGTGACTAGTGATTTTTGGGTGCCTCACGTGTTGCTGCCTGGCTTTCAGAATGTGCTGAGCCACCCGCCCTCTGAAAATTAGGCCCATTTAAGATGTGTCAGGTTGGGCACCCAAAATTGCTGGTCACACCTGAAAATTTATGCCCATGTATGCTGTCTGGGTTACCAGGATAGCTCCACCTGTGTGGTGTGTGTGTGTGTCTCTCTCAGTGAACCCTGTGAGCTCTTAGGTCTCATGCCTTCACCTCTGCTGGGGTGGGATCCGTGATTTTCCCACTCTCCGAGCAGGGTCCTGGGCTACAGCCATCTGTGTACCAACTGTGGTTACTCAGCAGACGTGACTGGTTTTGACACATGGAGTTCTTCCCTTTTGGGAGCGTGTCGACCATCGTTAATACAGGTAGCCAGACAGCTTTCTCAGGCCAAAAGTATGGTTTAACCTTAACAGCAGGAACAAAGCATATCCCAAGAGAAGAAAGGGTTTTAACACAGTAAAAGTCTTATACACATGTCCATCTTTCCGTAAACCCGTCCAGCCTGTGGTAGTGTGCCAGCCAACTTTTCAGTGCTTCAGTTCCTCCATAGGAGCTTACTCTGTCAGTCTGTTCTCTGTGAACAGCTCCTGACAACTGCCTCCCCTCTGTGGCATTTTTAACTCTTTATTGTCTTTTACCTCTTGGCTCCTAGCCTTTGGCTGGAGACTGGAAGTAGCATCTTCCCAGCTAAAAGCTTAGGCATTCTCTCTTAAGGACCCTGCCATGTTTACCAGAGGTTGTGTAAGAAGCTATTATGTTGCCTTCCTACTAATTTCCCAATACCTCTGCTTTTAAACGAAACTAATATATGTATACAGTAAACATTCCAATAACCCAATAAAGCCATAAAGTTAACTACCCCAATAACAACATTCTCAAATTATTATGGATTAGCCCCACATCCTTCACATATACAACACCAATGAAATGCAGTCCCCTTTGGGGCAGAGCTTAGAGAGGTAGCGAGTTGGCACAGTGCACAAGTGTGGATGGCAGGGGAAACTTTGACCAAAGATGTTTTATATATACTACTTGGATGATTAGTAAGCAGAGAGAAACCGATTCCACATTCAATCAAGCTACAAAGGATTTTTGAGGGAAAAAAATCCTATCATCCCAAACATAAACTCATCCTCTGTGAATTAAAGTAGGATTTGCAACAGCAAAAACTTAGATATTGCACATTTCTGCCTCAAATGTACTTTGTGAAAATAATTATAGTTTTAACAGTGAAAAGCTTTATATGGCCTCCATCACTGTAGTACCTGAGCACCTCACACGCATGAGCCTTACTGTATCCCAGTGAGGTGGTATGTTTATTATCCCCTTTTTACAGATGGGGAACTGAGGGGCACAGAGAAATTGTGACTTACCGAAGGTCATACAGGGAAGATGTGGAAGAGCCAGGAAACTAACCTAGATGTCCTAAATCCTTGTGCAGTGTCTTGACCACAAGGTCATTTTCCCCTAAATTCCCAGTTCTCTTTCCCCTTTGTTCCCTCAGACTTGACTGGATGAAATTCAGGGAGCACTACTTGTAAATGTCCCAAGTGCTTGGGCTTTAAAACTTGTCTGAGACCTGTGAGAAGAGACCAGATGAATGGCTCCTGCAAGTGACTCAACATTCAGAGCAAGCTGCTGGCTGTTTAGAAGGCACATGAGACTGTCCAACTGATTTCACATTGGACCTCTGGCTGAAATTGTGTGTGTGTCCCAGAGGTAGGTGGCAAAGGCCTTAATCTGTTTAGCAATACAGGCTGTTCGCTTGCAGTTTGAGATGACAGTTCTCTTTGTATTCCTCCCCATGTTAGACACTTGTCTTTATGTTACAAATGTGTCCTCCTAATTTAAATGTACACTGATTGGCTTGGTGTTGCGACCTATCAGTTGTTCATTTTATGCTCTTGAATTTTATTATAGAATCGTGTTTCTCTCTTAAAAAAAAAAAAAAAAGTGTGGGAGACAAATTAGTTTTTCTAATGCTTTAATCTGTGATAGGATTAAACTGGACCGGCTCCTTTAAAAAGTGTCCCCTTCCCCATCGTCCTCCCCACTTCCAATTACAGCACTAATTTCAGTAATGGAGCATTAATAGAGTAATGGGCTGCTGAAGCTGGCCTGAAGGAACTGTAGTGCTCAGCACAAATTGAGTAAATAAACCATATATTAGATTTCTAAACAATACTTTTAGTCTAGTCCCCAGGGAAAGAGAGTTGTCAAGACTTACTTAAGTCAACCCTGCAAAATGTATGCAAAAGAATCATCCATTCATACCCCGAGAAACAACAACGTGGTTTAAAGTAGCAGCAAATCTCTCTCCCATAAATCTTAGAGATCCAGACAGAGAGAGACTTGTGCTGTTTCCCTTTTCCAATTCCTTTGGCTTGATTTATTTACCAATAAGCATCTTTATGCCCATTTCTATTTGTGTCCTAGAAGAAAGCTGCCTGTGTAGAGTGGAGCCATCTCCTGATAGTGAATGATTTGCAATTGAAAGTAAAGGTTTATCACTAGGCCATACAAAAAGATCTACAAGTTCGTCTGTCTGAGACTCCTAGACTCTCTTCTCCCCCCACCAAATCTGTGGCCCTCTGTGAAACATTTTTATTAATTTTAATTAAAATAGGCTCCCTATCACTTCATTCAAACAGCTATGAGTAATGAAGTACCAGCTACCCAGATTTACCCTAGAAAACATACTGGTAACAGAAGGATAGGCATAATGTATTATTGCAATAGCACCAACATGCCCTAAGCAAGAGCAGATTGCACATTGTGTGAGGCACTATACAAACACATAGTAAGAAGCAGTCCCTGCCCCAAAGAGCTTACAGTT
Source organism: Caretta caretta (assembly GCF_965140235.1). NCBI lineage: Eukaryota > Metazoa > Chordata > Testudines > Cheloniidae > Caretta > Caretta caretta. The sequence continues at coordinate 181,111,269 of NC_134207.1, forward strand.
TAGATAACACAGACAAAGAGTGTGACGGGAAATAAAGGTGAAGTGATTTGCCCAAGATCACATATCATCAGGTCAATGGGTGAGCTAGGAATAGAGCCCAGGTCTCCTCAGTGCCAGGAGAGGACAGTGGCCTATCTACAGCATGCTGCCTGCCTAACAAATTTATCCCATCTCTAGGGCCTGATCTCAAGAGGCAATGAGAATCCACAATTCTCATTCAAGCACCCATAACCTGTGTGTGCTCAGAACCTCTTAAGATCAGGCCCTAATTTTTGGCACCCCAATAGGTTGCCCAGACCCTGGACTCTGCCTCTTACCTGTGCCCTTTCAAGTTAGCATTTTGGATGCTGCATTCCTGAGAAATACTGTGGGAGCATGGCACTTCTGACACTGGCAATTAATATGATGATGGACATGGTATATCCTTTTTCACCCTGAAAATCAAGTCAGTCTCACTTATGGATTAGGGCTATTCTGATGGCTGTAGGTATCTTAAAGTGCCATTCAACTCTGAGAAGTGATTATGCAAAAATAACATCTTCTTATTTAACGTGTACTGTCCTTGTTCTTGACTCTTGTGACAGAAATAGGAATTAAACACAATAAAAACTTATTAGCCTTGCAGTACTGACCTAGCTAAATGGGAATGAACTGGGCTCTAGATATTTGTGTGCATCAACAGACTTGTTTGAGTTCCCCCCCCCCCCCCAATCAGTGAGGTTTGGGCAAACTCTAGTGGAGCAATGGGTTTGCCTGTGTCTTCAGTGGCTTATATAGACCTGCAGGACTTCTATTACTGTTGATCACACACAAGATAGATTGAAAGAAAACCATTCCTAAGTAAATGATAGCGTGTTATAAAGTTTTTTCCATGCTGTGCAGATCAACGAGCTTCACAATGTAAACTCACTTACTGCACTCCTGCCTGTGTTACTGAGAATAAGATAAGTAAAACTTATGTTTGAATTGAAAGAAATAAAATTGCTTTAGCCTCAGAATGAGACTGGTACGGAGGCCCAACCCAAAGGGTTTTATCGGGGGGGGGGGGAGTTTTTTACATAGACCCCGTTAACTTGGCCCCAAATCCCTCACACCTGTAACCTGGATTCATTTAAATCACTCCCTCACTTGACCTCAGGATATGACATGAAAGGAATCAAAACCATTCACATATAACTGTACCAAGCTGATGTAATGTTTCAGGTGGTTTTATTGGGGGTACAATAATTCTAAAAGACCAGAGACAAACCTATTGAGCTGAGTAATGCGGTCAGACAACTTAGTCCAGACAGCCAGAAAATCCTGAGTTCTAATCCTGGTTTTACAACTGACTTCTGTGTGGGTCTGGACAAAACATTAAAACTCTGCCTCAGTGTCCTCCTTTTGCAAAGGAGGGATAATATTTGTTTACCTTCACCATGAGGATTAATGAGTTGCTATTTGAACAGCTCCTTGAAAAGATAAAGGCAATTTGGCTACTAAGTGTGATTATTTTATTACTGAAAACGCACAGTATTGTGGATTAAAAACTTAAGTACAGGATTGTGTCCTGACTGGAATGTGTGGTACACAAAATCTTCATTAAAAAGATTGGATTCTTAAAATATTTGTCTGGAATTTAGACCCTCCTCTACCCTCCCTTTTTCACAGCTTTAATGTTCTCAAATTCAGCCCTCTGTATACCAAACTCATGTTCACTTCAAGGTGGCCTCATAGGATCAGGCTCAGAGTAATCACTTCATTTGTGTTTAGAAAATCCATTTTGCTTCCTTTCAAAATGTGCTAGCCACAGATGCCAAAATAAATCTGGATAAATATAGACTGTACACACTTCTAGTACATCTTTTAGAATAGATGTATTTCTTTAGTAGTTTGAGAGATTCAAATGCATTAGTCTCTAATACTGAAGGGCTTTAGTGTGGTACAACTCAGTCGGCATGATCCAGTGAAGAGGGCACTGGCTTACTTGGGCTGTATTCCTGGTTCTGCCACTAACCTGCTATATGACCTTGGGAAAGTCATAAACTTTTTTTTTCCCCCAGGCCAGAAGAGACTAGCCTGAAATTCTAGGGCCTGTCTAGCCTGACCTTACACACCCTAGAATTTCATCCAGTAATTCTTGCATAAAGCCTGTTACTGCTGCTTGAATAAGAACACATCTTGTAGAAAGGTATCGCGTTTGTATTGAGTGATTTTGATGTAAAGAGTTTAAGTAATTTCACTTTTTGGGGCCTATTTTTTGTCTACTTAGATTGTAATCCCTATGGGTCAGGGACTGTTTCTTAGGATTTATTTGTACAGAGCCTAGCATAAAGGAGTCAGGATCTCAGTTGGAGCCTCTATCTGTATAAGAAGATTCCAGGATTGTCACTCGGAAATCTAGAATGTCTGAGTCAGTATGAAGCAATAGAAGCAGCTACAAGCATGGTTGAGAGCACTTTTTGTTTAGAATATTGCTAGGTTCAATCATTAGTGGAATTTGCCGTCTGTTAACTTAAAAAATGGATGATATCAGCCATTTTCCACCTTTTTTACACACCTGACTGTATGGATTACCCCCTGGTAATATTGATATAAATAATAATTAATCAAACAATAAGTTAAAATAAGGTTGCAAAGTCAAGCACTCCAAAGTGAGGAAATGCTAGAATTAAGGCTGCCCATGAACCTTAATTTGGCCCCCTTGTGTATGTGCTTTATGATCACACACCATTTTTTTTTCTACAGGACCAAGTGCATAGGAAGAATGCACTTCACTTAATAAGCAACTATTCAATATTTTGTTTTATGCTAATTGTTCAACATATAGCCCCATGCCTTATTTACTGCACAATATTCAATTACTGCTCTGCATACAGGATTACTAATTTCATCATGGGCTTTTCTGTGGTGCTCATCACTGTAGCATTTGTGTGCTTCACAAACATTAATTTGTCTTCACACCACCCCTCTGAGATGAGGCAGGGCTATTATCCCCATTTTACAGATGGAGAGCTGAGGCACAGTGAGATTAAAGTAAAAGTTTCCAATAATTTTGGGTGCCCAATGTTACATGCCTAGACTCTGATTTTTTTCAGAGTATTTAGGGTGTACTATATAATGCTATGTTCAAAGCACAGCTCCCATTGACTTCAGTTGCAATTTTGAGTACACCATACTTCTGTATATCAGACTTCTGGAACGCACCTGTGAAAAGTGAGGTCAAAGTGACTTGCCTAGAGTTACATTGGGCGGTCTGTGGCAGAGGCAGAAAGAGAATTCAGTTCTCCAGGCCAGCATTCAATTGTCTGAACCATGAAACCCTACCTTCTCTTTCTGCAGTCCCCTACCTCATTCACCACACACATTCCAACTTCTGCAACAAATGAAGCAGGGATCCTACAGACAACAGCATCCTATATTACACGGCCCTTATTTATCCCCAGAGTATGTGCATCCAGTGCACTGAATTAGGCAGGGGTCCTGGGGAAAAAGGTATTTTTGTAATTAGACTGTATCATAATGCATATGCACAAAGGGGGCTGAATTAAGATTGTACAGATGCCCTTAATTCTGGCATTTTCTAACTTTTGAGTGCTTGACTTTTTGCAACCTTAATATTGTTCTTTCAGTGTGTTTGTATGTGTAATTTCCTAGGTTTCTAGCAGAGCAAACTGAAAAAAACAGAAGTCCCATCATGTGGCATCCTATTGACGCTCCCATAGTTCATCAGCAGTCTTAGAACTTTTATATCTATCATACAGATCTCTGACACTTGAGCTAAGGAATTAACAGAGCAATAGTAGGTGTCCTGTATGTGGACTGGCACTTGAGGGTGATGAGACATACCCTTTGCCAGTGGGTTCCACAGCTGTTTGTTGACAGCAGAGGAATGGTAAGACTCAGGAACCTTGGGTTTCATTCCATGCTCTGTGCCCACTAGACAAAACTCCCCTTCAGACTCTTCTGCCCGTTCCATCCAAGCTTGACCCTCTCTGCCCCATCCCTTCAACCAGTCACTGGCCCAATCCTGTACCTTCCTCCCTGCTGGCTCCTTGTCCCAGTCTTATTCTCTTTACCTACTCAGTTCCAATCATCACTCCCCAGTGGTAGTTTTCCCTTCCAGGCTCTCTGTCTGAGTTCCAGTCCCAGTTCTTCCCTCCCGGTCTCTCATCCAGTCGTTCTCTTTCCCTGCCTGCTGGCTCCCATTCTCCCTCCAGGAGCTCCTTATCCAAATTCAGTCTGCCACATCCACTCCCTGCCTCCTTGTCCCAGTTTGTTTGCCCAGCCAGCCCTAGTTCTCCCCCCTATACTCCAGCGCTTTGTCAGATCAGTCCCCTCCCCCAGCCTCACTCCCCTCTACTGTTTTAGTCCCAGTGTCTTTGTCCAGCCAGTGCAAGACTCCGTACCTCTTCATCCAATCTCCATAGTCTCCCTTCTCAGCCAACTGGCTCCCAGGTTCTCCATCTACCCCACCCCCCAGTTTCCTTCACCAGCTCCCAGACTTCTTCTTCAAACAGTTCCGGCTTCCCCTTCCCCAACTCCTAGTTCCAGTCTCCTTGCCCAACTAGCTCCAGTCCCCACTCCCTGGCTCCCAGCCCAGCTAACCCACCTAATAAATCACCCTCTGCTCTCTCCACTTCAGCGCTATATTTCAGCTGCTTTACTGAACCAGTCCCAGCCTCCCCTAGCTCCCAGTTACAGTATCCTTGCTGAACGAATCCCAGTCTCCTTCCCTTATTCTCAGTCCCTCTCTAGTCCCAGTCTCACCAGACTCCTTTGTCCTCCACGAGGTCTGGCTTTTGTCCCCTCTGCATTCGAACTGGGCCTTCTTCATTCATCCATACCAGAAGGGGGGGTAACTGAGAACACAGAAGAAACAGGCTTTCTGCTCTCCGTTCCGGTGCCGGGCCCCCACCCTGGCCCAGACCAACAGTTCCAGGGAAAGTCCAGCTTCACCCTTGTAGCTTTGGGTTGGCACATGCTCGGTCACTCTGTAGGGCTGGCTTATGTACAGTCTGGTCCTGTGAGAGGCTTCAACTGCTCAGAAAAGACAATCTTCAGAGATTTAACTACTAAAATCAAAAGTCTCCTCTGAGCATGTGCAAACTGCATTTTTTTTTTCAAAGGCATATAATGGCTAAATTTGGGGGAATTGCTTGGGATGGCAAAAGGCACCTCTCTGACACACAAGCCAAATTTCAAGTCCCTGCTCCAAAGCTTGAGGGCTCTTGATCTGTTCAAAGACAAGGGCTCAAGGACTTTAAAAAAAAAAAATTGGCAAAACTACGTGGTTTTTCCCTAGCCTCTTTCTTAGAAACAAACACATTCAGCCTGCAACAGACACCTGGCATGGAAAATTTCAGGCAAAATGGTTAAAATTTTAACCATTATCAGCAACTGAAAACGGGGTCTTTCTATTGTAAGTGTTAGGCAATCTTAATAAGCAGCACTAGCAGCCTATAACAATAGTGCGTCATGAAACTTTCTTTTCATTGGTTTCAGAGTAGCAGCCATGTTAGTCTGTATTCGCAAAAAGAAAAGGAGGACTTGTGGCACCTTAGAGACGAACCAATTTATTTGAGCATAAGCTTTCGTGAGCTACAGCATCCGATGAAGTGAGCTGTAGCTCACAAAAGCTTATGCTCAAATAAATTGGTTAGTCTCTAAGGTGCCACAATCCTCCTTTTCTTTTTTCTTTTCATTGAACACTAATGCACAAATCTTAGTGTCTGAGACTTGTGACTGGATTAAATAATTTTTTTTATTGAAAAGTGCAGGCAGTGTTTGTTCAGCAAAGTATATTTCTGTTTACACCTTGAAATATCTGAGTAGTAAATTAAGCTTTCTCTTTGAGTGATCTTTCTTTATTTCTATCTATGTATTTATAATGTGCCCTTTGCTGTGGTGCCTATTTGAATGGTAAGTCAGAGCAGCATTTAAAAAACAATTAATTTAGTGCTGGTGAAGTGCCAAACTGACAGCCCTGGAGCCTGAAGCTCCCTGTTTGTTCCCAGAACAGGTACAGAGTGGACTGTGCCTCTCCTGAGCCTGGCAAGCCAACAAGGTTGTAAATTAGTGCCAACTGTTGAGACTGCTTTTCTAACATGGCCATCTGTTCACTGAGCTGAAACTAACCTAGGTAACCAGTCATCAGATGGAGAACAGTGGTTTATTTTTTTTTTCCCCTGCCTGAAAGACAATTTTTTGCATATGAATAGTAATTTGGAATATACTATTTTATATTCTTTATTGTACATTTTTCCATTGTGATGTGTGGCACATTTTCATTTGCCAACCTAAATACATATCTAGGACTTTTCAAAATATAGATAGTTAGTTATTTTATGAAACTCCCCAACATTCTGTGGCTCTTCCATCCCATTTTTTTCTAAATTCTTCTTTCGGTTACTTTCTTATATGAGCAAGAGGAAATTTTGGCCCTACTTGGTAAAGCACCCTAGGATTCTTTGAGATGAGGCTTTCTCGTAAAGTAATAGTATTCCAGGAGGTTGGGGAATGTGTGTTTGTTTTCTCCAAAAGGTTTGGGGGTTTTGTTGAAAAACTGAAACTTTGGCCCAACATTTTTGATTAGTTTTTTGTAGCAATTTTTCAGTTTTCGGGTTTTTTACATTGATGAACCCACTCACTCCCCTCAAAAGAAAATAAAAAAGCCAAAAATGGACATTTTCCTACAGAAATTGCCCATTTGTTGGGAAATCCATTTTTTGTTTTGTTTAAAAACCAACCTTTTTAGATGAAGAATTTTGACTAGGTCTAATTATTACCTCAATTTTCCTTTGCATTTTCTTGTGGTGGTTGCGTTCTGTACCTTGATGGAAGACTTTTCTCCAACTCTGGGCAGCCCTACAGTAAAGCAAAAGAAACAAACCAAAGAGAAAAATGAATGGCCACAGTCCTTAATCTGGGCCCAAGACTTCCACTCTTCAGGTTTTTTGATTCACTACAAGAACACGTTACCCTACCTCCCCACCCCCGTTACTGCCACCGCAACGTTCAGTGTCACTGGTGGCAACGTCTATCAAAGGAACACCTCCTGAAGAGCAGCATAGTGTTAGCACTGGCTGCCAACCTGAGAAAAATAGTCATACTATTGAAGACCACTAATAGCAGCCTGTTCCTTCTTCCTTCACTACACAAGCTGTTAAGACCAAGAAGAGCTGCTGGAGAGATCACAAGAGCTAAAGAATTTTTTGAACGTGTTATGCTTGATAGTGGCAGGAGTCCCCGATGGCATTCCACTGTCACAGAATGGATGCACAGAATATATCCCAGACCCTGACTCTAAGGAGGAGATATGTCGTTGAGCGCTCTAAGGAGGGGGAAAATGGGGTCACACAATTCCCCCCCCCCCCCCAACGCCCATATGGTGGTAAATTTCCAATTTTATCTTAATGACTGTGAGAAACTAGTAGAAAATAAATCCTCTTTTATTAAAGAGGCCCCCGTGCCGCTCGCTACATTTACAAGACCAGGATAAGCTATCCAGGAGATAATCGAAATCTAGCTGGGAGAAATCAAGTGTCCATCCCTCTGTCTAGATCTGCAGCTGAGACACAAGGGAGAAGGCTGGATTTAGGGAGAGGAGGGGAGCTCCCTGCAAAGTATGTAGCACAGCCGCATGGGGGCTTCCGGTATGATAGGGGGCAGCGGAGTGGGTGTAAGCAGACCAGAGTGAAGGCGAGGCTGGAAAATGTGCCACTGCACAGATCCTCAGGCCTCCCCCCTTTGGCAAGGTATTTTAGGACCATGGAGCAGTTCTGCAGGTAGGCTTGATAGGACTCTGCCTCCCCTACTTCTCTCTATGCACCTCCCTGGCACCCTGCCCAGCTACGTGGACTGGGAATTCAGACTGGCAGTTGAGCTTGCACTAAAGAAAATTGTAAGAGCTGTTACACAAGTTAGGCTATCATATGGAAATCTCGAGTTTGAGTAAAGAGATTAGAAGAGTACAGCCTCCAGGCACCATGGCATCAAAGGTAATGGAGCTGCACCAGCAATGAATTTGACCTAGTCTTTTAATATTCATGAAAATAATAGAATTGTTTTAGCTATCCCAAGTGCATGAATTAGATATAATCTGTGTATATCTCTCAACTGCTTACCTAATAGTAACTATGCAAACTTCATTTATCTACGAGAATATGGCTAGCATAGCTCTTGCATTTTTATTTTTTTTAATACTGGTTTCCTAAAGCCCAGCTACTTAATGCATATTCCTTCCAGTCCCATCAGATCTCCAGGGTTAGAGAGTTGGGCTGGAGCAGTGCTTGGATGAAATACTTGTCTCAAGTGATTTTCTCATTGTATCACCTTCACTCTTCTAGCCCTCTTGGTTTTAATTCAGCAACTGGTTAACTGCACCTATCAATACTGTGTAACTACTTGAAATCCCTACTGAAATTGGTACCTTTCATTTTTAAACCGTGTCAATGCTATTGCAATGAAAATTTAAGTGTTCTTTATTCAATCACACAGAGTAAGAAATTTAACTTTCAATAACAGGTTTATTGCACACATCATTTTCTGGGATTTGGAATGAGAGAATCAATCAGCAATTCTGGGACTCTTTTGTAAGCTCTATGGGGCAGGGACCATCTTTTTGTTCTGTGCTTGTACAGCACCTAGCACAATGGTGTCCTGATCCATGACAAGGTCTCCTAGGTGCTCCAGCAATACACATAATAAATAACATCACCAAGAGTGATGGTGTAAACACACCACCTAGTGCTAGCCAGGACAGTCCCACAGGTTGGAAATTTTTGAATACTTTAATTTGTTGAGATTTTCTTGGAATATATGTAAAAATAAATATAGTGTGAAGGTGATTGATTAGGAATTCTCTATTGTATACATGTGTTGCAGTTATGCATTTTGCAGAATAATTTTTGCCTTTTTAAGGGTATGAATTGATCTGGAGTGGCTGGGACTATAGTGGTAGTCTGAAGGCATTTTTATGGTGTGTTGTCTTATGCACTGCACAATCATTCTGTAGTTTTCTTTGTGTATCCATGTGTTGTGCACCTTGATTATAATTTAGGCTTGTGTGTCCTTGTAATCTGAGAAACACACCAAGATCTATGTTGAGACGTGAAAGCTGGACAATGGGGGGGGGGGGGGGGAGAGAGAGAGAGATAAAAGGCAGAGGGGATACTTAAACAAAAAACCAGTAGTCCCTGCACCAGGACTTGCCTTTATCCTTAATGCTGAGACAGCAGTGCAGAGTTCTGAAAATGGTTTGTACTGTTTAAGGGCCAACTTTCAGATGAGCCACTGAATCAAGATCCTGTTTTTTTTCTTCTTCTTCTTCTTTCTGGCTCTGTTGCCTGTCCAGGAGGAAGTGAGAGATCTTATGACATGTTTTAAAAGAGAAGGAAATGATCCCAGTATCTTGGTTAACATTCACTCTGTCAGTAAAATAGATTTTTCTCTGTGGATGCTGTTGATGAGTGCAAATGCCAAGTATGTCCAGCTTCTAGTCTCTTTATTCAATAGACCAGATCCTTAGCTGCTGTAAACCAGCATAGCTTCATAGTCAATGGAGCTACACTGATTTATACCTGCTGAGAATCTGGCCCAACAGTGACTTGTGACGCTTTGGGGATATCTTGAGTTTGAAAGGTGCTATATGAGACTCATTGTTTTCAAAAGATATTCTAGAACAATAAAATACAAATCCGAACCACTAGCAGCTAAAACAATTTTATGGACTCATTTTTAGGCCAGGCACTGTAAAGAACCCTATGGGTTGTATAACCTTATTGTGCAAAGTTATTCTTTCATCAAGTCTTCTCCTTTAGCAGAGACTCATTCATTGGGCTTGTGTTTTATGACTTATACTTTGTTTGAAGGCAGAAAGTGCATTAAATCACCCAAGCACCTTTGAAAGGATAATGCACTTAAAGTAATTTACCTCTTGGTGCTTAAAAAGTTAATTCTTTACAGTTTACTGTCCTTAAAATTAATATGAGTTGTCCTTCAATGAACAGTGAGTAAGATAAACATACAGGGGGCATAGTTAAAAAGTTTTACCCACTCGGAGCAAGGTATCAGATCTTACAGGTATGAGCAAGTATTCCCTATACTGATAATGAGGAGTATCTTTAGAACTGGTAATAGCTTACCTACTGGTAAAAAGGGAACAGAAGACTTTTAAACTGTGTGCCCAGGTGTAGTAGGTTTCACCCAGTGCGTCCATCTTGGATGATCATCTTTGTCTGCATTGTGTATTACCTAGGAAGTGCCTTACAACATTTGACCATTGTTCTAGTAGTCTCAGGGGCCTGTCTCCCAGAGTTGGCCAGTGCCTAATGCTTCAGAGAGGAATCCTCCCACCAAAATACAGCCACCTGTTTCCTGATGCAGAAGATTTGATGAGCTTTGTACGTTCTAAGTGGGCTCTAGTGTATTTGGTCATCAACTTCATATCTCTTTTTCCAAGAAGAGCTCACATATGCTGTCAGTATTTTCAGGTAGCAGAGGCGCTCCGCCTGAATCCCACCCTCTCCTTCCCTCCCCAGTTATAAAGAGAGGGGATGCCCAGTAGGGCATTCTCTGTGAGATCTCTGGAACTTGCTCCCCGCTCTTTAGTCTGAAACCATCCAGATTTGTTGACTTTCTGGGCACGCTGCAAAAGACACTTGTTTGATAGGGTTTTCGGGAGAGGGCTGAGGGCAGGCGCCCCAGAAAGTGAGAGGATGGAACAGAGCTTTTTGTGTGGCTGGCTGAGTTCTTTCTGGAATTATTTAACTGGGCCAGAGTTTTGTGTGGTTGTGATATTAGTTGTGTGTCAGGAGGCCAAGAGCTTTATATAGGCATAGAATCATAGAATATCAGGGTTGGAAGGGACCTCAGGAGGTCATCTAGTCCAACCCCCTTCTCAAAGCGGGACCAATCCCCAATTAAATCATCCCAGCCAGGGCTTTGTCAAGCCTGACCTTAAAAACTTCTAAGGAGGGAGATTCTACCACCTCCCTAGGTAATGCATTCCAGTGTTTCACCACCCTCCTAGTGAAAAAGTTTTTCCTAATATCCAACCTAAACCTCCCACACTGCAACTTGAGACCATTACTTCTTGTTCTGTCCTCCTCTACCACTGAGAATAGTCTAGAACCATCCTCTCTGGAACCACCTCTCAGGTAGTTGAAAGGAGCTATCAAATCCCCCCTCATTCTTCTCTTCTGCAGACTAAACAATCCCAGTTCCCTCAGCCTCTCCTCATAAGTCATGTGTTCCAGACCCCTAATCATTTTTGTTGCCCTTCGCTGGACTCTCTCCAATTTATCCACATCCTTCTTGTAGTGTGGGGCCCAAAACTGAACACAATACTCCAGAGGAGGCCTCACCAATGTCGAATAGAGGGGAACAATCACGTCCCTCGATCTGCTCGCTATGCCCCTACTTATACATCCCAAAATGCCATTGGCCTTCTTGGCAACAAGGGCACACTGCTGACTCATATCCAGCTTCTCGTCCACTGTCACCCCTAGGTCCTTTTCTGCAGAACTGCTGCCGAGCCATTCGGTCCCTAGTCTGTAGCGGTACATTGGGTTCTTCCGTCCTAAGTGCAGGACCCTGCACTTATCCTTATTGAACCTCATCAGATTTCTTTTGGCCCAATCCTCCAATTTGTCTAGGTCCCTCTGTATCCTATCCCTGCCCTCCAGCGTATCTACCACTCCTCCTAGTTTAGTATCATCCGCAAATTTGCTGAGAGTGCAATCCACGCCATCCTCCAGATCATTTATGAAGATATTGAACAAAACCGGCCCCAGGACCGACACCTGGAGCACTCCACTTGACACCGGCTGCCAACTAGACATGGAGCCATTGATCACTACCCGTTGAGCCTGACAATCTAGCCAACTTTCTATCCACCTTATAGTGCATTCATCCAGCCCATATTTCTTTAACTTGCTGACAAGAATACTGTGGGAGACTGTGTCAAAAGCTTTGCTAAAGTCAAGAAACAATACATCCACTGCTTTCCCTTCATCCACAGAACCAGTAATTTCATCATAGAAGGCGATTAGATTAGTCAGGCATGACCTTCCCTTGGTGAATCCATGCTGACTGTTCCTGATCACTTTCCTCTCATGTAAGTGCTTCAGGATTGATTCTTTGAGGACCTGCTCCATGATTTTTCCAGGGACTGAGGTGAGGCTGACTGGCCTGTAGTTCCCAGGATCCTCCTTCTTTCCTTTTTTAAAGATTGGCACTACATTAGCCTTTTTCCAGTCATCTGGGACTTCCCCCGTTCGCCACGAGTTTTCAAAGATAATGGCCAATGGCTCTGCAATCACAGCCGCCAATTCCTTTAGCACTCTCGGATGCAACTCGTCCGGCCCCATGGACTTGTGCACGTCCAGCTTTTCTAAATAGTCCCTAACCACCTCTTTTTCCACAGAGGGCTGGCCATCTACTCCCCATGCTGTGATGCCCAGCGCAGCAGTCTGGGAGCTGACCTTGTTAGTGAAGACAGAGGCAAAAAAAGCATTGAATACATTAGCTTTTTCCACATCCTCTGTCACTAGGTTGCCTCCCTCATTCAGTAAGGGGCCCACACTTTCCTTGGCTTTCTTCTTGTTGCCAACATACCTGAAGAAACCCTTCTTGTTACTCTTGACATCTCTTGCTAGCTGCAGCTCCAGGTGTGATTTGGCCCTCCTGATTTCATTCCTACATGCCCGAGCAATATTTTTATAGTAAAAATCTTAGCAAAAAAAATCTTAGCATTATTTTTCTTAGCAATATTTTTAATATATAATATATATATTTTAATATAATTTTCTTAGCAATATTTTTATAGTAAAAATCTTTCTTAGCATTTTTATAGCAAAAATCTTCTTGTTGCCAACATACCTGAAGAAATCCTTCTTGTTACTCGTGACATCTCTTGCTAGCTGCAGCTCCAGGTGCGATTTGGCCTTCCTGATTTCATTCCTACATGCTCGAGCAATATTTTTATAGCATCTTTTTATAGTATTCAAATTGAAATACTTAAAAGTGTGAAGCTGTGGCATATGGTGCTGATGCTTAGTTGGGTTACCTAATTTATTGTCCTTGATAAAATTCCTGGTCTCCTGAGAAATGGAACCAAACTATAGATGTCATACACCAATTGAAAGCTCATAAACTGGATATATCAAAAGTGATGGCAATTTTCATGTCAGTCATCTAGGACCTGATTATCCCAGGAGATGTACATATTAACAACAACACTTAACTGTTTTCATCAAGATCTAAAGTCCTGTGCACAGCTCCAAGTAATGTCCCTGATGCTAGCATGACCAAAGTATCATATGGTTTTCTTACAGGCAACAGGAAGGCAGTTTGTTTACTATACACAACTCACCAAAGACCAGTTTTCTTAGCAAACTCACGGCCAGCATGCAAATTAGCAAGTGGAGTTTTGTGTGGATCTAGCCTTCCATGTCGTCTTTTTGGGGATGATAAGTTTCATTTTCCTGCATTAGATATGAATCATGCTGCTTAACATCAGTGCTGGGGAGTTGGAAAGCTACAACAACAAAACACACAAACTACTTAACGGGCTGGACACCTAATTTTAGAAATAAGACTTGACATGCAGAATAACTACTGCTAGCACATGATTTATTGCTTACTATCCCATCATATGACATGCCCTCAGTTACTGGCATAAGAAGACTTATCTGACTGACACCACTGAATTAATTGCTCTCTGTTGCTGAGCAAGGTGAAGACTTGAAGTATAACAGGTTTGGTTTAGTCTTTGTTCTTTACTGAAATTGTGAAATTAACATTCTCTCCCCTCCGCCCCCGCTCCTTGTCGCTCTCTCCCCCCCCCCCATACCCTCTCCTTTGTTCCGCTTTTAAGTTTAAAAATTGGTTTGTGCACATGTTGTTTCATATGATGGTAAATAGAACCTTTTAGCCAGCATAAGTGTGCCTGATCCAGGAATGTAGAAGATTGTATCTTGAAAAAAAATCAATATTAAGATGTACAATTGCTCCCATGGTATTGAAAGAATTAGTTGATCTACATGCCAAATGACAACCCCCTTGATAACAGGGATTATGTGTCCTGTCTTTCCAGGCTGTGCTTCTTGGGGGCTGCTCTCTTGGTCCCTGAGGCAGAGATAATCTAATTAGTACAACAAAGACCAGGTCAATTTGAAAAATGTAGGAGGGGATTGGAGAGAGTGGTTGTCGGGGGTGACCGTGTTACAGCTAGAGACAGGCTCTGGAAAGTTACAGGGGAAGAAGGGAAACATAGAGCACAATTTAATCTTCAGTTTGGCTCCACAAACACTGGAAAGGCAGACCCACTAGACTATTACCAGACAAGCATCAACTTAGTGAGTGCTTACAGCACACACATCATATGCACACACTCAGTCACACACAGGGAAGGAGGGGGTCAAAAGGAAACAAAAGTGATCTTGTTTTCAGTGGAGAGAAGATGGTTTTGACCTAGATAGGGCTGTCTGCTGTGAAGTCATGGGCTCCGGCTGGAAAGCCACTTGTTAACAAATGTTTCACCAAAAGACATAAGATTTCCTTTCCTCTCTATCAAAGAACATGGAAAATATCCAATGGTTCCCATTCAGCTGTCTGGCCCTATTCAGCAAAGCACTTAAATACATGCTTAACTTTAGGCACGTGCTAAAATCACATTGGCTTAATTTTAGGCACATGCCTAGAGTTCAGCACATGCTGGAGTGCTTTGCTGAACAGAGATGGACTTTAAATACAGATGCTTTTCAGAATTGGTCCCCAGTTTCTCAACTGGAGTAAAAAATCATCCTAGCTCTGTTTAATTCACTGAAGATCCTCAAAGCTATTTAGGCTTCCAATATCCATTGCAATCGTACTGACACCACCAAATTAATTGCTCTCTGGTGCTGAGGTGAGGTGAAGATATAACATGCAAGAGCTTTGGTTTAGTTTTTGTTTACTGAAATTGTGAAATTAACTTTTCTCCTGTATCTTCCCCCCCCCCCCTTCTCATTTGTTCCAGTATTTGGAGTCATAATAAATAACAAAAGGTTACAATTTGCACAACTTGATGGGTATGAATCATTTCAAATTCCAGAGTCATTTTAAAATTACTAAATTATCAGCAATCCCCACTGGTCCTGAACCTAGCGATGGTTGGTTATTGATTTCTTTATTCCAGACCTAGTTTCCCATCCTGACTACAAGACACAGTGCTGCGGAAGCTTATGCAGGTACTATACCTAGTCCTTCAGCGTATCCCATCAGCCTCATAAACCTTGATGCCCTCGATAGCTGTAACCATTTTCAGCAGGGATCAGATGAACAGTGAGGGCCAGCTGGTCAGCTAGTGTAAACTGGCATAGCACTTTTGTGTTCCTCAGCACTGCCCATTTGCCTTAGGATCAGGACCTAAATAAATGACTATTTGCTTAACTACAAACTTTGTTTTTTGTCAGATTAAAAGCTATCGTGATGGAAAAAGATTGACTAAGTCCAACACTGGATTTGCATTTGTGTTACAAATGGGTCTGTGACCTGTTATCTACCAATTTTAAAACATTTTGAATTTCCAGTACAATTTGCAGGTTAGACATGGTTTTAAAAAACACTGCTGGCTACAGTATCTCAGGTAGGTATGTGCCAGAGTTGCAAATTTTGGAATGAGATCCAAGCTTTCCCAAAGCCAGGGGGTGTTTGTATTTGAGATTTTGGTTCTAACCATTACAGGCATAGGACCATAAAATTTAGATCTGAATCTAGATCCAAACTTGGCCAAAGTCCTGTGTTTTTTGGATCTGGATTTTGGTTGGAATCCATCTCTAATATGAATATTTCAAGCACTGCTTTTTCGCAAAATGGGTGCAGGGTTCTTTGAATGAAATATACTTTAGCAGCCTGAGGAAATGAGACATTGATCTCTCACATCTGGAAGTTTTTCTCTTCTAAGGATCATATGCAAATTAAATTCAAGCATTTTTGCGCTGCTCCCCCCTGACCGTTGCATCCATGTCATCAAACCCAATCTTGTTGCTCTGGCAAATATTCACACAAATAAGAACATTGTAACAATGGGATCTTTCTTGTAACATTTCCTCCTCCTCCTCCTCCCCTTGTCCCTTGCTGCCTGTCTCCTACATTTGAGAGACAAAATTTGGAGAGGCAGAAAGATGAGATCATAGTTCTGTGAGGGGTGACCGGAAAACTGGCTGCGCCGTTCCGTGCTCCATGTACCCTTTCCCATGAAGCAGATCTGATTCTTTTTTCCCTATCCGCAACTGCGTGGAGACATCAGCACTTTGGAGACGGTGCTCGCCAGCCACTTTGGTAAAGCTTCAAGAGTGCAGATAAGGCCCTGAGACGTGGAGCCATCCAAATGTGAATGTCTAGAGCTGAGTTTGCGTTCCTGGCTTTGCTTATTGTATTTATTTACTTTAATTAAGATATTGAAATAAGTTTAGAAATAGGAATTAGCAAGGCACCAAGTCTTAATACTCTTTGGGAATTGTCACAGACTGCAGAGTGATTCTGCTGGGGATGCTGTAGGTACCCCAATTGTCATTAATCTCAATTATGGATAAAGATACAGTCATTCATTCACGTTTGTCAGTTTGCTACTGGCTGGGCTCCCCCTGCTTGGCTCTTAAACTCCAATCTAGGCATTCAGATATAGCCGGTTAACTGTCAAAGCTGGGTTTTTAGAAGAGCCTAAGGGGGTAAAGCAATGGGACTTGAGCACCTTTGCTTCTAGTTCCAGTCCTAAGGACCTGATGAGTGCATTTCTATGCAGAAAATGGAACCCTGATTTCAAACACTGCCATTACATCATTACAGGTACCGTTGGAATTATTGTTATGTATAAAGTGCCAGAGGTGGGCTAGCCCTTACAGACAAGTAAAAAAGCTCCCTGTCCTGGGGAGCTTACAATCTAACTGTGTCATAGGAAACACAGCTAATTAAGCTGTTCTAGAGCAAGAAATGGCAAATTCTGCTCTGTATATGAGCCACATACCGAAAGTCTGAAGCCAAGTGACTATGAATTCCCTCTAGACTATTAATGTGTTTCACTTGTTAGAGAATAATTAGAGAGATTCCATTTACATCAATGGGAGGTTTGCCTTTGACTTCAGTGCGACCAGGATTTGGCCCTTTGGGCCCAGACTTTTGTAGTTGGTTGGTTGTTAACCAACTTGATGTTGAAAAAATGGATTACACTTGATAGATCTAGAAAACAGATCTTGGACTGACTAGGAAGTAGCCATTTAAAAAGTGCAAATGTGACCATCAGTCAAGGTTATTAAAATGCTTTACATCTCCTAGGCTGCCTTTGCACCCCACTAGTCTAGTTTAAAAATTCAAATTGAATTCACATCCAATTCACTTCCCCATATCTACTTGGTATTTGATGTTAACCCTGTGAGAGAAGATCCTGTCTTTTAGAACCCAAATATGAATGTACCAAGGAACATATTCTCCTGGTGTCACTTTTTGAAAATCATAGACAAAGAAGACTTATTAGGTCACCTTGTCCATCTCCCTAACGACACAGAATAGTTCCTTATGGTATATTGCTTGGTCCACCCCCTTGATTTAGTAAGCTTTTGAGGACAGACACCATATCTTTGTTCTGTGTTTAAACAATACCTAGCACAATGGGGACTTGCACCATGACTGGGACTCCTAGGCACTATTGCAATATAATAATAGTATGCCCTGTTATGTGGCTCATACCAGCCCCTGGGAAAACCCAACCTTTTGCAATACAGTTAGGATAGACTATGGACTGCGGTGATTTATTCCTATTAATAACTGTATTCACTAATACTGAGAGGCCGGCCTTGAAATTCTGGCATTTCTCTATCTGTAAAGTATGTTGTTTATCCAAAAAAAACAAAAAAAAAAAACTTTTGCATCAGATGAAAACTATTCTTCCTTCCCATGTTACTCACTTAAGCAACATGGTTCAAGTTTAATTCCTGTGGGATTTGTGGGGGTATGGTATATCACTTCTGATGTATTCCATAGCAACATTATTAAATGATTGTGAGATGTATTGTTGGATCTTATCATTTGATGCCTTTGGATACTGCAGCATTTTGTGCAACTGCAGATTTAACAAAAATATATTAATTCTTGTTTCATTTGATAAAAGACCATAAAGAGTGAAATAGAGCAAACCAGATATAATAGAACAGAACAGAACTGTTTGCATGGGAACACTGGGAACTGTGTGTCTCACCCTCACAGGCCACAAAGATAATTTCCTGACTACTTAGTAGTAGTTGGTTTAAAAAAAAAAAACTATTAGACAACTTCTCCTCACTCAAGGGAAATGTCTATCAGCAAAGCTGATTAGAGATAAGGGTAAGCAGATGTCAAAACAGAAGACCACCAAAGAACTGGGGGTCCCAACACGAACTGGGAGAGTTCCAACAGGTAATAAAAGTGGGGCTGTCTGTCATAGCAAGATTTAGAGCCCAGTCCTGCCTTCCCTGTGCTGCCACAACTCCTCTTGACTCCAATGGGAGTTTTACCCGAAGTAGCACTGCAGGATTGGTCTCTGTGGTTGGGTGTTGCAGATATACCTTGCAGTTTTACATATGAGAAAATATATGTTTTCATCCCTCTTGTTAACTTTTTTTCCTTTTTAAAAACACCATTTTTCCATAGTCACAGTCCTAGAGTCTGAACTGAAATGGAAAACGATAGGCAAAACAAAGATGGAGAACAGTATTGCAGATTCTCCTAGTAATTCGTTATGCTCACATCACGAGGGAGGAATTTAACATAAAGAAAATTGTTCTGTGGAGGAGAGAAAGGGCCCTATTGTGGTTCTAAAGGAATTTTGCAGTTGACTTCAGTGGAACTAAGGATTCAGACCAAAGTGTCTACCAGGGACTCAAAAAAAACCCCACCCCTTAACTTAAAAGTAGAGCAGGTTGTAAGCTTTTCTGATGGAACTATTTTTGGTCAGAAAATGGTGATTCAGTGAAATAAAAAAAATTTCTTGGGAATGTATTTTATTTAAATTGTTGAAAGGAAAAGTTCCGATAAGGTTAAAATAAAACTTTTCAGAATGTTTCATTTCATAAAAAATATTCTGAGATTTCTACCTTTCCATCCAGATTTGGGAGTAAGCGAAATTTTGAAATTTCAGAATTTCCTAGAGGATGGAATTCTGGTTTTGTGCCAGCTTTACTTAAAGCCACAATGAGTCAGCAGAACCCACTTTACATTTCCTAGCTGGACCAACACCTGCTTGCAGGAGGTGGTGTTTCTGGCAAACCCCACCACTTACTAGAGAGCAATTTTACAACTGCGATAGGACACTCCATTGTTTGAAGTATGAAGTATTTATTCATCTGATTGCATTGCCAGCACTCAGTTTCGTATTGTTATCAAAACGCACAGCATACTGAGTCGGGTTTTGTTCTGTTAATGTTGGGGAGAGACAGTGAAACTGAACAGACTATGACTCAGTGGTTATAAAAGAATGCAACACAAATCATCTAGGTTTTTTGGTCTTTATTGGTTCTAGGTAAACCGTTATGATGCCAGAACAGAGAGCACACAGTTGGGCTGCCACACTGGGCAGGGAATTTTACAGAAATAGATATTCTTACAAGCTTTCTGTTTTTGATCAAGCCAAATCCAACCCTCTGAGAGAGCTACCATTCCACAAAGATTCTACAGCTAGACAATCTCTGAATGGGACTCTTATGTGCACATAATTTTCAGCTTCTGTGGAACACTTTACCAGAGGAGACCAAACAGACCAGGCCAAGCATCTAAATGCAAGATCCATCTCTTTGATAAAGCTCCCAAGCAGGCCTGTTCCTGCAGAATTTCCAGTCCAGTCTTGCAGGGCTGCTGTGAAAAGTTTATGGTGTTCAGAGAATAATTTGCTGATTTGAGTGCTTATTTAAACTTCCAAATACAAAGCAAGGCTTGTATCCATTAAAGACGTTTTTCAGATTTAATCAGATGCTAATCTGGTTGTTTATGCGCAAAAATCTGAAGTCCTTACTCAAGCAAACTTTCTTTGAAGAATGTGAGTAAGGACTTAGAGAGTGGCCCACTCTGTTAATTGTATAATTAGAGAGTCCGCTGTCCCCAGCAAGGTTTATTTTTAACACCTCTCTTCAGTAATCATCATCAAGGGGAAGGAATAGTCTCTTTTCCTGATACTTCCCACTCCTTTTTTTTTTTTTCTATTCTGTCTTGAGGTTGGATTTTGTTATCTGATTTGACTTCCCTGCAAGCGAAAGTCTGACTTAATAGAATGTAGTTGTATTGTCCTTCACCCCAAACTCATGGCTCCTTTATCCAGCTGGGTTTTCTTTTTAGAGCACTGCCACCCATTTTCTGTTGACTGGAAGAAGCAGAGTAATCCACAGGTACTTAAATTTGATCCACCTGTATCAACCAGCCAGTCACTTCTAAAGAGGACTGGAGAGATTTTAACAAATAAATCAAGGCCACACAGTGTTAACAAGCCCCCACAAGAAAAGGTAACTGAATACTCAAACTTCTATCGCTGTATGAAATGGACTGGAAAATTTAGACAAATGCCAGTTGGATTCTCTCCACATTTGGATAGCAACTCCAGATTGCCACAGGGAAATGGTAGTTCTACCAAGAGAGCATGTGAAATATGCTTTTCCACTTCTTATTAAAAGCTTTTAAAAAATTCCAGAGCAAATTTTCCAGAGCACTTAAGTGACTTGGGACTTGATCCTATACCATTCAAGTCTGAGGAGTTTTTCCATTGACTTAGAGTGAAGTGGGATTGAGTCCTTCGGAGCCTAATGTTCATTGACTTTCTATAGGCTTTAGACACTTCAGAAAATTTTATTCTGCACCACTTGGTTCCATTCAAAAGTCTTTACTATGGCCCCATTATTTTAGTAACATCTAAGGGCTGGTCTGCCTACAAGCTTGCACTGAAATGGCTAACATGGTTGCAATTCACACCTTTTGTTGTTTTGGTACAAGTCTCCCTGTGTGTCTGTGTGTGTGTGGGGGGTGCTTACTTCAGAATTAAAGTGTCTAATTTGATTTAGTGTAAGTCAGTACAAAGTAAACTAAGGTAAATAAATCAAAATAGGACACTTTTTTTTTTAAAAAAAATTCTGAAATGTGTCCACAAACAGACTCGCTCTAAAATAATATGCCCTGACTAAAGGTATGTCTACCTTGATACGGGGAGGTGTGAATCCCAGCTCATGTAAGGTGTACCCCCCGCTAGTGCTGCTCAAACTTTTACCTATATAACAGTGTATCTGAGGCAGCACATGGGACGGGGAGAGGAAGAAGGGGCTCAGGCTATCTGCCCAAATACATATGCAGGGCGTTGTCCTGAGCGCAGCTGGCTGGAGCTACTGCCCTTGCTGCCGTGGACACACTGGTATTTTTAGGCACTAGCTCAAGCAGAGTTAGTGACTGTGGCTATGCGAGCTGGGAATTACACTTCCCAGCTCAAATGTAGACGCATCCTAAAGCTGTGGGAAACTCGGCAGTTGAATTTCTCAGGTGTTTGTGATGTGATTTTTGGGGTGGTTTGTCTGTCTGTTCACATTTTACATTGAATTTGGCTCTCAGGCTGTGGCTGAATTTTCAGTTTTTAGATACATTTGAGAGTTCTTGAGTAGTGATGAAGGGGAAACAGAGGAATGACCAGACTGGAATAAATCAGCTTGGGGCCCTGATTTTCAGAGGGCAAGTATTCAGCATTTTCTGAAGTTTCTGACGTTGGACACCCCAGAATCACTAGTTTCAGAGTAGCAGCTGTTAGTCTGTATTCGCAAAAAGAAAAGGAGTACTTGTGGCACCTTAGAGACTAACAAATGTATTTGAGCATAAGCTTTCGTGAGCTACAGCTCACTTCATCGGATGCAGCTGTAGCTCATGAAAGCTTATGCTCAAGGACATTTGTTAGTCTCTAAGGTGCCACAAGTCCTCCTTTTCTTTTTCCAAAATCACTAGCCACTTTCGAAAACATAAGCCCCAGAAAACATTTTTCTGAAATGGGACTTTGTTTATTTTTTATTTAAACAACCCCCCTCAAAACACCACATTCACAATAGCCAATGATATTTCATTTGAAAATAGGATTAATAAAAGTGCAAAAATGCATATACAAAACTACCTAGTACGAAAGGCATGGGAAATTTGTCACACAACTGGGATGTAGTGGAGTGAACCCTTTCATGGGTTTCACAAATAGGCAAGGGCGGAAGAAAATACCTTATGGCTGCTGCTGTTTTGTAATTTTGTTTATTGTGCAAAACATCCTTTTTCTTTTTTTTGCCATTGGAAGCTGCTTTTAACGTAATGAGAACTCTAAAAGGAGTGCAGCGGGGTGTGGGAGGTAGGTCAAAAGTTCAAATTCATCTTCCCTGACTTGTTCTCTATGTGACTTGTACCCACTTGATAAGTAACACTCAGGGGTGCATTTTCAAAGCGTTGCACGGGGGGATTTAGTCATCTGACCCCCATTAATGTTGATGGGAATCCTGCAGCTATATCTCCATGCACAGCATATATCCCTACCCTGCTTCACACCAAAGAAACTTTGAAAGGAAGAGTGGGGAAGACACCAAGGACATCAGGAAAAATCTGTAAACTGTACATTTCTTCTTTTCCAGTTTTTAGTTTCCTTTTACTAAAATATCTAATTCAGCCCTTATTGCTAATATTTTAATATAATTAATTATTATTAATGCTAATTATTAATTATTAAATATTTTAATGATTAATTATTGCTAATAATTAATGCTGCTGACTTTCATGTTCTGTGGTTTTCACTCCCTACATTGCTACACAGTGAACAATAAAGTACATTCTCAATCCCTCTTCCCTAATTATTTTCTTACACATGTTTTCTTAATCATCCAAAGGATTTGAGGGAGATCAGAAACATTTGGATTGTTGGGTTTCAGATGAATAGAGGAGTGTGTGTGTGTGTGTTCTCATGGGGCATGATCCAAGCCCACAGAAAGACTCCTATTGGTTTCAGTAGGGGGGTTGGATCAGACCCTTAAAGCTGGATTTATATGTCCTTCCTCATTTTGGGGTAGTAACTTACTTCCCAAGTAGTCCTATAGAAGTCACTCCACTAGGTGCATTCCACTAGCACCCTGAGTGCTTAGTCCTGGTCGTCAAGGCATTCCATGGTCTGGGCATTGGATATCTAAAGATTGCCTAAAACTCTGGGATGGAGGTTGTGGTTGCCACCTCTGATCCTTGGGCACAATGGAATGTTTTTGCGTAAAAGCACAGCTCTTTTGTGGAGGAGAAAGACCTTTCTCGGGGGCCAGTCCGAAGCTGTGAAACAACTCCCCCTCACCCCAAGAATCATCACAAACATCACCACCCTTGCACTCCAAGCGCAGGGCCCACTTCTTTGACCTGGCCTTCTCTAATACAAACACACAGCAGTGGGTACGTTAAACTAAACTAAACTAAACCCCCAAAAGAAAAGCCTACCAAAACAAAGCACAGCACTGCACTGCACACGCAACACTCCTCCTGTGGGGAAGATGAGAAGGAAGGGCCGATACCTGACAGATGTTAGTCACCGCACTTGATGCGTTACTGGAAAGGTGGTCAATACTACTTTGATGAGGATGGTATAAAAACCTGAATAGACAGAAGAGTATTAGCGTTCCCATCCTAACAACCGACCACAGAAAAGCCAAAAAAGATGCCCTTGCTTGATCAGCCTTTTCCATCCTTGCCCCTGCAACTTTCTTTTGAACTAGATTCACAGATTTTCTGCAGACCCTGCACGATGGAATGGGCTTCTGCAGACGCAGTCTTTTTTCATATAGACTTTCATTGCTTCAATATAAAGATGGGTAAGATTAATATATTAGACAGATGAAATCCTACAACCTGTCTCCCCTCTCCTCTGCCAGAAAAGTCAAATACAGACATTGGGTTAGACCCACAGCTGGTATAAATTGATAATGTTCCATTGAAGCCAATGGAGTGGTTATTTGACACAAGCTGAAAATCTAACCCATAATATACACATATATTAAAAACAAATAATAAATAAGCAACAAAACAATGAAAGCAGCTGTAGATTTGTTTCAGGATACAGAAGTACATTGAATAATATAATACATCATCTAAAATGTAAGTCACAAACATTGGACCTAATCAAATATATTAACATTAGTCATAAACCTCTAAAAAGGCCTGGATGGTTTCTGTCCTCTTATTACAGTGATAAGTTATTTCACTTAAACCTTTTTGTACCAATATGATGTGTTCAACAGTGTGATGGATTTCCATTTTTATAAGCTTTGTCTCTTAATAGTATGGAGTATCTCCATCACAGGAACTTTTTGTTAGTTTTAGAAATACCATTTAAGGTAGCCATATGAATAAGAATAAAAAGGGCTGGATCTTGATGCAGATCACTATTTGATATTAGATTAATACCCTTTCTAATAAGTTGGAATATATGAATATTTTGACACTTCTAAAACACATGCAGTATTGTGCCACTTGGTGGCCCTCAGTTTCAGAACCAGTATACTGGATACCACTATAAGGATGCAATCAGGATCCTTAACTTCCCCTTCAGGGGATGTCTCATAATATGACCTGAAAACTATTTTTGCTGTAATTGCTGTAACTTAAATTTCAGAGTTTGAAATCTAACATTGATGGTACATGCTGTATATCAGTCTGATCCTGATAAGTGCTGAGCATCTGCAATCTGATTTCAGTGGAGGCTGCAGATGCCTTAGCACTATTCTGGATTAGGCCCTATTGCTCCATATCCCATGACTGCATATTTAAAGACAACATTTTATTCTGAGATCTACATGATAGAACTTAACACTGATACGTTTCTCTCCCCCCCCCCAATTATTAATCCCTCGCTGTTCCATATGTAACTGTTCCATCACTCACATTTGAACAAAAATAATTATACATTGGTCATTCTTCATTTTATGTGTACTTCAAAACCGGTCTATTGAAGAATGCCTGCCAAGTTAGACCCATTTTTTTATGATACTGAATTCTTTACCTGCAGCTCTTTCTACTGTTATGGGTTATGTATTCTGATGGGGCAAGGCCAGATGGCTATAGAAAAGTAGTGGGAGATAGCTATACTAGCTCCAGGCTAAACAAATCCCTGGTACCAGGATAAGTTAAATGGCAGCTGCTCCAGGTCAATTAAGACACCTGGGGCCAATTAAGAACTTTCCAGAAGGCAGGGAGAAGGCTAGGTTGATTGGGACACCTGAAGCCAATCAGGGGCTGGCTGAAACTAGTTAAAAGCCTCCCAGTTAGTCAGGTGGGTGTGGATGTCAGGAGCTGTGGGAGGAAGTTGTGCTGTTGGAGAGACTGAGCAGTACACACTAAATCAGGCACAAGGAAGGAAGCCCTGAGGTAAGGGTGAAGTGGAGCTTGAGGAAGTGAGGGCTGCTGTGGGGGAAGTAGCCCAGGGAATTGTACATGTCATGTTTCTAAAAGGTCAGCTACCATAGCTGAAACTATTAGGGTCCCTGGGCTGGTCCCTGGGCTGGAGCCTGGAGTAGAGGGCGGCCCCGGTGTCCCCCATTTACTCCCTCCCCCCGCCGATTAATCACTGAGACTGGGAGACAACAGAGACTGTGCAAGGGAGGATAGCTTCTCCTCACCTCCCTCGTTGGCTTATGATGAAAATGGCTCAGTAGACTGTGACCCTTGTCTCTAGAGAGAGAAGGGTTACATGGGGGGTCACACTGAGCCTCTGAGGCTAGCAAAATCTGCCACGAAATGTGGGAGCCACGGAGACAAGGACAGAGCTTTGTCACAGTATACATACTTTAGTCTCCATTTTCTGTGCAACTTCCACATTAATGTTTAGAATATTAGAGAGATTCACTCAGAGAAGGGTTCTGTCTCCAGTTGAAATAATATATGAGAATTGCCACAAAGACATGAGCATTTCAACACGTGGGGGGAGAGATTCCTGTCACTTATGGATAGTGAGTGTATTTTCTGTCTAGTGTTATCGCTCATGCCCTTCAGACATCCCCCTTTAGTCTCATTGCTAAGAGCACCAGCATCCAGGGACAAGACTCCTGAGATGAACGGAACTGCACTTGATGCCACCTTGAGCAACTTCAACTCACACAGGCTCAATTTGTGCTTTTAGGTCTACCCCTGAGACATGGGCAGTGCACAGGCCCATTACCCATAGTGGCAGCACCAGGAGGCTCTGTACCTCAGATGGTTTCTCTACACTGCAGCTGGAGCATGCTTCCCAGCACAAGTTGCAGATGTGCTAGCACCTTTCCAGCTAGTGCACTACAACTAGCAATATAGCTGGGGGGAGGGGAAGAGTAGCATGGGCAGTGGCTCTGGCTAGCCACCTGAGTACAAACCTACCCAGACCGCCAGGGTATGTACTCAGGCGGGTAGCCCGAGCCATTGTCCATGCTACCCCTGGCTACACCGCTAATTTTAGCATGCTCAAATAGAGCTAGCATTGGTACATCTACGCAAGTTGGGAATCACACCTCCCAGCTCAAATACAGATGTATCCTAAGGCTCCCTTGCTGCACTGAGGAGAAGAGTATTTTGCTACAGCCCTTTAAAAGATGGTATCACCTTCCTCCTGCACTTATCCATCTGGACAACTCTACTCACCAGCTCTTCCTACTCCTGCTCTTCCTTGCCCTCTAGCCTCCATGCCCAAACATCAGATGGATAGTCCTTGCTCACCCCTCTCATGTTTCAGAGTAGCAACCGTGTTAGTCTGTAGCCGCAAAAAGAAAAGAAGTACTTGTGGCACCTTAGAGACTAACAAATTTATTTGAGCATAAGCTTTCGTGAGCCACTATGGATGTAGAAGCCCTCTACACCAACATTCCAGACAAAGATGGACTACAAGCCATCAGGAACACTATCCCCGATAATGTCACGGCAAACCTGGTGGCTGAACTTTGTGACTTTGTCCTCACCAATAACTATTTCACATTTGGGGACAATGTATACCTTCAAATCAGCGGTACTGCTATGGGTACCCGCATGGCCCCACAGTATGCCAACATTTTTATGGCTGACTTAGAACAACGCTTCCTCAGCTCTTGTCCCCTAATGCTCCTACTCTACTCGCACTACATTGATGACATCTTCATCATCTGGACCCATGGAAAAGAAGCCCTTGAGGAATTCCACCATGATTTCAACAATTTCCATCCCACCATCAACCTCAGCCTGGACCAGTCCACACAAGAGATCCACTTCCTGGCCACTACAGTGCTAATAAGCAATGGTCACATAAACACCACCCTATACCGGAAATCTACTGACCGCTATACCTACCTACATGCCTCCAGCTTTCATCCAGACCACACCACACGATCCATTGTCTACAGCCAAGCTCTATGATACAACCGCATTTGCTCCAACCCCTCAGACAGAGACAAACACCTACAAGATCTCTATCAAGCGTTCTTACAACTACAATACCCACCTGCTAAAGTGAAGAAACAGATTGACAGAGCCAGAAGAGTACCCAGAAGTTACCTACTACACGAAAGGCCCATCACAGAA
Organism: Caretta caretta; assembly: GCF_965140235.1. Taxonomy (NCBI): domain Eukaryota; kingdom Metazoa; phylum Chordata; order Testudines; family Cheloniidae; genus Caretta; species Caretta caretta. Next base: position 181,138,812 of record NC_134207.1, read on the forward strand.
AATAACAGAACGCCACTAGCCATCACCTTCAGCCCCCAACTAAAACCTCTCCAATGCATCATCAAGGATCTACAACCTATCCAGAAGGACGACGCATCACTCTCACAGATCTTGGGAGACAGGCCAGTCCTTGCTTACAGACAGCCCCCCCAACCTGAAGCAAATACTCACCAGCAACCACACACCACACAACAGAACCACTAACCCAGGAACCTATCCTTGCAACAAAGCCCGTTGCCAACTGTGTCCACATATCTGTTCAGGGGACACCATCATAGGGCCTAATCACATCAGCCACACTATCAGAGACTCGTTCACCTGCACATCTACCAATGTGATATATGCCATCATGTGCCAGCAATGCCCCTCTGCCATGTACATTGGCCAAACCGGACAGTCTCTACGTAAAAGCATAAATGAACATAAATCAGAGGTCAAGAATTATAACATTCAAAAACCAGTCGGAGAACACTTCAATCTCTCTGGTCACTCGATTACAGACCTAAAAGTTGCAATTCTTCAACAAAAAAACTTCAAAAACAGGCTCCAATGAGAGACTGCTGAATTGGAATTAATTTGCAAACTGGATACAATTAACTTAGGCTTGAATAAAGACTGGGAGTGGAAGGGTCATTACACAAAGTAAAACTATTTCCATGTTCTCTGTGTATATAAATCTCCACACTGTATTTTCCACTGAATGCATCCGATGAAGTGAGCTGTAGCTCACGAAAGCTTATGCTCAAATAAATTTGTTAGTCTCTAAGATGCCACAAGTACTCCTTTTCTTTTTCCTCTCCTGTTTGGAACCATGATCCAGTGCTAACATGGTCTTACTCTCCTCTGCACAGTCACATTAGACCCATATACAAGCTAGCCCTGGAGTAAGAGGGCACAAGTCCCACTAAAGTATATGAAAGTCAGCCCATTTGGAACAGGGCTGCATGTGGCCCTGAGTTTGCTTTTTATCTACAGTTACTAGTGACATGGTCACAGCCACATTATCAGTACAAGCCAAGAACTATTTGTCATACTCACAATTACTTCCATTGGTTTTCAACGGGGACTGCTCATGTGAGTAAAATTGTCAGGACTTGGGAACTGTTGGCCAAAAAGGAGTGGAAAATCTAAGTAAAAGTGTTTCTTTCTTTATATTGGTATTTCTACTCCACTGTGTTCTACCTTTTTTTAGAGTTAAAAAACTTTCCTTCACTTAAAATCAAAGACAAACAATACATGCACACCATTCCATTTGGTATTTGAATAATATCTCATTACTTTTAACAGCAAATGCTGCAGTGCCAGATTTATATAGGGCGGGTGAATAAGTTAAATATAACCCCAAATGCCCAGCCATATTGCATATTGTCATCGTACATAAGCAGCAGCCTGGATGATTTTAGTCCACATTTTCATCGCATATGTTTTTAGAGTAAAGTGAAGTTAAACTGAATTCAGCAGCAGATCTAAAAAATCAGCTCCATTCAATAAGAATACACAATAAGAGCTTGGTGAAAATTTCTAAATACGTGTTTCTTAAAATTAATAGAAAGTTTATTCTGTGACACAGCAAACTATATTTGAATTTTTGTAATTACAAAATTTGATGCAATTTTCAGATGGAAAAATCTAACATTCCCTTCCAGTAGTTGCCAGGGAGCTTTTGTTTAAAATGTTTCATTATGTTTCTCATAATGATGATGAGAAAAAAAGGCAAAGAATTATTCAGAAACAAAATAATAGGATGGGATTTTCAAAAGTGCTCAGTGTTGGTTTAACTCTGTTCCTATTAATGCCAATAGGAGTTTTGCACTTCAATGTGAGCAGAGTTAGACCAGCACGAAGGGCTTTTGAAATTCTCACCTGTAGACTTTGGGTCAAGCTTTTAAAAATGAACCTGGTTTTCATTCACAATCTATAGGCACAAATAATTGCAGTCTTAATATAGATTTAGTACCTGATTATGTTATAAATTAGGTAACTGGATCCTAAATTGCACATGCAAATAGTTGTGTTCATAAAATTGTCCCTCAGTTATTTCCACCTGCAAAATCATGGATGAAAAAGTGAAGGCCCATTTTATCTGTTGTCCAAAAGATAAAAATATACACTGTGTCTTTTAGGGGGCATGTATTTGTTACACATTAGCAACTATAGAGCTGGTTAGAAACTTGAATTTCCATTCTGCGATAAATTCTGACATTTTGAAAACAAATTTGTTGCCAATCAGAACAAATAGCCAAAATTTCCTGTGAAACAGAAATTCAAAAATATTTCATTTGGGACTATCCAATCACTTCATTTCACTAATGGAGAATTGTTTTGTTTTGATCATGTCAAAATGCTTAATTTCAATAAGTTTGATATGCTTCACTTTGATAAGGTAAAACATTTCATTTTTACTTTATCGATTCAGTTCATTTTGTTTTGGCCTTTATTTTAAGATATTAAATATAATATGTATCGATCATACATCATAGTAAATATTTAACTAAAAATAAAAGTCAAAATGAATTAAAATGATGTCAAAATGAAACATTTTGATGTTACTGAAATAAAATGAGAGCATTGAAATGATTTGTTGTGACTTTTCCTGTTGAAAATTTTCTCAAAATTGACACCTTTCCTGAAAAACATGTTGATTTTGACAAAACTTCATTTTTCAATGGAAAACACTTCTGTTTTTTGACCATCTCTAAATGATTACAAGAACAGGTGAGAATTTTACAGACAATAAACAAGCCCTGTATAGACATCACATTACTAGAACTAAAACTGTAGCTAAAGCAGCTTTCATTTGACTGGGAAATGTCTGAGCATATCCCTAACAAAATAATACCCATTCTTACAGCTGTCCAAGACTTGAACTTGGCTAGCAGTGCTAGCCTGGCTCCCACAGAAGTTTGAGTATGTTCTGAATAAGATGTTCTTCAATATATGCTTTGGGTTCAGGAGATGTATTGTACTGAATGAGCTGCTATGGCTTCAGCAGAAGCCTGAAGGTATAATCTGAGAGCTGTGTCATGCTCTAAGAACCTTCAGTGTGGGGTTGTTTTTCCATCCCAGGCAGATTCTTTGGAGAAAGAGGCCATTCCTGCATTTTTTATTTCTGTGGAGCTCTCATTAAGGTCAATGGGAATTTGATTTGTGCAAGGGCTACAGAAATTGCCAGGTAGATGGCACAAAGTCTTGGCTAACTATCCCAGAATGATAAATAGTCTTACAAGAAACATCTGGTCAGGACTCAAATCCTTGTCACCAGGTGGTCAGGGGCTTCCATCATCTTCCAGTGACAACTTGTTTTATTTTTGCCTGCAGAAATTCCAGTGGCACATGAAGAACATGGATTCCACATAGGGCTAGAATGTTGAAGGCTCTTGAAAGCTGGTCCAATTTTCACTTTGCCAGACATTGTGATCATGACTGCCGTGAGAACTAATTTTGGATAATGAGCAGTCAGGAAGAACAGAGCATCTTATAAGTATCTGTTGAGAATACAGTTGAACCACTTAAGCAAGATTTGGATCATCAGAAAGCCTTTTTCATGGGACAAACCTCAGGGAGCCAATTATCTTTTCCTTTTAAGTTGAATTAGTATTTTGTCCCTTTAGTGAGACAATTGTAATTGCTCAAGAGTACTGTTGGGATGATGCTAGACCATAATGCCTTGCTAATTACATTTAGAGACCTTAATGTGGTGATTCAGGTTACAAGACACTGGTCGGTTTTATTCTCTACTTGTCTCACACAATGGCAGCTAGGAAGGAAATCCATATTAATGTGTTGCTCTTTAATACTAATATGAATGTTTTGATCTTTTAAATTGGTACAGTATTGCAAGATAATCAATTTTGTGCAGTAATATCTGGTACATAAATGTAATCATGATTAAGCTGAATGAACTGAGTTGCAGAGATATGTGGCAGAAATATAATTTGGGTAAACTTAGTTTAACTGGAACGGCTGCCTAATCAGGATGAATTGGAATCTATCAAAGCATCTTGCATGAAGAGGCTTCTGCTGTACATAGAATTCAAATGGAGGAGTTCATTCAGAACTTGCAAAGATAGAATGCTATATCTTTATGGTTTCTGCCTCCTCACAGTTAGAAGACGCTATGAGAATCTCCCAATATACTATAATAGATTGTCTCCTCTCTAGATACACACATCGCTTTTCCCCACAGGTTGAAATAAAGCAGTGACCTGAGTTAAAAGTGTAGGGGCAGATCTTTTGCAGAAGATAAGAACTTTTGGAGGGTGATACTGATAATGCTTGCACAATCTTTTTTTTGTGATAAGAAACTGACTTTTTCTATTTCTGTTTTTCTTCTTGCTCATCTTATGCTTAAAAGAACACTTTGAAAGCATCAAATGCCAGGTGAATGTCACGAAGTTCAGAATGATCCCCGTGCTTCAGCATGGATTTGAACACACAGTCCTTTTAGACTTGTGGCTCAGCAATTTCCACAACAGCTCTTTGAAACCATGTATACTAAGGTTAGTTTTTGCACTCATTCATGATCACGTTTCTTCTTCCGTGGTTTCACATTCATTTTTAGAACATGTCTCCAACAATATGAGCAGCATCAATATATAATCCTTATAGTTGTGCTTGACATTTAACACGTCACTCAAATATTCTCTCTCACTGGGCAAGGTATGTATATATGTGAGCATCTATTGCAGGAGTAATACTGACTACATGCTAGGGTTTGTTTGGTACTAGACTAAATCTTCCTGCCTGAATCTCTGGCATAATCACACTGTACAGTGTTTTCTGTATCCTGTGACTGTGATGATTCTTGCTATCAACTAATGGTCAAATAATCACTACGTTTAAAAATATAGGGCCAAATTCTCATCTTTACCCTATGCAACCACATTGCAATCCCAGGAAGGAAGGCAAATTTTGTTCCATAGAATTTTAGTGAAGGCAGATAACCGTAGGTTCACCTAGTCCATCTCCTTTCCTGTAGTTGAACACGTCCTGGCTTTCAGCAGTTAAACATAGTATGTTATCAGTACTTCAGAAAAGCACTTGGGTCTTCTTGACTGCGTTTATGATGGATGTTACATGGCTCGTATGGAGTGATGCAGCGTTATAGTGTGCGTATATGTAACATGGATGCTTCGCTTTGTTTATTTCACGGGGCGAGCAAGGTGTGCTAACTGCTTTTTCCATTTTTGTCTTGCAAGTGCTGTCACAGTTCTTTGTTAAAAGTTAGTCAGCTTGTTTTAAAATGTGTTGAAAAGAAAAATATAAGTCATGTTGAAAGTGAAGTTTGTGAATAATATTTAATGATATAATGGAACTGATCAGTGAGACACACAAAATAACTTGTCAAGAACATGGAGAATATAGCATGAAAATGCTAAGTGCTCTATGCAAACACAGATGTCATTTTTGACACCATGAATATCTCCAATGTGTAATCACCTTTAGTGTATCAGTCTTTGGTTAAAAGAACAGGAGTACTTGTGGCACCTTAGAGACTAACAAATTTATCTGAGCATAAGCTTTCGTGAGCTACAGCTCACTTCATCGGATGCCAATGAAGTGAGCTGTTAGTCTCTAAGGTGCCACAAGTCCTCCTTTTCTTTTTGCGAATACAGACTAACATGGCTGCTACTCTGAAACCAGTCTTTGGTTAAGCTCCACAGTCTTGATCAAATGGAAAGTAGGGCTACTATCTTTTTTTCAATTTCAAAATTGTGTGAAAATTTTCACACAATTCTAATTTTGATCGGGGCAAATCCAGGAACAATTTAAAAAACAAGTTTTGTGATATTTTTCTTATTTCTATAGAGTTTAAAAATTTTCAATGTTTTAAAAAAATTCTGTCAAATTTGATTTATAATTTTAAAAAGCAGGGGAAAATGACATCAACATTTGTATGAAACTTTTTTTTTTACCAGTTTTATTGCTAAGGATGTGTTGCAAAGAGAATCACAATGGTTTAATCATTGCAAATGTAGATCTCCTTATAAATGTTGTATGGAATTGAGTATAGGTATTAAAATTCTTATGCCAATATGTCGAATAAAATTAAACATAGATCTAAGTGTGTGGCTAGCTACCATTTGACATAGTCTGTTTAACATAGCTCTTGAAAAGAATGATCCACTGTTTGAAAAACTGACAATCAATATGGTTGGTGTTAGTATGTCTTATACAGTGTCTAATTTCTTTTGGTATTTATGTAAATTAAAGTATACCTATTTCCTTCTATGTGATTTTATCTTAAATGATAAAATTTATAAATTAAATACTGTATAACTTATATTCTGTGTTTTAAAGAAACACTAATAAGTCATGTATTTACAGAACATATGAAACCAAGAGGAATAAATTATAGTGGAAAAGATGAGGGAAACTAAATAGGAGAATGGGAAATCAGAATGATTGATGAGAGACACAATGGTCCTAAATTACTTCACACTAGTAGGTATGATTTTAATTTATAAATGCTTATATACTAGCCTGTTGGAATTATTTTTGGAAATTATAACGACATGAGAATAAGTCAAGCTCGTATAACAAAAATCATTTTGTAGCTGGACAGCCACATTACTGAATTAAATCCTCCCTTTAGTTTTAATTTCTCTCTGGACTGGGACTAGAGAGCGAGCAGATTATAGGGTGTGACCTTAGTGTGAGAAGGGCTTGATCCTGCAAACACTATCAGGAGTCATGGTACTACTATGAGAGAGATCTGGTTTAGCTATTTCTTCCCAAATACCTGTTTTGCCTATCTTTCCTTTGGCTGTTATGGAAAGCATCTTTGATTTTTGATGAGCTAGTGATACACAGCAGGCCCTGGTCCTGCTCTCCAGAATGGAGTTACTCAGTGATGAGCTGCCAAAATCTTAACAACAGGTTCCCTCCTTACCCCACGAGGGGGTCGTTGCCCACCCCCGCCCCCCAGGACCCTTGCCCCATCCACTCCCCTCCCCTGTCCCCTGACTGCCCCCAGACCCGAGCAGGAGGGTCTTGTGGGCCACCGTACTGGGTGCCCACCCCACCCCTAAGAGCCAGAGGCACCTGCCGGGGGGCGAGGTGGGGAGTCCCGGAGGCGCTTACCTGGGGCAGCTCCCAGGAAGCATCCGGCAGGTCCCTCTGGCTCCTAGGGGCAGGGGAGCACAGCTGGGGGGGAGCAGGGGGAGCGGCCACTCCCCCACTGATCACATCAAAGGTGGCGCCTTAGGCGCCAACTCCCTGGGTGCTCTGGGGCTGGAGCACCCATGGGGAAAATTTGGTGGGTGCAGAGCACCCACTGGCAGCTCCCCGCCCCGCCTCCTCCCCTGAACATGCCACCCCGCTCTGCTTCTCCGCCCCCCTCCCCTGGTTTCCCGCAAATCAGCTGTTTGGCGGGAAGCCTGGGAGGGCTGAGAAGCAGGCGGCAGCTTCCCGCTCAGGCCGAGGGTGGCGGAGGTGAGCTGGGGTGGGCAGCAGTTCCCCTGCACGCCCCTCCACCCCCAGGTTACCTGCTCACCTCCGCCTCTCTGGGCCTGAGCAGGAAGCCGCGGCCTGCTTCTCAGCCTGCCCCAGCTTCCTGCGTGAACAGCTGATTCGCGGGAAGCCTGGGGTGGGGGGCGGAGAAGCAGAGCGGGCTGGCGCGTTCAGGGGAGGGGGTGGAGTGGAGGTGAGCTGGGGTGGGAAGGGGAGCTGCCAGTGCATGGCAGCATGTAGTTGAAAGGTAAAAAGGGAACCTCCAGGGAAATCAACTGTTACTTGCAGAAGCAGAAAAGCATTTTCAAGTTGGAGTGTGCTAGTTATGCAAGATTCATTGGGTTACCATTATTTCAAGCTTGCTTTTCCAAGTCTCATTTTTGTAAAAACACGGAACGGATGAGAAGAAATTGTATTTTTTTCAGTGCCAGGTGTTTGATTACAAACACATGACTACAAGGCCCAGAAAACTTGATAGAATTAGACAATGGTGCAAGTAGAAATATTTTCTTGGCGGTACTGCACTCATGGGAGGGACACAACGTGGGGGGGCATGTGACCTCCCCACGTGATCCTCCATGTGACTCCGCCCTGCCCTGCCCCCAGCCGGGGGTCCCCACGCTCTCCCCATCCCCTCCAACGTATATACAAACGTTAGCATGCATAACTTCTCACTTCCCCCCCAAATATGTAGTATTCAATCTGTTTATATGGAATATGGGAGTTGGGTGAGGAGCCATTTCAGCATATGTATGACTTATTAAAGAACAAATTTTAAGTAGAACTGTATGCTAAACTGCTTTATGGTATTGTACCCCAACATTTCATTTCAATGGGGGTTTCAACTTCCTTTATAGGAACAGACTCCTGAAACTGTTATCAGTCCACAAAAGTTGTCCATAGACCTGCAAATAGTCCCATTGTCTTCAATTTACAGGCTTAGGTTCCAAGTTTCTAAGTTGTTCTGGACGAAACTGACAATGCCTGAGCTGTCAGATCAGATGGAGCTTCATTTGAATAAAGGTGGGCAGAAGTGTGATAAGTCTTAGCTCCGTTGCTAAGATGAGGAACGTATTTTCAGCAAAGTTCTTGGCAGATTCCTAAGGCAGCTGGTTTAAGGCCATCAGTGTCCAGCATTATAATCTTCACTTATAGTTCTCTCACCCACAAAACTGGAAAATGAGGCATTTATTTTCTTTGTTTTGCTGCTCCAGTTCCAGTTAACAAAATGCATGTTAGACTAGTTTGGCTGCAAAGAAGAATTCTATGTACACTGGGGACAATACCTGATTCCCGTCAGGCTGCAGAACTGGGCTGATATCAGAATCCAAACATCCTCTGGTTAGTGCAAGCAGAGGCATTCCTCAAATGATTTTGACTTGATGTGATGCAGTATGGATGTCATGGATAATTTAGACCAATGGGGAGAAACAGAATAAAAAATACTGTTTAAACACCTTCCGTCCCCCGACTCCTCTCATCTTGAGGACTCCTGACCAACGTACCAGCACAATACATATACTAACAAACTTAAAGCCTTTGTATAAGTTTGTTAGCATATGTATTGTGCTGTTAAAGCCATATAAAGAATGAATGCCCTTTAAGGAGCAGAGAGCAGCCCTCTGCCCGGAGAGGAGGGCTAGCCCCAAGTCTTTAGCAGATACGGGGTACTGGAAAAATTTCTTGCCGGTACTGCGTACTGGAGGGTACCACCCTACTTGCACTCCTGATATTAGACCAGGAAGTGGTCTATGATGGAGGTATTTCATCAACCAAAATCAATTTTCCTGCATAACTATTTTTGTTATTAACAAGTACTACAGCAAGATTAATAAATGTGACTGTTGTAACTTATTGTGTACAAAAAAGGTTATTTATTGTGACATATTCTTCCTCTTTATTCTTAAGAATGATTGATTTCAACAGACGATTGCAAAATAAAATGACCGAGTATGGATATAAGTTAACAGCGTACAGTTGTGTGGAACCAAAGAAAACATGAATTTGAGAGAGCCCCCCAACTAGAACTCTAGATTCAAACACCTTATAAGGATTTGGGATTTTCAGACTCAAAGCTAGATCTGAAATTTGTTGCTGCATAACAAGTTAAGCCAAAATCCTCTATGCAGAATTAAGATTGTTTGGGTGACCTTAACTATTCTGTCTGTTCAGACACAAAGAACAAAACCTGTGTTTTCAACTTAGATTACTTTTCTTTTTCATTAAAGAAAAGAAAACAAACAAATAAAAAGACCCTATTTCTCCACTATGTTATACTGGTTTTCGTGGGGTCACAGTGACATAAAATTATTCTAAGAGACTAGAGGAAACAAGCCCAAAGTCTCTATGACAGAAAGATCACATTGTCTCTCTCCAACATTCTGCATCTGAACTGGAATACAAAATGGTAGCTGTTTCCAGAAGATTCATAGACATTTAAAGGTATAGTAACTGTTACGTAGCTACATAGACCACATTAATGATGCTTTTCCTGACTTTCATAAATGTAGGTGTCTATATAATTTTAATCATAACTCTGAATTCCATGGCTTTGTATTGCATTTTTTCTAAAAACTGAATGTTCTTGTAAGATTTTTTTTTCACGCCTACACAACCGATACGTACTCTCAATCTGATCTGCAGCTCAACAAAGATTTTTGTCTGAGACTAAATGTTATGCATATATGTCCTATATTATCTTGTAAAATGGTTGCTGTAGCTAAGTAATGGTATGTCTACCCAGCAAAAACCAACCAACCAAACAAAAAACCATGACAATAGTCTCAGAATGCAGGTCAACTGACTCAGGCTCGTAAGGCTTGTGCTATGGGGCTAAAAATAGCACAGTAGACCTTCAGGCTCAGGCTGGAGTATATGCTCTGAGACCTGGCCAGCTTGAATGGGAACATTTACACTGCTGTTTTTAGCCCAAATCAGTTGACCTGGGCTCTGAGACTTGCCACTGTGGTTTTTTTTTAAAGCCCAGGGTTTGAACTCGGTGTCAAGCGTAACCACCCTTCCATCTACACACACATTGTGCTAACCTAGAGCTCAGATCAGGGTCTCAGAATTCTACGGGAGTGGAGGGTCCGAGCCTGAGTCAAGTCAGGACCTAGGGTTCAAACCCTAGTGCTTTGCAGTGTAGACATAGCCCCACTGGATTTCTGCTCTGGGATTCTGTCAAAAGTGTCACAATCCCATGGGCTGATTGTCTTTGTTCTCTGGACAGTCAAGTTTGGTGAACAGTCACATTTTTCCACACTGCACCAAAAACAAAGGGCTAGAGTGGCCACATTTGGGAGGGCACTAGGAAGTCTGGGATATGGGTGGTTGGACTCTGGCCCCCATAAAGCCATGTAGATGTTGGTGCCCCAGGTTGGCAGTTCCAATATTCCTACCCTGTGGTAACAAATAAGTGTAGACACTCATGCCCTTGGTTAACAAACCCAGAGTCTGCTAACTCAAGTTCTACTAAACCTGGGCTTTCATTGCAGTGCACACATACTGTGGGCCTAAGACATTTTAACAAATTGGGCCAAATTCCATGGTGATGGTAATGGTTGTGTAAGTCCCATGTTGGGTGTAAGTTGGTCAGAGAACAAGTGTTAGTGGTAGAGTAGTATAACTTGCACTAATATGACATTTAGTGGGTGTGGCAAAATAAGTGCAATTGATATTCCAAGGACATAGAAAGGAGAATGTAGAAGAAATGCAACTGTCAGGAGGATATCAGATCAGGTAGGGGAGAATCTGCTTTATCTTATACCCTCTTGTTAGTTGCTTTTCCTCCTAACATCTTGCCATCCTCACGGCCTGTCACTTTCACTCACTTTGGTGGATGTACAAACTCCAAATCAGTGCAAGTCAAATGACTTCACCACTTACACCCATTTTCTACCTGTTGTGTATTATTATTATTGTTTTATTATCTGTATTAACATAGGACTTAGAAGCCCTTGTCATGGGCCAGGACCCCACTGCATTAGGTTCTGTACTAACAAGAACAAAAGACAGTTATTTTCTCCAAAGATCATAAACTGAAAGTACATATAACTTACACCTTCACTTACATCACACTGAATTTGGCCCCACAAGCCTGATCATCCCATCAATTACATGCACGCAACTCCCACTGGAGTCACTGATCATGCCTGATGTATTTTATGGTTCCTGCCTGAATGTTACACTTCCAGTATGTATCGGATTTCTCTAGCCAAAGCTTAGCAGTCACTGTGGATAATATTTAAGGAGCATCCCATAATTAGTTCTTTTAACCTAGTACCTTAATTAAATTGTTCAATAAACATAATTAATTTTATATTCGATGTCTGGATTTTTTTTATAGGTACCTGAACAGAATCAAGACTAAACCATCCATATGGTAAAGCTGTCTTTGAATCTGCAGTTATTGTTAAATAAACATTATTAACTTTATATTTGGTGTCTGTTTTTCTTTATTGGTATCTGAGTAGTATCAATATTAAACTACACCAAACTGCTCATATCAGAAAGCTGTATTATTTGTGTCTTGGACTACGCTGATATGTATAAAGTATTCTAATTTTGATCTCGTGGTTTATATTATTGCAGCCTTCAATGTAGACAATAGACAAAACATCATGCAGTTGGATGTCATTTATTCACCACACACACACACACACACACACACACACACACGTATATATGTATATAATGTAAATATAGTAGGTAGAGAGATAGCTATAAGAGGGAATGTTGTGTTTTAAAATCATTGGAGACAGCAAAGTTATGCTCCCTCTCTTTAATAATAACAAACCCATGCTTATAACTCTTATCAAGCAGTCTGTGCAACGTCTGCATCCTTTCACTAATTTCAACAAACTGTCCTACGGAGTGGGAAGATTAGCCATGGGGATGTTTATCCTCTGTGGAATTGTAGCCCTGTTCCCTTCAAGTGAGTAAGATATGAAAATCAAATTTTGTTTGTATTTCTTCTTTCCTGTGTTCCTGGGATGGAAGAAAGCAATGTCAAGTGATTTAAAGTGTAAGCATACATGGTGCCTTCCCTCATAGCACTTCCATTTTAGGGGGCCTTGTAATCATTTTAGAGTCAGACTATTTCCTTTTGCAGTGCAGCCCTGGATGGGATCTGTACATGAGGTCTTGTTTCATGAAAACAGACACCATTTACTGTACATGTATCATAAACTTCTGAAACAATGTTTCTTTCATTAATTATTTTATTAAGTAATTTTAAATGTTTGTCATGTAAACGTTATGAACATCCCATACCCGCCCCCACCCCCATTTTCAGTGAACAAAAAGAAATGGAACATTCCAGCAAACAGGGTCGTGGATGCAAAACTGCTTCTCTACAAAATGCTAGGCTTAGAAATGCTCAATTGACTGAGCAACTCTATTCACTGAACACCACAAAGTCCTTCGTAATGCTCCATGTTAATAAGCATTAATTGTAAATTAAATATTAACTAACAATAACCTCTGTTATCCATTGGTTTTTCTTTTAGGCTCAAAAAGAAAAGGAGTACTTGTGGCACCTTAGAGACTAACAAATTTAATTGAGCATAAGCTTTTGTGAGCTCACAAAAGCTTATGCTCAGATAAATTTGTTAGTCTCTAAGGTGCCACAAGTACTCCTTTTCTTTTTGCGAATTCAGACTAACACAGCTGCTACTTTGAAACCCTTTAGGCTCAGAAACTTAACGTTTCCCTTATTCATATGCACAGGTCACTTTAGAGCTTGAATTTCCATTGCTTTGTGGGAACAAAGGGTACTGTGGATTCAGACAGCTAGTGAGGAATTTGCAGCCACCCACTCCATGATGCCAGTATCTAAACAATGAATGGGCTTCAGAGGTGACTTAAATCACAGTGCTGGGTGCACATTGGAAAGTCAGTGTAAGGTACATGGGGACAGATGTCAGTGGGAGATGTAGACGAGAACTCAACTAACAGGAAGATGTGATGGGGGTTTGTGCTTTTCTTGCTATACTCAATTTACACCCATTTATGCTAATGTGTAACTTGTACCACTATTTGTCTGTCTGAATTTAATATGAAATGAAAGACAAGATTCTGATGTAAGTTACATAACTGTAAATCAAGTTATATCAGATTTCTACCACGTAACTCAGATCTGAGCCTAGGGGCCAATTCTGATCTCATTTGGCACTAGTATAACTCCACTGACTGCAGTGCGGTTGCTCTGGATTTACACTAGCGTAAGTAAGATCAGAATCAGGAACAAAATCTCTTGTGTTTGCCTGGATGTTCTTTCAGGAAACATTACTTCTGCAGAGAATGCTCAGTGTGGCTTGAGCCTGTGCTTTGTGTGAGGGTCTGTCTCTTCCTGTCCCTCTACACTCAAGGTACAAGGCTGTGATGGTGCCATCATCCTCAGCTGCTGGTAACTTGGCCTTGTTCAGTTCTGCAGCTCTTTGTTTCCTATGATTCCTGAGGCTCCACTAAGTGAACTAATAACTATGTTGTCCGAAAGGAACAGACTAGCTTATTTGAATACAGCCACTAAAAATAAATAAATAAAAAAGAGCAGCAATCGGGGGAATCCTTCAGTGCTTTAACGGTTCATGTATAAGTGTATTGACACTGAAAGTCTGGTGCCTCAAGTCTGAGCTCCCACAGGGCCCGACAGGCTGCAGCTGCTCTTGATGCCATATTGGAAAGGCCTAGAGGGAGGAATTGTTCAGGAATTCAGACAAATAATATGGGCAGGAAATATGGGCTAGCTAAGGGTGGAAGCTGCAGAAAGTTGTATTTTTTTTATTAATGAGAGAGTTTGCCTCCAGCTTTGTTTATCTCAGATGGAAAGGAAGTTTGCAGCCAGTGAGATTCACGGGAGGGGTCTGACAGAATGATGTCATAGCAAAAGGGAACAGAGACTGATTGTGTGTAACACATATTGGAAGCGGAGCAGCTGAGGCCCATAGTGGCCACCTTATCAATTAGGTAATGTCTGACCTAGATTGGGGAATTTCATTACATTGTGCTAAGTTGTGCTGATGTGCTACCAAACATCTGTAAGGGCCCTTTCATTTTCTTGGGGAGCAGTGACTTCAACTGAATCACACTCACAAGACTGAGCGGGGAAGATAACTCCCAAAAAAGCCAGGAGGGCTTTGCCCTCAATGGGTTTCCTACTGAGATGTAACAGACGCTGCTACGAGCAATGTTGACTGCAAGATAAACTGTTGTTTACATTTACACTTCTAAAATGCATTGGTTACAATAACAGCAAACATTAATTAGTAAAGCTGAGCAGTTGTTTTGTAGAGACTGCAAGGATGTCTTGCAACCACTGTTGGATTTTTTTTTATCCTTTTTAGAGGACAGAAGCCAAAAGAAACAGTAAACACTAGTAGAGTTCTTTCCTTTGTAAATGTGTATTTTGCTATCTGAACAAAGTTGTTTATTGGTAATGGTTAGTACTGAGTTCATCTGAGGCTTCAGTAGCATTTTACAAACAAAACTTATGTAACCCTCATAATATCCCCATGATGATGCAAGATTGTAAGCCGGGACCATCTTTTTGTTCTGTGTTTGTACAGCACCTACACAATGGGGTCCTGAGCTGTGACTGGAGCTCCTAGGCATTATAGTAATACAAATAATAAGCATTATAATAATATTTTACAGTTGAGTAAAACAAGGCACATAGAGGAAAAGGCCAAGATTTTCAAAAGTGAGTTGTGATTTTTAGTTCCTCAGATTTTGGGTGCTCAACTTGACACATGTTAAAGGGGGTCTGATGTTCAGAAAATGCTGAGCGCCAACCCACAGAAAATTAGGTCCTTTTAAAACTGTCCCAACTTGGAACTCCAAAAACTGAGGTACCCCGAATCATAATCATTCTTGAGAATCTTATCCAAGGTGACTTGCCAGAGCCGAGAATAGATCTCCAACTCAGGGATACCTAAGCCCTAGTTAAAGCCATTCAACAACACTTCTGCCCAGGTGCCCTGTTTAGATTTGCAGTTATTTTAGCTGAAGTAAGTGATTCGGGGTGAGCTAAGGATTAAGAGGCCAGGTGCAAAGGTTCTCAAATTAGTTAGTAATATAATCCCACTCCAAAACTATATTATTCTGTTTCCTGCATGCCGAAAGTGCCATCTGGAACTTTATATACAAATAAGAAATGGGCCCTGCCCCAAGAAGTTGACAATCTAGTTAATTAATTATGTATTTTGTTGTTGCAGTCATGCAGAGGCCATATTTTTCTTGTGAATATAGCCTAAGCAATATCACAGAAGACCGGTGATCACATACTATAGACAAAAGAATACAACAATAGCTGGATATCCAGATATGGGAGAATCAGAATGACTGTTGGACATACACACACAGGAAAAAAGGACAGTGATATGACTAGATAACACCCGATTCTGATCTCACTTAACACCAATGTAAATCAGGATTAGCTCTGTGGAATCTGTGAAGCTATACTCATGTAAATTCAACATGAGGGAAAAATCAGGCCCACAGAGAATTAAACAGACTGACTATGCAATGTGCTCATTCTTGCCAAATGCCCATCTTTTATCCTCCTAAACAGACCAGTCTTGTAAGCCTCTTTAAGTCTCTGGTATGTTAAACTGATATCAGCGCTCAGCTATTACCGCACTATAGAGACAAACACTGCTGAAAGAAAACTGTGTTTACTTGTTGTCCTTTTGCCATTCAAGGCCCTCACCTCCCCACACTTTCCCATCAGAATACCAAAACAAAATTGGGCAATGCCTGGAAAATTTCCCAGTGCTGGCTTTGGGAGTATTCTCAGGGGTGTCTGAATACAGAACTGGGTTCCCTTCTTGTGGAAACCAATCTGCAGGCTATATGGTCTACAACCTGTTGAGCCAGTGGGGGAGAGCAAATGATATGAAACTGCTGAGTGGAGAAAACAGAGCATCCCCTAGCTCAGAGAGCAATTGATTTAGGAGCTTTTCTTAAGTAAAAATTTCATCACTAAAGAGCTTTCTTCCAAGAGCCACTGAGAAATTGTCTCTCTCTCTCTTTATATATATATATATATTGCAGCTCCCCTGACCCAGGCTGCAAATACTTGAACTAATGGGCTTATTAGTTATCCGTGCCTGAAAAAGATGTAGTGGCAGGGTTTAAGGTGGCACAAAAATGACGGAAGCATTATTGCTGAATGTTAGGGAAGTTCTTCATGGTGTATTAAGATGGATAGTAACCTTGATTTTTCCTGTAAGACTGAAGGGAGCACTAGGAAACAGCAATAGTCGTGTTTCCTATAATTCACTGCACTAGAATTTAAATCCAAATCAAATGAACACACACTCTTGTAATTACCTTTAAGATACAAAATATCACAATTCCTTGCTGGGAAAAGTTAGTGTCCCTCTGACCGGTTGGTTATTTTTATAGCTTTTGTAATTGGGATTTTTAGGTCCCCATCCTGGAAGTTACTCCACCTGGGTGGAATCCTGCACAGAGCCCACTGAAATCCACATGATCTCTATTAAAGTCAATTTTCAGAGTAGCAGCCGTGTTAGTCTGTATTCGCAAAAAGAAAAGGAGTACTTGTGGCACCTTGGTTAGTCTCTAAGGTGCCACAAGTACTCCCTTTCTTTTTATTAAAGTCAATGTGGCTCCATGCAAGGCTATAGACATGGAGTAATTTGCAGGATCAGGGCCTTAATTCCCTATGTGTAAAGTAGTGTTTGAAATGTGATTAGCTCTTGCTAAAAACAAGCACAGGGAGAAAAATGTTGAAAAGTTTTTATGAAAATCTTTGTCAAAACTTGAAATCTGTAACCTTTTATTTTGCTCTACTAAAAAAATTAAAACATTGGAGCTCATTCTTTTGAAGGGGATTGGGAAGGTCCTGTCGCACCCAAAAGCTATTTAAATGTTAATGAAGAAGGGTTGCAATTTGAGAGATAAGGACCACTTCCAATACTGGAGTTCGTTTTCGGAGTGGTTTAGTGTGGAATAACAAAAGGTGTATTCTTCAGAATAGGCTACATTTTCAAGCAGATGGACTTGGATTGCTCAAAACAAGGGAAAGTGCTAATGATCCACACCGTTTATGCAACAATTCCATCACTCCCCTTTACTCCACTTCCAATCCACAGCAGTGAGAATTGTGGCTGAGATATCCCTTTAGGACCTGGTTCAATACTCACTGAATTCAATGGGATTCTTTCTATTGACTTTAATAGGCTTTAGATCAGGCCCAATATGTAGCTGATTTAGAAGTGCTTGGAAAATGGGGGATTTGCTGATTAAAATTCCCACAGGAAAAATCCCCATTTGAAATTTTCCCAAAATGAACAGTTTTCCCATGGGAAAATTAGAAGAATTAAGAAAGTGTGGAAAACCCTATTTCATCCCACTTTCTTAATGTTTTCCAACTTTTGCCAATTGGAAGAGCGTAACCAGATGTGAAAAATATTTCTCTCCACTATTTCCCACTTTTTGACTTTTCCAAATGGGAAAAAAGTCACAAGGTGATACTTTGTGTTACTTTCTAAGAAAATGAAAGTGAAAAAATGAAAGAATGTGCTACTTTATGTTGTTATTTTTCAAAAGGAAAGTGTCACTTTCTTCTCTCTTTTTAACTTTTTAAATTAACGCTTTCTCTTGTTTTTCTAGAGGAAAACTAACTAACTAACAAAAAACCTGAGTGCTGCTGGGTATTTTCCTACAATTGTGAAATGAAAAGTTTCAAACATACCAGTAAACTTCAGGGTTTTATCCTGAAATTTTTCTTTAAAATAGTATTTTGAAACACACTATTTTTTATTGACAAAAAGAAAAGGAGTACTTGTGGCACCTTAGAGACTAACCAATTTATCTGAGCATGAGCTTTCGTGAGCTACAGCTCACTTCATCGGATGCTGTAGCTCACGAAAGCTCATGCTCAAATAAATTGGTTAGTGTCTAAGGTGCCACAAGTACTCCTTTTCTTTTTGCGAATACAGACTAACACGGCTGTTATTCTGAAACCTATTTTTTATTGAAAAGAAGATCTTTTCCACAAAATAATTCATTTTCAATAAAGTTACATTGATGAAAACTCTTTTGGCAGAAAAACTATTTCAACACTAAGATGAGAGCATAAAGCCGCTGATTGCATCATCAGTTTGCAATTATATAATTTATAGCTGTGTGAGTAATGACTAGTTCTAGGCAAGTCATTAGTACCTAATAATAGTTCAAATCAGTTTGCCTCTTTGTGTAATTTCAAATGATATGCAAACAGAATGAGTTTTTCTTAATTTTATTTGTTATTGGAAATTATGTGGCAAGTAACTTTTGTGACTAACATTTGGCCTGCAGCTGTCTTGGGAAGAAGTTCATTGCAACGACTTGGACAATTGTAATAGGAATTGTTTGGGGCAGCCATGTCACTGGGAGGCAGTGACCATGAGTTGGTTGAGTTCAGGATCCTGACGCAGGGAAGAAAGGTAAGCAGCACGATACGGACCCTGGACTTCAGGAAAGCAGACTTCGACTCCCTCAGGGAACGGATGGCCAGGATCCCCTGGGGGACTAACTTGAAGGGGAAAGGAGTCCAGGAGAGCTGGCTGTATTTCAAGGAATCCCTGTTGAGGTTACAGGGACAAACCATCCCGATGAGTCGAAAGAATAGTAAATATGGCAGGCGACCAGCTTGGCTTAATGGTGAAATCTTAGCGGATCTTAAACATAAAAAGGAAGCTTACAAGAAGTGGAAGGTTGGACATATGACCAGGGAAGAGTATAAAAATATTGCTCGGGCATGTAGGAATGTTATCAGGAGGGCCAAATCGCACCTGGAGCTGCAGCTAGCCAGAGATGTCAAGAGTAACAAGAAGGGTTTCTTCAGGTATGTTGGCAACAAGAAGAAAGCCAAGGAATGTGTGGGCCCCTTACTGAATGAGGGAGGCAAACTAGTGACAGAGGATGTGGAAAAAGCTAATGTACTCAATGCTTTTTTTGCCTCTGTTTTCACTAACAAGGTTAGCTCCCAGACTGCTACGCTGGGCATCACAAAATGGGGAAGAGATGGACAGCCCTCTGTGGAGATAGAGGTGGTTAGGGACTATTTAGAAAAGCTGGACGTGCACAAGTCCATGGGGCCGGACGAGTTGCATCCGAGAGTGCTGAAGGAACTGGGGGCTGTGATTGCAGAGCCATTGGCCATTATCTTTGAAAACTCGTGGCGAACCGGGGAAGTCCCGGATGACTGGAAAAAGGCTCATGTAGTGCCAATCTTTAAAAAAGGGAAGAAGGAGGATCCTGGGAACTACAGGCCAGTCAGCCTCACTTCAGTCCCTGGAAAAATCATGGAGCAGGTCCTCAAAGAATCAATCCTGAAGCACTTGCATGAGAGGAAAGTGATCAGGAACAGCCAGCATGGATTCACCAAGGGAAGGTCATGCCTGACTAATCTAATCGCCTTCTATGATGAGATTACTGGTTCTGTGGATGAAGGGAAAGCAGTGGATGTATTGTTTCTTGACTTTAGCAAAGCTTTTGACACGGTCTCCCACAGTATTCTTGTCAGCAAGTTAAGGAAGTATGGGCTGGATGAATGCACTACAAGGTGGGTAGAAAGCTGGCTAGATTGTCGGGCTCAACGGGTAGTTATCAATGGCTCCATGTCTAGTTGGCAGCCGGTATCAAGTGGAGTGCCCCAAGGGTCGGTCCTGGGGCCGGTTTTGTTCAATATCTTCATAAATGATCTGGAGGATGGTGTGGATTGCACTCTCAGCAAATTTGCGGATGATACTAAACTGGGAGGAGTGGTAGATACGCTGGAGGGGAGGGATAGGATACAGAAGGACCTAGACAAATTGGAGGATTGGGCCAAAAGAAATCTGATGAGGTTCAATAAGGATAAGTGTAGGGTCCTGCACTTAGGACGGAAGAACCCAATGCACAGCTACAGACTAGGGACCGAATGGCTAGGCAGCAGTTCTGCGGAAAAGGACCTAGGGGTGACAGTGGACGAGAAGCTGGATATGAGTCAGCAGTGTGCCCTTGTTGCCAAGAAGGCCAATGGCATTTTGGGATGTATAAGTAGGGGCATAGCGAGCAGATCGAGGGACGTGATCGTTCCCCTCTATTCGACATTGGTGAGGCCTCATCTGGAGTACTGTGTCCAGTTTTGGGCCCCACACTTCAAGAAGGATGTGGATAAATTGGAGAGAGTCCAGCGAAGGGCAACAAAAATGATTAGGGGACTGGAACACATGAGTTATGAGGAGAGGCTGAGGGAGCTGGGATTGTTTAGCCTGCAGAAGAGAAGAATGAGGGGGGATTTGATAGCTGCTTTCAACTACCTGAAAGGGGGTTCCAAAGAGGATGGCTCTAGACTGTTCTCAATGGTATCAGATGACAGAACGAGGAGTAATGGTCTCAAGCTGCAGTGGGGGAGGTTTAGATTGGATATTAGGAAAAACTTTTTCACTAAGAGGGTGGTGAAACACTGGAATGCGTTACCTAGGGAGGTGGTAGAATCTCCTTCCTTAGAGGTTTTTAAGGTCAGGCTTGACAAAGCCCTGGCTGGGATGATTTAACTGGGAATTGGTCCTGCTTCGAGCAGGGGGTTGGACTAGATGACCTTCTGGGGTCCCTTCCAACCCTTATATTCTATGATTCTATGATTCTATGTAAGCCACCTTGCCCTGGATGCACAAAAGGAGTTAAAAGAAAAGGAGTACTTGTGGCAACCTTAGAGACTAACAAAAGGAGTTAGGCATCTAAATCCCTGTTTTAGGCATGTATGTCCCCGTTTTGTCTCCACTGCGCTGCACAAAATTACTGCTTAACCATATAATCACCTAAATATACCTCGGCACCTAAGTTTTCGGAGTAAAAGTGCCCTGGGTGTCTGTTTTAGCCTCTAAATGTGTGCACTGCTGTTCCTTTGTGGATAAATACTTACATAGTCAGGGGGAGGGAGAGAGAGAGCCTGACTGACTCTGTAGTCCAGTGATTAGGACAACCCACCTGGATGATGGGATACCCAGTCTCCCTGCTCAAATCACTCTTTCATTCTTTATCCACAGTGGTACAGCTTCAGCAAGAGAGTCTGAGGGAGCCCCACATCAGAATATCCCATAGCCCACTGGTTAGAGCACTCTCCTGAGAGGTGGGAGACCTCTGTTCACATCCTTTTTTACCCCTCTGGTTGAGAGGGGACAATTGAACCTGGGTCTCCCACATCCCTGCCGAGTTCTCTAACCACTGGGCTAAAAGTTATAAGGTGGGCACCACCACCTCCTCCTCCTCTGGCTTCTGGTGCCCACCTCAGAAGAAGGTTCCCAGTTGTGAACTGCTAGCAGAGACAGGCACTTCCCAGTAGCCTGGACTTAGTTGCCCTGTCTCTGGAAGGGTATGGCTACACTAGAGCGAGGAGTGTGATTCCCAGCTTATGTTAAATGAACTTGTGCTACTTCTCCTCAAGCTAGTGTGCTAAAAATAGTAGTGGAGCCAAAGCAGCATGGGTAGAGGCACGGCTGAGCCACGCCAAGTACGTACCCACGAGTGTCGGGTGTGTTTGTACTCGGCCCGGCTCAGCTGAGCCTCTGTTGCTGCTAGCCGTGCTACTGCAACTATGCTGCTATTTCTACTCATGCTAGCTAGAGGAGGCTAAGACAAGTATGTGGACACAAGCAGGGAATCACACTCCTAGCTCATAGGGTAGATGTAGCCTTCGGCTTTGTGAATCTCAGTGATTTTCCAGATGTTGAAAGTTAGGCGCTGGGATGCTCTGTGTCACAGCACCTAACTCTTTTTGCTCATCCAGGCCCACGTCTGTTTCTATTCCCCCAATGGATGAGCACAATCAGGCTTCCAGTTCAATTACTATTACAAAGCTTGAAGTGTGCTCAGTGAATACTCTGCAATATTCACTTAAAATTAGCTGCATCAGCAAACATTCCTGGCTGTAAACGTATTCTAAACAGTAGAATAATTATGGAAATCAAACACAAAAGGGTTGTTGCCATACATGAATTCATTAAAACAATTCCAATGCAAGTGAAGGAAAGTTCTGCTCTCCTTTCATGCTGAGGCATCAACGCTGCAGGATGTTGGCTCTTACAACAGAAATCAAAAGGGATTGCAAAGCATCACTCTGAGCCGGGTGTTCACTTAACTGGGGACCAAAGCCAAGAGAAAATAAAGGGCCAGAAAGTGGCTCACTGGAAGGCAAGGTCAATAATAAAGGTGCAAAAGGGCATCAATGAGGTGTCTAGCCTACGAGGAGATAGCGTTATGAAGGACTGCCTTCATAGCCCTTCATGGAATAGCTAGTGGTTTGGTGGTTGTTGCTGTTTGATTTTGGCTTCATGGAGGCTTTTGGGGCTAAGCAGAAAACCATATTAAATTTTGAAATAACTGCTTTCTACCATATCACACTCAGAATCAATATTCATATTTGGATAAAAATACTGTGCTCAGAACCTGAAACGAATGCCAGTATTGATGATTTCTGAGGTTGCAGAAAGGAAAAATCCACACAAGAAATCAGTGGGATTTTTTTTGTCTCTGGGCCAGGTCACTGTTTTGTTTTATATTTTTCCTCCCAAAAATATATAGATGTTCTCACCAAGAAAACTGCATCCCATTTTGCCCCAAATGTGGGCTCCATGCAGAATTATGCTTTCTGTGCCATATTGTCTTAGGCTAAATCTTGCCATTATAGGCCCTGATCTTGCAAACACTGACATACGTGCTAAACTTTTCTGCCATGCGTAGCCTCATTGCTTTCAATGGGACTGTTCATAGCAGTAAAGTTAAGCAGGTCTTTGCAGGATCAGGGCCATAATTATCAACTTTTCAGATTCATACTGAGAACAGCTTGTGTAGGCAGCTCAAAACATAACCTTCCCAATTGATTTTATTGTACAATTTTCAATGTATAAACATTTTGGCCACATATCAAGACAGTGGTACAAGAATAACTGAGAAACTGCCCCTCCCTGGAGTATGCAAAAGAAGAGCTCATCCAAATTATAAGAAGTTCCCACTGCTGCTTTGAATTCTGCTTCTGCTGTCAATCTTGGAGTTGCTGCTGGCCCTTCCATCCCTCAACTGCTACTCTTCAGAAAGGTGGCATTGATTCATTTGTGCCCCAGAAAAAAAGCAGAAACTTTCAGGCAGAAGATACATAACTGCTGCAACAGGTCACCTTACAACTTCCTGCAGAAACCTGAGTGAACATAGAATCCCTGCCAAAGAGACACAGGTGTCTCTTCCAGCCACTGATTTGGCTGCTACAAGAAACCCGTGGAATAACTCCCAGCACAAAATGGAGAAAAACTGTTTGAAAGCAAAGCCACCCCACCCCACCGTGGTGTTTAGGAAGCTGCAGAAAGATCACAACAATGCTTGAACTTCAGTTAAGAGAAAAGCTTACTGGGAGGACAATGCCACACAAGGTGAGGAAACAGAAATAGAAGCATTTATAGATCACTAAAGAGACTTATTAATAACAATGTGTGGGGAAATGTTAATAGCTCATATATATAATGAGCACAATGTATTTGGATTTTTAAAACTATAAAAGGATAACAAAAACCATAACCCCTCTCATACTCAAGGCTTTTTACATATTCCTCTCACGAGCTACCTGTCACAGATCATCCCTGATTGCTGGTATAGGTTATGCCAGCAGTTCTCAACTGGGGGTCTGCGCCTCCCTGTGGGGCTGAAGCTGGGAGCTGTGGGGTTGAAGCCCTGAGGCCAGGCTTCCCCACCCACCCACATCCTGAGCTACCCCTCTGCCCATGCACACCCCCTTGATTCCCCCTTCCTGCACCCAGCGCTACCCCCCTCCCTGCACCCTGACTGTTTTTCAAACTTTTTGAGCTAAGTCCCCACTTTGACTTTTATATTTTTTTGTTTGCCCCCTCCCCCAACCCTGACACATAGGTGGGCTGCTGAGCTGAGTCAGGAGGTGGCTCTCCCACTCTGAGCCCCACTATGCAGAGCTGGCCCTTGCCCCTGCAAAATAGGAGTCAGACTACACCTATGGCCTAGGTCCCCGCCCCTGCCCAAAGCCCCGAGTTTTCCCCTCTGCCCCCGCTGGGCCCTGGAGTTATTATCGCATGTTGAGGGGGGCTTCAGAAAGAAAAAGGTTGAGAACTTCTGGGCTATGCCACACACGGCCATTTCTGCTTGATCCAGAGCAAACGTCACAAACGAGCCTTGCTACCAGCTTGCTATTTTGGTGTGAACAAGTATGAATCTGAGAGACTTGCAGACCATCTCCGCCCTCCCATCATGCCTCAGATGGGTTCTCCTTTCACGCGTCTCCTGAAGTTCCATACACGAATACACATTGGCTAATTAAAAACATGCTTCTTATTTAAAACCCTGCCATTTACTATACACGAGCGTTAAACATTAAATGTTTTCGGGAGCAGTGAATATTCTTTTCCATGGGGTATTTGTCTAAGCTTCTTTTATAGCTTCCTCATGTTCGCCTTCCTTACTGCCCTGCAATGGTGGACTCAACACCACAGACCCAGTGTGGTCCAGTGCCCCACTGAACTGCTGCTCAGGAATCCTTGGTTCCATTTTTGGCTCTGCCACGGACAAGTTGGGCAGGTCACTTCATTCTGTGCCTCTCTTTCCCCTTCCATCTCTTGTCTGGCTGATCTACTTAAACTGAAAACCCTTCAGAGCAAGGATTATCCATGTGTTTGTATAGCACAAGGGAGTCCCAGCTTCATTTGGAGCCTCTAGTCACTAATGCGGTAGTCCCTAAACTTTTTACCTTGTGCCTTCCTTACCCCTGTCACACCCCCTCAAGTCAGGGTTGGGACCACGGTTCCAGGATGGGGAGATGTGGACAGAGGTAATGGGGCTGAGGCTGGGGCCACATCGGGGGGCGAGGCTGGGTGGAGAGCCAGCAGCTAGGGTCAGGAGTGGAACAGGGTGCTACTCCCTCCTTGCCCCCATGTTGGGGCTAGCCACGGCCCCCTGAATATTCCTCTGCATTCCCCTAAGGGGGTGCGCCCTACAGTTTGGGGACCTCTGCACTAATGTAATAGAAATGATAACATGTAAAACTTCCTTCGTGCAGAGAAGGGATGGATTTTGTGCCCTCCAGAACCTGTCCGTGCTATTCCTGAAATGACTGAAAGGGATGCTGCAAAGACACAGGGTTTAATTTCCCACTGCCTTCATCTTAGTGTAGTCCTTTTATAGCGAGGCCAAAAGGGAGTGTAGATCATAAAGGTAACATTTGACTCCCACTTTGTGCTTATTCTTGCACAGGCATAAATGACTAAATAAAATGCATGGTAGTGAGGGATCGGTCATTAGATTCTGCTTCTCCACGCTCTTCAGGGATAAGCCTGCTGCCTTTACAGTGCTCCCTGTCCCTGCCTGCTGAGAAGCAAAGGACCAACTGTGACTCCTGAGCTGTTGTGTGCGGTAGTCTAATCAAATCAATCGGTTCTAATTTTATTGGGGATTAGATCTATTCATTTAAATTACATTTCAGCCAACCTCGGCTTGCAAACTTGGAGAGCCCTTTCCATTTGTATGCAGATTAGTGGTTTCCAGTGGTCGTTATGAAACTTGGGAGAACTGTGATGGCATTTATTTCTTTGGTGTTGCTATTTTTGATCTTAAGAGTGAGATTTTCAATTTTTTTACCCCCCCCCAAAAGATTTCCAGAAGTCCTCAGCCTTCTTTGCCATATCTCCTCCACGCCTTTGAATGCTGCTGCCTCCTTGCTTGTGTGCGTATGCCCTCTGCAAAAATTTTTTGTACGTATTTATATCTCGGTGGCTGTGTTGCCAAGGAGCTCTGAAAGAAAGCAGAGCTGAGATAACTTCTAATCCACCTTTCTGTGATAATGTGGCGCAAGTGAAAAAAGCCAGGGGTCTCTCTCTCTACTCTAGCTATGCCCTAGATGTGGTAAACGGGGGGCCTGGAACAGACGCTACAGGCATACGAGAGAGTGAAGTTCCAAGGCCTGCACTTGGTGGGGGAGGGGAATAAATACCTGGGCAGTTGGAGGCCTTTGTTCGGAAAATTTAGGAATTCAATGAACACCGGCTGTCAAGCATGAGACAGTGGGTTGAGTGTGCCAGTCACTGAACAAACGTGACTGTCATCCCACAGCAAGGCTTCTGCCAGAGTCCTGGAGTTAGATGTGTTAGCACACACGCTTCACTCTGTCAGATGGGATTGTCCATGTCACAGTGCCCCTCACCCTGGGCAAGCTATTATTGGCTCTCCGGAGAAGTTCTCACTGCTATGCAAAACACAGTGGATAAAAACAGGAAGTAGTTCTGGGCAAAGAGTGGGCATGGGAAAGTCGAGAAGAGGGGCTTCTTAGCATTACTGATGTGTATGGCTAGCCTCTATTCCTCATGGCTATGAGTCTCTTGGCCTCCTCCATGTTCTTTATTTGTATATAATATAATAGCACCCCTGGTAGCTGGAACTCACAATGCTATTCTGCTGAGTCTGTCCCAGTCTGACACACAGAGATGGCTTGACGGAGAATCTTTGGAAGAGAACTAATTCCTTCTTTGAGAAGGATTTCAATTCAGTGTTTTACTCTTTTTCATACTTGGGTTTCATTGCTAATGGGCCAGACTCACCTGTGTAACTGTGTTGTTTCAAAGAGGTTCACGCTAGGGATAAATGTGGCCTATCATAGATATTTTCCCAGTTTGGGCAGTTTTTTTGCCAATTGATTTTTTTGTGTGCGCCACTAGTGCCTTTGGGACCTGCAGCATTTACTGCATGGGAAGTGTTTTGAAAAGATTGATTTGTCATGTATCTATGGAAGGCTGGGAATCAGCTCAAATCTGATAGGAAGTTGCTGCCATCTGACTGCTCTTTACTGGCTACCATGAGATTATCTGTGTAGAACTTCTAATGGGCAGGTGTCTGTGTAAAAAGTAAAGCAGTAACTATTGGGAGCCTTGTTGCTTGTCTCAGCAAAGAGGTAAAGTACCAATTGATCTTAGGAGACCAAGCTTCTGTCTCACCCTTAATGTTGATACCTTCAGAACTGGGTTGAGGTATCTTTGCAGGGATTTTGCACCCATTATGTGCAAAATACCTATTATGCGGCACCCATAGGTACTAGAACTACGAGTGCTGTACCCCCTGGCTTGAAGTGGTTTCCATCATATTCAGGACAGTTTTTGGTTTAGTGGCTCTCCGCATCCGCACTAGAAAAAATTGTTTCAGCACCTCTGGTGGCACCTGTTGTTGTTGTACAGTATTTGTTCTATACACAAACAGAGGATTTTTGTTCCCCTAAAACACTGTTTTGACATTTATGGGCAAGAGATTTTATTTAATCAGGGCCCTCTGCTACTGTTTACACAGTTTTTTACCTGAGGGGTGGCTTAGACCTGAGTCAGGAGTGAAAAGGAGGGAGTGAACTTGTATTAGGGACAAGTTGTACATTTGTTTTGTCTATGGATATATATTTTAAAAGACTCATTCCACAAATAAAATACAACAGAATCAGCCTTGGACCTTAATATACCATGTTAAGACACCATGTATATCAAACAAAATGGCATCAGCAAAACAAAAAAAGGCACACGTCTATTGAATCTCAGAACTGGCAACTTTAATGCTGGCATTTCCTAACTTTTCAGAGGCTGATTTTGTAAACTTAATAATGTAACTTTTTTGAGGGTTTTTTTCTTTCAGCAAACTGGAAAAAAAACAACAACAATTTCACCCTATGGGGTCCTATTGAGCCAACACATGGTTCAACAGCAGGCTTAAGGTCTCTAGATCCATAGAACAGTTCTCTACTACTTGAGCTGGTGGAGTAAAACTGAAAGTAGTAATAGTAGACTGTTATCCTCAGTGCAGACCTGCCACTAGAGCAGTGTGACACACAATTTGCCAGCTGGTTTCGTGGCCCTTTGCTGACAGCAGAGGAGTGTTGAAACTTGGGAATCTTAGGTTCAATCCTAGGTTCTTTAGGGGAGTGTCCTTTAGTGGTTATAGACCCTTCTGTCTCTTTCTGCTCCTATCTCCTCTTTCCTAGCTCCTGCCCCACCCCCGACTCCTGCCCATTGTCCCTTCCAACTCTGTTCTTCTCCTCACTCCCCCCCCCCCCCCCCCCCCGGCTCATATGCCTCCTCCCAAGTCCCTGCCCCCTGTACTCTCACCCTATGCCTCTTCCCTTCCCCTCCCCCCCATTCCTCACTTATCTGCATTCCAGTCAGGCTGTTTCTCCTCTCCTTTTGCTTAGGCACGCATCAGGGAGCAGTGAGAACACAACAAATGCAGTCTCCCTGCTCTCTATTCCTATGCCTGGCTCCACATTGGCCAGGAAGAGCAATTGCAGGGAATGTCCTACTCAGCCCCAGCAGCCCTGGGCTGGAGATTGCTCAGTTACAATGTGGGGATGGTACATGAACAGGCCGGTCAGCGTGTAGGAATGGTGAAGGGATGGTGCATGCCTTCAGAGAATTTATCTGCCAAATGAACATGTCTCTACCAAGCATGTGCAAATTTCAGTTTTTCAGATTAGGGCAGATTTTCACAGGGAGGGCAAAATGCACATCCCTGACCCCAGGGAGACTCCCTTTGCAAAGTTCAAACCTTTGCTGCAAAGCATGGAGGTGCTAACGCTACTCAACAAAATGTCAGAATGAGAAGTGGCTGAATCATTTTAGCTGGAACTTCCCCCAAAACTTCAACCTGAGGAGCCACCCAGTATGGAAAATTTAAGCCCAAATGGTAAATCTGGAAAAGTTACAAGCAATGTAAAGAGGGCCTTATAATGGGATTTGTCAGGCAACCTTATCTCTAGGCAGCTCTGTCTGAACTGTCTATAATAACTCTGTTCCTGCTTGTTTATCCATTCCTATTTTGTAGCCAGGCCTACACTGTGCCTTGGGATGTTACCACTGACTCACTTTTTGTCGGCCATATCTGCTTTTTTGCTCTTCATTTATACCTTGCCTCTTCCACTAAGCTGCCTTGTCACAAGCCTCTCGTTTTCAGAAGGTAGGCCCTGCGTCTTCAACACTACAACAGTTTTATATGAAAAGGTTGCTCCCTTCCTGCCTGTGCTTGAGATTATACTGTTGCTTCTCTGCAGCATGTCCGACTTTCACCCTCCTGTGTCACTGTGACTGGCTCTCAGTGCACGACTTGATCCCAATGCATCAGTCCAGCTCTGCCATTCTGTGTCTGCCCTGATGTCAGGGTGATCTCTGGTCTGTACTGCAGCTGCCATTGTCAGTTCTCTTTCCGGTCTTGTAGTCAAGAGTCCCTGCTGCCCGGGGCTTTTGTTAATGCTGCCCATAGCTTTGTCGTCCTCTCCCTGGCTGCTTCTCAATGCCCAGGAAGCAGTAGTATTATTTTTAATGGGTGGACAGTGCTGGATAGAGAAACGTGGAGAACACTACATGGCATCTGGGCTAGCTTCTACAGTAATCAATGGATCACCATTCTGTAATAGGGACCTACAGATTGCTGCATGGTACAAACTTGGGGCACACTTTTGAAAAGTTCAGCTTCTGAAAAATTAGACCCCCTTTAAGGTATCTCAAGTTGAGCACCCAGAATCACCAGTCACTCTTAAAAATCTTGTCTGCTGCTGGTTGACCCAGCATAGGGCCCTGTACTGTCCTAAGTTACACTAGTGTAAATCAGGAATATATCTGTTGAAGTGAATGGAGTTATATCAGTGTAAAACTTCTGAGGCCCATAATTCTCATTTTACCTCTGTTTTTATTGTTTTCTCAAATCTGATTACTTACCTTGTGAATAATGAGCTACGTGGCTACAAATACCATCTCAATATAAATCAGAATCCACATATGTCCTTGCCTAGTTGTTGAGAATTTCTGTACTAGACAGGTTATGCTGTGCTTGTTGAGAAGGATGCTGCATCCCCAGAGGACGTCTCTTACTTATCATATATTTATCCCAAACTCTGTTGTAATATTATGAGCAATAATAAATAAAGAGCAGTCATCTGGGGAACCCCTAATCCTGTTGGAAGTGCAGGGTAACCCTTCTACAACAATAGACCTGGGAGATTGCCTCTGGCTTCTGTATTCCTTTACCTTCTGTGTTTGTTACCCTGTCTTTAAATACCTGAGGTAAGAAAATAATCTGTACTGTTGATGATTCAGTTAATCTTTATTAAAGAGATAGTACCTTAAGAGAAGCATTCTGTTGTTTCGGTACTGTGCTTATTAACTTCATAATACTGGAAATATTTTATATCCACGAAGGAGAGCTTTTTAAATAATGGGACATTCTCTTTGGTCAAATGAAAATGAAGTCCAAATAGGAGGCAAACCTCTCTTCCCACCTCCCCAAACTCTTCTCAAAACATTCCCTCAAATATTGAGCCTTCTCTTATTCTTTTTAAAAAATCTATAGGACAAAATAGCACCCCATACTTGGGACCATTACTACAGAATGCTGCGGTATTTTTTATTATTATTATTATGATTATTACATAAGAACTGGATGCTAGACATTTAAAATACATTTTAAAAAAATCTCTTGGGAGTTTGTCTGTTTGACATCTGCCTGATAGCTGGATACATTCCTACTTTTACAGCCCGTACACAGAGAGAGTGACACTCTGCAAACAAAACATTGTCACCTGAACAATTCACTCAGCAGCTCGCTTTGCTGTCCATCAGAGGGGACTCATCTCTTTCTCTTTTTTTAATCTCCCCCATCCCCAAGCCTTTGTTGACGTTGACATCTCATCCTTTGGCCATCATTCATCCTAGCCACTGCAAACTTTGGAGAAAATAAAAACCCTGCTCCCCTAATCAGATTAGAGGGCCTGCAAATTGAATTCAGCCCCTCTCAGTGTCCCCTTAGCTGGCTGTCATTAGGAGCAAAGGCTGGCCCTTGGCAGAGGCCCAAACACCAGCTAACTGAATTTGAGATGCTGGAGTCTTGACAGGCCAAGGGAGGTAATTGAAGAGCCATGGGGATCTTGCAGAATTTCAGGCCATGAGGATTACACTGGGGGATCCTCAGGGCCCATCTGTAGTGGGGATGGGGCTCTAAAAAGCCACTGTCTGGGCCTTTATCTTTGCTAAAAAGATCAACACAAATGGATGGAAAGAGGTAACTTTTTTTAGCCAAACAAACCAGGTTTTCGGAATTCTCTATTATTTTTTCCTCTTGAGCCCCAATCTGAAGGTGGTAGTTTTGTTTTGTTTTTGTAGTACAGGAATTTCCAAAGACATCCGGTCACTGTATAAACACACAGTAACAGCAAATGTAGCATGATTCAGAAATAACTTCGTAGAATATATTAGTATAAATAGAAAATAAACCTACACAGTCAATGTGGGGCTTATTTTCCCTTTTTTTTTTTTTTAAAACTTCTGGAGTTGTATTAGCTCTCTCTCATCTTTTGTATAATTTAGCCAAAAATAAGATATTGGATGAAATGTAATGGCCTGTGATACACAGGAGGTCAGACTAGATTATATAATAGTCCCCATCTGTCCTTAAACTCTGTGAATTTAAGATTCTAGATTCAGGGCCTGACTTTAGTTACATTTTTGCATTTAATTTAATTTTTATTAAAATTTACCTACTTTTTTTGTTTGTTTGTTTGTTTGTTTTAAATGACTGTTTTCTTTTTCTTTAGACAGGTTAAAATTGCTGTGTTCATCTCAGTAAAACTGTTTGGTCTACCCTCCAAAACAAAGCAATTTTTATTGAACCAAGACTAAAAAATATCAAAGGTACATTTTGACGTTCGTTTATAATTTAGTGCACTTTCTAAAGCTCTTTAACTTCTACTGCAGATGCTCTTTCTTAGTCATGGGGCATTGGACACTTTGACAAAGTGTCTGTGAACGCTAGATTGATCTCAAAAGAATAAACTTGAAGCTAATCAGAAACCTGTCAATCTTTATTTAGTTGGAAGAGCTATAGTATATAGAGAAAAAACATAAATTATAAAACACTGTAAACATCTGTTAAATTTCTGAAAAGAACACGTTCTAGGTAGATTAATGTGGTTCAGAACTGATTTGTGTTTGTTGCCTTGTCTACGCACACAAGTTATACCTCTTTAACTACACAACTATAGATGAAGAGGTACAACTCCCATAGCGTGTACGCAGTTATATGGGTATAAGCTTATTTATACTAGTAAATCTTATTCCTGTATGTGAAGGGGAATAAGATACACGCGTTCAAATCACCTCTATGCCAATAGAATTGCATCCACACCAGGGGTTGTACAAGTGTATTGGTACATTTATCACACACCTAACTGTCTTTATACTGGTGTAACTATTTCAATGTGTAGACCAGACCTGTTTATACATAGCACTAAAACAGAGCTTCAATGCCAACAATCACAACTTTCTTTAAATTCTTCAAAGACTAAAGTTTTTTCAGAGAGCACCATGCTTTTGAAACTTTGGGATTTATGCTATTGTGAGACACCATGTTTTGCACACCAGTCACATAATATGCAAACCAGGCAGTTTCAAATGAGCTAATGGTACATGTTTACATGTCTCATCATGAAGAATTCTTCTCAGCTGCCTCAGCCCTCTAATGTATCATTTCATCATATGGTTTAGTAGAACACAGCACACACTTGGGGCCATATCTTCAGCTTGTATAAACCGACATAGCTCCATTGCGTTCACGGGAGCTCTGTTGATTTACAACAGCTGGGGAACTTGCCCTATATGTTTATGCACAGTACTATAGATGGGGCTGGTACTGCAGCCTACTGTTAATTTTGCCCAAGACTTTTCATTTGTAAAACCCTATTTTCAGTTGCTCATAACTTTGCCAAACTTTAACCAGTTAAGCTGCAATTTTCCGCCCTGGGGGGGGGGTCTATCTCAGGCTGAATGTTTTAAAAAAATTCAGCCAAAATGGTTCACCTGTTTTTGAGAACAAATCTAGGGGGAAAAAGGAGTTTTGTCCATATGAAAAAACTCTGGCAACTTTCTTTGGAAACTTTAGCATCCTCATTCTTTGGAGCAGGGACATGAAATTTGGGAGGGATGTTCCTTTTGCCATCCTGGTGAAAACACAACAAAGTTTGGCCAATTATAAGTCTTTGAAAAATTGCAGTTTGCACATGCTCAGTAGGGACTTGTTATATTTTAGGAGCTAAATTCTCCAAAGCTTCTATCCACAGTGTCCATACTCTAGCCTGGATCTGAACAGAACTTTCCCTATAACTGCAGCCCTGGGATACTGTGGACTGTGTTGGGTCTGGGCACCTGAACTGAGAGCAAGGAGACTCACTTCTGTACTCTTAATGACCCTATTAGGCCCAGGCAGCTTGGTAGAAAAAACTTCCTCTTTCAAATGAAAAGGGGACAAGAGTCAGATTTGTTGGGGTGGATTAGATTGGGGAGGAAGGGAATGGGGGGCAGAAACTGGGACTGGAGGTGGAAGAATAGGACTGAGAGTTGCAGGAGGAGGCAGAGGCTGAGACTGTCTAGGCAAGAAGACTAGGACTTAGAACGAGCGAGGTGATTTGTTGTTATAGATCGCTTTTATGTATAGTTTTTTTATCCAGATGGATCTTAAAGCACTTTTCTTACTAATAGTGTATGGAATGGAATGCATTCATCACAGGAATGTAGCAACTTTGGAGTGGGAGACAGCAGTTGTTTAACAGTGAACAGCATACACACCAGTTTAGAACAAAGAATGCCATATACAGTTGAAACAGCGGGCAGGAATTAGGTTTAAAATTAGTGCTGTGTGTTTATGCTTCACTGCATATGAACAGAGTAAATAAAAACATAAAATACTATTGCTTTAAGGTTGCAATGTAACATTACTTAGAATCTGGAACAATACACAAGAACCAAAAAACAGAGAAAGAAATCCAGCTGCTCTGTAGAACAGAGAGGCACTCACCCCACCTTACTCTAGACTGGTTGCCTGCAAACTGACTCTTGCTGCTAAGCCCACATTGTACAGTTGCCTAGAGAGTCTCCTGAAAGCAGGACCAGAAAAAAAACCATGAAATTTAAAGTGACAGTATATAGTTTTAAAAGGGTTTTCAATACACCACACTGTTCACATACATGGTTAGGAAAAAGAGGGATCTCTATGGGGTATTCATGTCACACAAGAAACTAAGATGACAAAGGCCTCAAGCAAAGCCCAAACTCTCCTCTATGAAGAAAAATATCCATGTTTTAACTACATATGGAAATTGCACACCTTGTAATCTTATGAGCTATATTATAGCATTGCACAAAATGCTTACTTTAACACTGCAAATAACACCTTTCCATTTAACCTGTGTATAAGAATTCTTCCCCAAATAATTGTATATGATAACACACCAAAATTTACCAGTGTCCCTGAAAATACCCCTTAACACAGATTTTTTAATCTTTATGTATTATCTTTAAAATTCATTCTTAAACCCAAGTGAGCAGCTGCGTATTTCCAATATTTTGAATATGGCAATTGTGGTTACTGTTACAATGACTTAGTCAGATGATGACAAATTGTAGGCCACATGCCCTTTCTTCTTTTAAGCAAAATGTTAATCGTTGGTGAAACTTGGAAAGCTAGTGGAGTTGTCAATAGTGCCCAATTGGAGACAGGTTATGTAATCCACAGCACGTATGTTTCACGGGATGTTATGGAGGAAAAGGCAACAAATCACCTTTTAAAAATTCTGGAATGTTATTCAGTGCTTATGTACAATGTAACTAGAATGGAAACATATTGGATATTTTCTTTCTTGCCCCCCTCCCCCTTTTTTTTTTTAAACTAAGTAGCCTGTCTCCAGTTGGGCACTATTGACATCTCCGCCAACTGTCTAGGTTACACTAGCACAATGTCTATGGCTTCTCAGGATGTATTGCTATCAGAAGTGTTGCTCTTCTTCATTCTCCATCGTTGGATGGCTTGTTACCAAACTCCTATTTTTAAAAAAAATTATTTCCTTTTTAAGCCCTCATCCACCTTGCCCATAACTCTGATCATGTTATGTCTCCTGTCCCCTTTTCACTCACACCCCTCCCTAAGCTTCTTTGCTTGATCTGCATCCTGATCAAGGTTCCCCACAACACTGCTCCACCCGATGACTCTGTCCTTGTCTCTCTCCACAGTCTGCCTTTACTCTGGACTCTGTCACTATCTCCAGTCTCACAGGATCCTTTGTCTCAATCTTCCACTTGCATCTCTATGGCTTTTCCTGTGCAACTCTCTGTCTGGAATGCTCTCCTTGATCCATTCCTCCTTGCTCTTCTCCTTCAAGTCACTCGTGTGCTAGACTAATTCTTGCAAGTCTTCCAGCCACTAGGCATCCACCCTTCCACTCCAGCATACAGAGGTGAAGTTGTTACATATTAAAATAACAAGGGACTCCCATGATCAGTGCATCACCAAAACTACTGAAATTATATTAATTTTGCTTC
Source organism: Caretta caretta (assembly GCF_965140235.1). Taxonomy (NCBI): domain Eukaryota; kingdom Metazoa; phylum Chordata; order Testudines; family Cheloniidae; genus Caretta; species Caretta caretta. The sequence goes on from NC_134207.1 coordinate 181,174,652, forward strand.
ATCTCCTTCCTGTACAGGCTTTGGCAGGTACAAAACTTTTCAACTCATTTTCATAGATTCATAGATACTAAGGTCAGAAGGGACCATTATGATCATCTAGTCTGACCTCCTGCACAAAGCAGGCCACAGAATTTCACCCACCCACTCCTGCGAAAAACCTCTCACCCATGTCTGAGCTCAAATCATGGTTTAAAGACTTCAAGGAGCAGAAAATCCTCCAGCAAGTGACCCATGCTACAGAGGAAGGCGAAAAACCTCCAGGGCAGATTGGAAGAAGCCCTGGAGGAAAATTCCTTCCCGACCCCAAATATGGCGATCAGCTAAACCCTGAGCATATGGGCAAGATTCATCAGCCAGATTTAATAATTTTATTAAGATAATGTTGAAATAAGAAACGGTACAGAGTTCAAGCATAGAAGTTTCTGGTTGTCAGGGGATAAGGTACAGATTATCAAGGGGTGCAAAATTCGATTTAGGAGCTGGTGGAGCAAGGATCACATAATAATCTGCAATCTCCCTGACTGGGGGAAAAGTTTAACCGGTCAGGGTACAGACATCAAGATATGGGGTAAGTTATCCACACAACAGCTATGTTCAGTATGCGGGGTATAGTGAGTGAAGACGGGGGTGGGGATGGGTCTACCCTCATTTGGTGGGGTTTAATGTTCAGTGGGTTTACGGTTCCAGTTCATACGGTCCGATGGGGAAGGCCTCTCAGTCTCTTTCCCACAGTGTGTGCACAATGTTGTACCGGCTCACTCCTCCTGGTTCTGTCGGTGGCCGGTGATGTGCTCGATATAGATGTCCCTGGACCATCGGATGGTGTCCGAGACCATGAGGCACTGCATGAGCCGTGCGTAGCATCTACCGATCCCGCAGGTCCACAGCACACGCTCATTGCAGGGGTCCCAAGTGCCCAGGGCTCCGACGACCAGGGCGTTCAGCTGCACCTCGTAGCCCTTCGCTCTCAGGGTGTCTGTCAGAGGGGCGTATTTACTACAGAAAATTCTTTCCTGGGTAACTCAGATCCCACCCCATCTAACATCCCATCACAGGCCATTAGGCCTATTTACCATGAATATTTAATTACCAAAACCATGTTATCCCATCATACCATCTCCTCCATAAACTTATCGAGTTTAATCTTAAAGCGAGATACGTCTTTTGCCCCCACTGCTTCCCTTGGAAGGCTATTCCAAAACTTCACTCCTCTGATGGTTAGAAACCTTCGTCTAATTTCTAGTCTAAATTTCCTGGTGGCCAATTTATATCCATTTGTTCTTGTGCCCACATTGGTACTGAGCTTAAATAATTCCTCTCCCTCTCTGGTATTTATCCCTCTGATATATTTATAGAGAGCAATCAGATCTCCCCTCAACCTTCTTTTAGTTAGGCTAAACAAGCCAAGCTCCTTGAGTCTCCTTTCATAAGACAAGTTTTCCATTCCTCGGATCATCCTAGTAGCCCTTCTCTGTACCTGTTCCAGTTTGAATTCATCCTTCTTAAACATGGGAGACCAGAACTGCACACAGTATTCCAGGTGAGGTCTCACCAGTGCCTTGTATAACGGTACTAAAACCTCCTTATCCCTACTGGAAATACCTCTCCTGATGCATCCCAAGACTGCATTAGCTTTTTTCACAGCTATATCACATAGTCATTCTATGATCAACTAATACTACAAGGTCCTTCTCCTCCTCCTCCGTTACTTCTGATTGATGCCTCCCCAGCTTATAACGAAAATTCTTGTTATTAATCCCTAAATGCATGACCTTACACTTCTCACTATTAAATTTCATCATATTACTATTACTCCAGTTTACAAGGTCATCCAGATCCTCCTGTCCTTTTCTAAATTGGCAATACCTCCCAGCTTTGTATCATCCGCAAACTTTATTAGCACACTCCCACTTTTTGTGCTGAGGTCAGTAATAAAAAGATTAAATAAGATTGGTCCCAAAACTGATCCTTGAGGAACTCCATTGGTAACCTCCCTCCAGCCTGACAGTTCACCTTTCAGTAGGACCTGTTGTAGTCTCCCCTTTAACCAATTCCTTATCCATCTTTCAATTTTCATATTGATCCCCATCTTTTCCAGTTTAACTAATAATTCCCCATGTGGCACGGTATCAGACGCCTTACTGAAATCTAGGTAAATTAGATCCACTTCGTTTCCTTTGTCTAAAAAATCTGTTTCCTCCTCAAAGAAGGAGATCAGGTTGGTTTGGCACGATCTACCTTTTGTAAAACCATGTTGTATTTTGTTCCATTTACCATTGACTTCAATGTCCTTAACTACCTTCTCCTTCAAATTTTTTTCCAAGACCTTGCATACTACAGATGTCAAACTAACAGACCTATAGTTACCTGGATCACTTTTTTTCCCTTTCTTAAAAATAGGAACTATGTTAGCAATTCTCCAATCATACGGTACAACCCCTGAGTTTACAGATTCATTAAAAATTCTTGCTAATGGGCTTGCAATTTCAGGTGCCAATTCCTTTAATGTTCTTGGATGAAGATTATCTGGGCCCCCCGATTTAGTCCCATTAAGCTGTTTGAGTTTTGCTTCTACCTCAGATATGGTAATATCTACCTCCTTATCCTCATTCCCATTTGTCATGCTACCATTATCCCTTTAAGGTCCTCTTTCTCCTTATTAAAGACTGAGGCAAAGTATTTGTTTAGATATTGGGCCATGCCTAGATTATCCTTGACCTCCACTCCATCCTCAGTGTTTAGCGGTCTCACTTCTTCTTCTTCCTTTTAGGGAAGGGGCAAAATTCTATTAGGGGCAAAATGTGCCCCTTTTCAGTGTGCACAGAGGGTTCTGCCAGCAAAGGAACTGAATGTGATTCCACTGCCTTGGAAAGGGTCAGGTTTGAGGAGCCCATGAAAGAAGTGCATGCCACAGTGCCATCTCCAGAGGGGCACCATTCCATTGGGACTGGGACTTGTGGATCACCTCCTATACCGACCCACCAAACCATTCTCTGCTGCAGCAGCAGCACAGGTACCATGGAGGGCACTCTGGCTCTAACATTGGAGTGATGGTTGTGAAACATCTTCACTGCCATTCTGAGGCCTAGAGGGAATTATTCCTTCTCCCCCATCCTTCAGGAACTTTGTGATCTGCAGCCCAGCTGTTGGGGTTCTACTGTGAAGATAGAATTCAGTATTGTGGCCTCAGTCATTTAGGAGGTCTAACAATTCCAATTTTTCTTAAAAAATGTTACTTTTCCTCTTTAAGGTAAGGTTCTGCTCTGAAAAGAGCTTTTTACTGAGGGGTTGAACTGATGGGATTGCTACAGCGATGAAAGTGGGGGAAGATATCGACTTCCTTTCCATGGTTCAGGATGCACTGAGTTATGGCCAAAGATTGCCTCTTCTTCCTCCCACACTAGTGTAGTTTGCCTCTTTTGAAACGTATCTAATATCCTACCCTGTTAAGCTCTATCTCTAATAAGAAACCTCTCTGGTGTGGCCTGTGTATGCTTGCTGTATAGCAGAGTGCGAGGCCTCACTTTGTTTAATGGTTTAATTACAATGTCAGTGTGGATTCATTAGCATGACAGCTGTCACTGTAAATGGGCAAGCAGGGAGGCTTTCAGAGCCCCAGGGGTCAGGATAATTGATGTAGTGAACAGAATACTGTATTTACTAAACAATGGGCTGGGTCTCTATTTTGACCTGGGAAGGGCAATCAGTGTAAGAAGGGAATCGATAGCCGCTGAATTTTCATCAGGGATCAGATTGATTCAGCCACATTAACCTCCTCACGCAAATTATGTTCTGCTGGAGCTTGGATGATGATAGCAGGCTCCAAAGGAGGTTTACAGACTCTTACAGATTCGTGATGGTGTTTTGTTTTTGTTTAATACCTAGCATATTCTGAGATCCAGATCAGCAGCGTTGGCAAATCAAAGAAAGAGAGAATCTACCTCAACTGTATTCAGATGTTCTTTATATTTGTTTCTCCTTCACTTCTCCAGTCTCTTGCTCTTCATGATATAACACCACAGAATAGTTTTCCTCTTCTACTTCACTTCATAAAATGGGCTAGTGGAATAGTAGTTGGAGAGGAGTTAACAGTATTGACATTTCTTCTTGAACGAAGTTCTCTTCCATGAAGTTTTAATGCATCACCTTTGCCACCCACAATCTACTGCCTTATGTAGTGACTAGTTGAGGTTTTATGTTGTCCAGTGTGGGCTTCCCAATGATACTATTGCTGTAATTCCATGGGCCCCCTCTGTGGAGCCAGCCTATCTTAAAGCTTCTGTTGGCAGACTTGCCATTCAGATAATCTAGCCCAGGTTTACAATTGTTCCTTGTATTTCTTCTTTTTCTCATCTGCCTATCTTTGAAGCATGGGAATTTTTTGCAAAGTTATTTTATAGGTGATCCTAAAAACAGAGGCCAACCAAATAAGGCCCTGTTAGACCAATATGTAAGAGTTAGTACTGGTTGAAATATTTCAACAACGACAAAAATGTTGTTCTGATTAAGTCAAATGTTTTGCCAAAATGTATCAATTCAAAATTTTTCATTTTTTTAAATTAAAATTGAAAATGAAAAATTTGGGGGTATTACTTTTTGAAATTGTGTTTTCCTTTTCGGTACAGAAAAAACACTTTCTCCAATTTTTCCTTTTTTTCACTGGAAAAAGGGGAAAAGTAAAGAAGTGAGGGTTTCCCCCACTATTTTCTTATTTTTAAAAATTACCCCCCCCCCCCACACACACACCCTTTTCCCAGTCAAACAAAGTGGGGGGGAGGAAAGCTTTTATTAAAAAATGTGCCTTGCATGGTATCAAGTATCAGAGTGTTAGTCTGTATCCACAAAAACTACAAAGAGTCTTGTAACACCTTAAAGACTAACAGATGTATTTGGGCATAAGCTTTCGTGGGTAAAAAACCCACTACTTCAGATGCCCAAATAAATCTGTTACTCTTTAAGGTGCCACTGGACTCCTCATTGATTTTATTAAAAAATGGATTGTGAATGTCTGAGGTTTTTCCCCACCAATATGAAATGATTTTTTTTGAAAGTTTAAAAACTTTTGTTGAAAAATGAAAAATTTTGAATATATTTTCTATATATACTTTATACTCCACTCTCCCTCAATGCTAGTAGACATACAGTGCACCATATTTATCCTGCAAAGAAGGAATCCCACACCATTCCTGTGGATAAGCAAGCCGCATCTTATCCTTTATAACTTGTACTATGGGACCTTTATGGTGCTAGGTACTGTACAAATGCATGGGAGCAAAAAGCTCACTGTCTAAATAGGGTGGGAGGGGAAATAGAGACACAGAGAAATGAAATGATTTGCCCAAGGTCACAGAGCAGGTCTGTGGCAGTGGCAGGATTAGAACTCATGACTCCCTGTCCACTAGACCACACAGCTTACCATATTGTAAGGGTTTTATACTTACTACCACTAACATAGTATCTACGCACTCACCGTATTGTTCTTCTATGACAAACACAGTAAAATGAGTAAATGCTGCACACTGTACATGTCTCACTTATCGAGTTTGGGGCAGATTAGTAGAAATAAATCTTGCATAACTCTCGTAAGCCATAAACATCCTGTTAGGTTCTAAATGGGGAGCCTAATCGCAATCTAAATGTTTTCACTCCAAGTGCAAAACCAGAGAGAAAAAATTTCACAGCACTGTTAACATGCTGTAGAGGAAACCGGACTGTTACAATATGCAAAGTCCTTGAGAAGGCACAGGAAATTGGCACACCAAGGGTTAATCTAACAGCCAGGGGATCTTCACTCAGTTAAGAGGCAGTGACTTCTATGATAAGTTTGACTTGCATAAAGTCGTCGCAAGGGCACAGTGTGTGTGTGTGGGTGTTTCGCCCAAGACAGTGACCTGCCGGGATTTAGTATTGTACTATAGAAGCTCATGTTTAATTTAAAAAAAAAAAAAAAGCGAGAAGTATCATCCTATGCCTGGTTTTAAAAAATGTAAATGATTAATATTGGTAATGCGTAGCGAAAGGAGTAGGTGGGGAGGGAAGAGGGCACAATCAGATTGACTCTAGAAGAGGCTTCCGCACACACACACTCATTGTGTCGCCTCTGTTGGTTGCATAAGTGCTTTTAAAATAATGAAATTACTGCCATCAGAAAGAGGAGAGATGTCATATGAGATTTTGGGGGGAGACGGAAGGAAGAAGGGGAGTTCAGTTGTTTGGTTTAAAAATATCTCTTGCAATATTTGCACTGGCCCAGGAAGTTGAATTGCCAAGTCTTTTAATAATTAAAAAGGAAATGCCTGACAAAGTAAGAAAACGTATGCAGAAGCATGTGGGAGTTTTTTGTTTTAAAATAAGCAAATCATCTGGACGTTTCATACTGTGTGGTCTGTCTTAGTTATGGCAAAACAGTGTGTTACCATTGTTAGTGCGGTAGGAAATGGAAAGAAAGTGTGCGTGAAATGCATACATATATAATATGCCTGCTTGTGAACTGATCTGAATGCTGCTTCCCAAAGCAAGAGCTCTGTGTGTTTTGCGTTATTGTAAAGGAAGGAGTGGCTTTGCAGCAGTGAAAGTTTGAATTCCTCACCCAATCAGTTCTTGTAATGATTCTGTGAAGGGCATCAGCATGAAAGATACAATATTAGCACAGAAGGAGACATGTCATTTCACTCAAGTCGGAGAAGGGAAGAAAGCAGGAGGAGGGGCAATAGAGGGGAGGGAGCCCTCCTGTGAATAATTTTCAATTCAATTAGTGTGCGCTGAACAAGGTAATAAAAAGCATCAGGGACGGGTGCAGATGTTTCAATAACAATTGGCTTCACTAGAATCCTCATTGATATGGAACATGATATAAATAGAAAGCCAGTGTCTGTGCTTGTGACAAATAGGGGGTTTTACTAGTCAACCAAATACCTGCTAGCAGTACACACCAAAGAGTGAAAACAGAGACCCCGCAGAAGAAGCCAGTTGCCAGTGAAGGCCCCTCACTGTGTACAGTGATAACAGTTCTTTGGTGACAACATGAAATCTGGTGAGCTGTGTTGTGCTTTCCCTGGGTCTGCATAGTCCTGTTAGGTGACAGAGATCAGGTAGGTTTTTTTGAGGGCACCGATAATTTCAGGCTCACAACTTCATAAATGTTATGAGCTGCTGTTTGGATGAGAAATATTCAGGATGGGATTTTATAATGTGCCTTGACTAACCAGCCCTTTGTTTTCAATAGTAGAATAGGATTATGTATCTAGTATAAATATCTCCCTTAGGACCGAGTGTGTGTTTGCAGCTTTCTATGAATCTATAGTCCAGGGCCTTATTTTAATGACACACTTGTACAAAGTTCAGCTGAACTAATTGTTGGCACAAAAATATTAATAATCAGATCTTCCCTTGATTTTAGCTATTTCTTGGTGTAACATGATGAGTAGTGTGTTGTGTCCCCAGCTAATTCCTAGTCCACACAGAGGATAAGGATCTATCCCTGCTCCCAGCAAATGAAGTTACTCTTTGATAGCCCAAATGCTAGAAGCCTGCTGTTTGGATCTTGTGATCCAGAGTTCTGTGCCACTAATGACCCGTTGGATTAGGGATGTTATAAGAATGAGCACTTTAGCCAAGAAGCATGCCTCAGAGTCTGTCTCTCTACATCAACCATGTAAACCCCATTATTTCAGCATTTCAATATTAGACTGTGTGTTTCATTGGGAGTGACTGTGCTCTGGCAAAAGATGGATTGATGGCTTAATACTGTAGATCTTTTCCCACCTGTAATTTCTATGAAAGCCTGCTTGCTGCAGTAAAATGACCAGTATATAGCTGTGCATGTGAGAAGTATCTGAAGAGATTGGAAAGGTAATGAGGGCAGCATGCTAATCAAAAACAAAGGGAACTGACCTCCTCACTCCTTTCCCTTCAGGGGTGTCTTCACTTCTTCTCCTGTAGCGACCTCCCTTACAGGAGTTTTGGAACAGCAGAATTTGCATTTCTTGGGTACTTTGCTGACCGTGCCCCCTTCTTAGAGCTCAACTTTCTGAAGTGCTGCAGGTGTGCATAGGTGCATGGAAGCCCCATGAGAACTGGTGCCCAATCTCTGCCCAAAATAATTGGGCACCTCCCTCTTTCCTAAGGACCTTCATTATTTCTTAAAAGACACTTTGGTTTCATTTCCTCCCCTTTCTTCTGCAGAGACACTTTCCTGAAATCCTGATGACTGTCAAAGAAATGTTAACGTGTCTTGTCTTATAAGTAGACCAGAAGTCTGTACTGGCAGAGTCAGAGCTGATCGCCTATTTTAATCTCAGATCATTGGTCTCTAGCTCAGGCTTTCACAATCAGCTACAAGTCCTGCGCTTTTGGAGTCACAGGTTAATGACACACTGTGTTTAATGTGGTACTCTTCAGGGTCTTTGACTATCACCTGAAAATTAAAGTTAAAATCCTTTCTATGAGGAATGTCACTCAGATCAAAATCCTGGATCCAAACACCTACGAACATGGGGGGGGGGAAATCTGGATCTAGCGCTGAACTTTTGAATTTTCAGCTCATCTCTGCATTAAATAACAGATCATGCCTGACGGGAGGAGTCCTAGAATAAAGGAGAATTGTGCTGTGTGGGTGACCCTTGGAAGCTCATACTGTTGTTGATTGGTGGGATGACAATGTTTTGTATTATTTACCTATATAACATGAATATGAACAAAACATCTAAAATAAATAAGGCTGTCGCTTGAGTCATAAGTTGCTTGTGGGCTTTCACAGACCAGAGGTTTTGCCTTTTCATAGAGTGTTAGGTTATGGCAGAGATTTTCAGATTTATTCATAATCTGGCCCACACTTTAATACAAAAATTGTCCTGGGGGACCATATGCCAACCCTCCTGCAATCCCATGGATCGTCCCCCTCGTAATAATGATGGGTAGGTAGCAATTGCATATGATGGAGAATATTTGTGTATGTTTAGGTGTCTGAAGCCAGTTTAGCAGCTGGAAATGAGAAGGAACAAGTACTATATGATCAGTCAGCTGTTCTTGGACCGCCACAAGTTTACCATGAGCCAAAAGTGGTCCATGGACCACAGTATAGAAATTTGGGGGTTATTGATTTAAACTTCTCAATCTTGTCTCATCAATTTGCCCTAAACACAAAACTTTGGCTCAAGACTGCTCCAGGCTGGTGTAGCTGAGACCGGAACTTGGCCCAGTCTATCTATTTGCATCTAACTTGGCATGCAAGATAAATCTGCTTGTTTCTTCAGAAACAAAGGGGCAAAACTCCAGCTGGTGTAAACTAGAGCAGTTCCATTGACTTGAAGTTGTGATGGTTTACACCAGCTGAGGATCTGGCCCTCCCTACATCTCTTATGATGAGAGAGGCCAAGTGCATATTTCCACTTGTTGGTTGTAGACTGTCTTGCTAGGTGATAGATCAAAAATGCACTGTTCTAGAACTTTTGTTACAACTATTGTGGACAACATGATGAACGCATATTCAAAGGAGCATACTTGTAGAAAGGATATTGTACGTCTTTTGGAAGTAAATGCTGCACTCATGCATATAGGCTGAATGTTTATTAGCAGAACTTCAGCAGTTTGCTTCACATTCTAACAGCCAATGCATTAGTCTAATTTCTAGTAATGCTGGACCAGAGGGTCTCGGGCTACATTATGTTTGCCTTAAAAGGACACTATTATAAATATCCTCTTTCTTCAGGGACAAGGGGAGCGATTGGTTGACTCAAACTTGATAGCTAAGTTCAGCTATCAACTTCTACCTTCCTCCACTAGTTTATAAATTCAATGCATTTATAGCATCCAGATTTCAAGTTTCTCTGTCAATAGTATAAAAAATTGTAGTATGATATCTTCTACACAATTAAATGGTTAGATAATTTGGTGAATCAAAGCTGATCTGTTTGCAGGTACAGAATATTATAACAGTCTTTTTTTTCTTTTTTTTTTAAAGGCTCTGATATTGTATATGAAACATTCTATTGTTTTGTTTAGTACAGAGGAAAATGTATTTCTCTAATAGATCCATGTTTTTTCAGGTTAATTTTTTTTACATTTTAACTTTTGGTACCTAAACATATATTCTCTTCTCTTTTTTACTCATATTTAACTTATTCTTAACTTATTAACTTAACTTATTAACTACTTCTTCTTTTTTTTTTTTAACCCTTTTGCCACGCTTTTGGCAGGAGGCATGTTAGCTTAGTGCCTAAGGTGCTGGACTACAATCCTGGAAGTTTTGGGTTTGAGTCTCACTTGATCTCATGCTGAAAGGCTGCCTCCAGTTCACCCAGTTGCAAAAGGGATACCTGATCCATCAGTTTAGGGAAGGGAAAGGCCATGAGACAAAATGCTGGTCACATCACTCCCTTGTGTACCATTGGCTATGGAAACTGACAGGTCTTAAACTATGTCAGCAGAGGCTGGATAAATGGGTCTAGCTTGTTTTGAAGCACCTCAACAGTGCTTCTTATGCAATAACCCAAAGGGTTTAATGGTTACTTGTATCATAGAGTTTAAGGCCAGAAGGGACCACCAGCTCATCTAGTCTGATCTCCTGAATATCACAGGCTAGCAGTGCCACCTGCACACTAAATACAACAACCGTACAATTGTATTATGTTTGTTGATCCTATCTACTCTCAATATCTTGTTCAACATTCTTATCTGCCAACCTCTCTCTCCTCCTCTTTTGTCTTCAGTGTGCAGAAAATTTGCTCAAGGCAAAACCTCTGGTCAGTGAAAGTAATGGTACACTTAATCCTTTGTTGATTTTACTCCATATAGAAAAAGCAAGCTCTGGCAGCTTTTACATGTAACCTGGTTTTGTTACTCTAATACTATCAGTTTTGCAGCTTTTTTTTCTTCTTCCTAGGGAGGCACTACTGTGATTTCAATTAAATTCATTTTCTGCTTAATGTCATGTTTATCATTATGAGTTTTCTGTGTCTTGTATAATTTATTGCTTTGTATGTTTGTGCCATTGTGTTATTTATTGTGATTTTTACTGTAATGCTCTCTAACTCACTCAATGTGTGTGCATGAATTAGCGGTGCCATTTTCAAAAGTGCTCATTGTTGTTCTAACTCTACTCCCACTGAAAAAGTGTTGGCTTAAATCTGCTCCCATTAAAGCCAATGGGAGTTAGACCAACACTGTGCACTTTTGAAAATCACTCTCTTGTGTATTTACAGTTACATATTTTACATAATCTTTTGGGGACTTTGTTCTGTATGTGTGTAGCATGTAGCACAATGGGGTCTGGGCCCATGACTGGGGCAGCTAAGTGCTCCTGCAATGCAAAAAATCCATAATAATATACACACACACACACACACACACACACACACACACACACAGAGTCTTATGCATGAATGATTTTCAAACAAACAAAAAGGCCTATAAATGCATCAAACTTTTGATTTGATGCCTATTTGACAATCTCTAGCATTTGTGCAATATTTTACAGGCATGCTGCTGGTCCATTTCCTGTCTGATTTATGTTTTATTATGGAGAGAGCTAAAACAGCTCAGATAATTCATGAGTGAGGTACTGTTGCTTTATGTTAGTGAAATTAGAAAGTAAGATCTATCAGCATGTAATATGACCATAAAAATAAGCACAGCCACAGCATCCTAAAGCAGAGTAATTGAATCATTGCAAAGATACACTCGAAAACAACCTTCCACTTAGAACTCCTGCAGTATATCAATGGAACTTTTGGTTACTCTGTAGTAGAACAGTAGACCAGTCTCCTTCTGAAGTGGTGGGGAGAATGAAAAGAATTGTTCGTGTGTTATAACATACTAGGCAATACAAAATAAATGTGATTTCTTATAAATAAAATATTTATAGCTTTTGGTCTCAAGATACCCCAAGGTGGATTTAGTCTGAATTTAATTGCTAATATAGCATAAAATATAGCACTGACCATAGAACAGCACACCAGGTGACTGGTACATTAGGTACCTTCTCAGAGATTGAAAACATTATTTTAAACTTATTTGTAATGACAACAGCTATTCTTCTCTGTTAAGTCCAGGAGGAGCCTACATGTGCACAAAGCACAAGTGGCTAATTTCTTGGCCTCACTGACAAACTGGAGTGTGGGACCGTTTGGAGAGCCAGACAGGCCTCAGTCAGACCCAGAGATCAACACTTCAGCCCGGCCTGCGTCACTGCTGATGAAAAGTGCCTGTCACTCAGAAGGCAGATTATCCACACAGAATGACAGCGAGCAGATCTCCCCCTCTCTCACCCACAGCATTGTTCTGGCTGGGTGATCTGGAGAGTACACCAGGCTCAGATCAGGAAATGTAAGATAGGAAGCATAAATGTTTTAATTAAACAAATGGCTCTTTTTTCCTAGCTAAGGGCCAAATCTCGGTTGCTTTACTCCTGGAGTAGTCACACTGGAGTGAGTGGGATTACACGTGGGGCTAAAGGACATAGGATTTAGCCCGAGAAGTGTCAAAATGCCACCTGCACTGCCCAGTGAATTACTGCCATTTGACGCTTCTAAATCAGGTCATGGCAATGGGTAGGCCATCGTGATAAATCTTTCTCTGCTATTGACAGCATTTGTGGTGGGGGTTTTCTTGTTGTTTTCTGTTCTAATTCCTCCTTGATTGTATAGCTTAATATCAGCTGTCACTGTTAGGTACAAGAAAGGTCATTTACAAATGTTTGTTATAATCCAAAGATTAGTAAAAACGTTAAATGCAGCCAACAACCCATGGAACTCTGGAGGAAAAATATAACATGTAATATGAATAGCAGACATTTGTCAATCAGCTTAATTTCATGGTAGAAATGATATCCTGGATGAACACCCTACTTCAGGCTGTGAAAGCACAGGTGAGAAGAAAATGATTTACTTTAAACTAGAAGTTTATACTAAGCCATGGTGTCCTCTCTCACTGCCTTTATTTTCCCTAAGCATAGATACTCTCACCATGTAGGATATGATAAAAAAGGGGTTAAAGTAGTTAAAATGCCCATTCAAATTTCCTTTGCTATTAATGATATCTCTAGCTCAGCCTACATCCTCATTACTCTGGTTGTGTCCACAATAAAGTAGTTCCATAGACACTCTGGTTCCAAAACGAACCTATTGGATGGAAAATGGGACCTGCAGATGGACCTAAAGATCACGTCAACAAGGGTTTCCACTTCAACAAGAAGGGATTAAAGGCTGGATCCTGCTCCCATTGAAGTCCATGACAAAAGTCCCCTTTACATTGGTGGTGCAGGATGAGGCTTTTAGATAGCAGGAGTTTTTTAATTGCATCCAAAATGTGAAACAAATTATTCTAATTGTTGCAGGAGACCAATGGTACAGACATATGGCACTGTCTCTCATCTGTCAGTTTGTCCATCTGTCTGGCTCACATCACCATAGTATCCAAGCACCTCTTACTTCATTAAGATGTGTTGCCTTGACCTATTTTCCCTCTAGCTATATCTCTGTACTTATCAAGGCATTTAATTTTTTGAATTGCTGGATTTCAAGATTTCTCTGGAGAAGAGGAAAGCCAAGGATTATATTTCAGATGTTCTATATCAGGAAAATCGAAATTGGATTAGCTAGTGTTTTGTTATATTCTTATGCAACACATTTAATGTTTTTAACAGACTAGCAATGGTATATATTCTCCAATACATGGAACAAGGGAAGATAGGACCCATATCTTATGAAGTCACAAAATTTTATAAAGTACCGTGACTTACAGGAGAGGTTCAAAAGTAATATTTGGGTAAAAACATCTTTTAAAATATCAGGGAAATACATGGAAGATAGTAAGCATTTTTGTCTGTGTATATTATGCCTTTCCTCTTCAAAGCTCCTTACACATGTTAATTAAACCTGACAGCACCCCTGTAATGTAGTAATTATGAAGGGTGAGAAGTTAAGCAATTTCCCCAAGACCAGAAAGTGAGTCATAACCAGAATCGGGATTAGAATTTGGGAGTTTGTGGGCTAAGAATTTCTGAAAATTCTACTATCTGAAGCATAGATTAGCTCAATTGACAGGGAGACTAAGGGTGTGTCTACGCTTCAGTTAGACATCTGCAGCTGGCCTGTGCCAACTGACTCAGGCTTATGTGGTTCGGTCTAAGGGGCTGTTTAATTGCAGTGTAGACGTTCCAGCTCGGGTTGGAGCCCAGGCTCTCTGACCCTGGGAGGTAGGAGAGTTCCAGAGCTTTGTGTCAGCTTGAGCACCAAAGTCTACACTGACATTAAGCTGTCTATGCAATGTAGACACACCATTAGCATAGGCGGCGAGTTGTATGGGCCTGTGATGCCCGTGCTTCACCAATATTTAGGAACGTGGGCCTGGCTCCTCCAATGTTTAGGCTTACCGTGCTGTGGGGGCCCAGTGCTTTGGGGGGATGTGGGATCCCGGGCGGCCTAGGGAGTTAGAGGGAGGCCTGGCACCAGCAGCAGCGAGCGACCCGGCCCCAGCCTGTCCTGCTCTGCTCCACCCCACCAGCTCCCAGCATCTTTTGGAGGAGGGGGCGCAAGCCAGAAAGAGGTGTGGGGGGGCGGCTTGGGGGAAGGGGTGGAATGGGGACAGGGAGGGGGCGGAGCAGGGGCAGGCTGGGTCTGGGTAGCTCGCTGCTTCCAGTGCCAGGCCCCCTGCTAACCCTCCAGGCCACCTTGGACTCCACATCCCCCTGAAGCACAGGGCCCCCCAAAGCATGGATGGGACAGCTGTGGGTCCAGGGCGGCCTGGAGGGATTAGCGGGGGGCCTAGTGCTGGCAGCAGTGAGCGACCCAGCCCCAGCCTGCCCCTGCTTTGCCCCCTCCCCGCCCCCATTCCACCCCTTCCACCGCCCCTGCCCCGCCTCTTTCCAGGTACAAATCAGAATGTAAAACTAGAACCTGTCAGCTTGCTGGGGAACATGCACTATGAATAGCACCCTCCCATACGCTTGCCAGAAGAACAGGCGAACTAAGATGTGAGTAAACTAGCGAAGGTTCCGATACCATTCAACTCCAAATAATGAAAATGTGGGTTGCAGTAACTCAGTAAAATACTGTAAACAAAGATCATGCAAATGTACAGGTCGATGCACACCCAAACATTTAATTAACCTGCATTAGCGCGCTGCATAGCTGTGTTATGGCAATTGTGATGATATCTCTAGCTCAGCCTACATCCTCATTACTCTGGTTGTGTCCACAATAAAGTAGTTCCATAGACACTCTGGTTCCAAAACGAACCTATTGGATGGAAAATGGGACCTGCAGATGGACCTAAAGATCACGTCAACAAGGGTTTCCACTTCAACAAGAAGGGATTAAAGGCTGGATCCTGCTCCCATTGAAGTCCATGACAAAAGTCCCCTTTACATTGGTGGTGCAGGATGAGGCTTTTAGATAGCAGGAGTTGTGATGTGGCCATTGAACAAAAATAGGAAGCTGTTTAATGTATGCCATGGTTACAGCATGATTCCAGGTGCTTAGAGAGTGGTATTGTGGGGATACAGCATGTTAACTAGCAAGTTGTTGTGGAAAGATGAGGGGATGAGGTTAAATTTAGTAGCTGGGGGAGGAGGAATGTTTTAAAAATGGATTGTGTTACCTCAGGTCACAGACCGGGCACCCACACCCACCAAAAAGCTCTGAGATGAATCTGAGGAAGTGTGTGGTACTAGTAAGGGGTGGGGTGCGGACATGGCTTTGTGACTGGCGAAAAGGGAGTGCAGCATTGCATCCTGGGATATCTTCCTGTAAATTCCCTGCTTTGTCAGGTCAGGTTGGTCCCTCTAACTGTGCAGAAATGTACAAGTGAGGCACTACGCAGACGTGATGATGCTTTGTGACCCTTTCAGCTTCGGGTTTACTGTGGTACATTTTCTAATGCTTTTTGTCTGTATGATGCAGGAGGTAAGACTAGATGATCATAAGGGTCCCTACTGGCCTTAAAAAATCTATGAACTTTAACTCTTGGGCTTGGCAAGTCCTGCATCTCCTAGTTGGGAACGCATCACATCAGTCTCTGCTGAGTTAGCACAAACCTCTAAGAAGGCTGATGCAATCCTATAATGCTGCCTGAGAAGCAAATGCAGTCCATTTCCCATTAGTATCCTCTCTGAACTGGCCATCTTGTATTTAAAATGCACTTCATTAGCCCCATCAAATGAAGCAATGGCATTACACATATATTTATCGATGCTGTCCTAGCTCTACCATTTTGTTATGAAGTAATGCAATGACAGATCTGGTGCTTCTTTGAGAGAACTGCAAGCAGGGCTGGTTCTAGGGTCCCATTACTGGGGAGCGTGAAGGGGGTATTTTGGGGGCCCTGGATATCACTATTTACAAAACAAACTTCCTGGGGTCCAGGGGCCAGTTGGACACCCTGGAAAATCTTGGCTATTAAGAGTGTAAAAAAAAAAATAAAATGTGGCTAGTGTGTCAATATTTTGCTGTGATTTATAATTTATATAAAGGATGAAGACTCTAATCTGCTGCTGTTCCATGACTTAACATTGGATAACTTTGTACATATTTTGGCCTTTCTGAAAATAATTGGGGGTCCGTGAAGATTATTTCGGGAGGCAGGCGCGGACGTCTCCTGTGCCCCCCTGGTAGTGCCAGGCTTGACTTGAAACCCTGGATTGAGAACAGATTAAAGGGGCTGAATGTGAGGAGAAAATAACCTTCCGCTGAGCTGGACTAGTTAAACTAAGGAGGGACCCAGGGGCAGTACTCCCATCACTCTTCCTCTGCTAAAAGCAGAAAGAAAGTGCATCTGGATTTGGGTAAGTAGCACCCCCTACTCCTTGTTTGGTGACATGAGAGCTCCTTCTCCTGTTTCAATCTATCCTAATCACTTGGGATAGGCTCCTGGAGTCCTGTGGGGACATCGGAATCTCAGCTTTCATTTTAAAAATGTTTTTCCAGTTCTCACCATTGCCAACAAAAGCTTGACAACTTGATTTGACTGTAACCAACGAAGTGATATCTGCCTGAGTCTGCAGAAGCCTGAAACAAGAGCTCCTGGAGATGTGAACTACCCCATTTATCTCAATGAGACACTAACACTGAAAACCCACTGCTTTGGAGATTCCCTACTGACACCATCTCAACAGAGGACTCTGTGTGTGTGTGTGTGTGTGTGTGTGTGTGTGTGTGCTTAGGATGGGGGCGGGGATGCTTGTTGCTATTACCCCAGCATGGCGTGTCCTCTGCTTGGATTGGTCATGTCTCAGGCACTCCTCTGGGATGGAGCCCAATTTGTCTGAAGCCACGGAATGGTGGCTCAGCTTGCACAAAGATGAGGTGATGAGTAGCCCCCAGATGGCTCTTGTGTGCGAGCTGCTAAGACGAACACCACAAGCAGGGGCTGGGCCACAGTGCCCAATGGGGGGGATGTGCCTAGGGACCTAGGTTTTCTTAATCTGGTCCTGGCCACAGCAAGACAGAAATAAAAGGTCTGGAAAAGAGCGAGAGAGAGAGCATGAGATATGAGAACAAGCCCAAGAGAAGAGAGAGAGGTAAAGAGACAAGGTCTCATGCCTTATTTCAAAGTAGTGTTCTGCAATGATGCTTTTTGATCAGTGGAAGAAAAGTTGAGGCTGCTGTAGTAACATGGGTGGTAGTCGTTTTCAGTTATTGCACAAGATCAACAACTAACAGAAGTCTGATGCTTTCCAGCCACGTCACCTCTCTGGCCATCCTCTAGTGTATTGCTCAATGCATTATGATACAATTGCAGCCCCTCTCGTAAAGTACATTTTTTCTTCCAGCTGAAAATGATTGAAAATATGTCGGCACTTTTCACTGAGCTGAGGGAATTTGGTTGGGATGTCTGAGGATAGCTAGCGTACTTTTTAAAAAGAGTTCAATCTGTCAGAGCTTGTTTGTGAGCTGATGCCTCATAAAGGAAAACTAGTGCTTTGTAGCTCTGAAGTTCATTCTTCTACACTGCGGTGTCTAGTCTGGATGAGATTTTATCATACAGGCATGGCTCAGTAATGTTGGTGTGAAGCCACCTTGCCCCAGGGTGAGCTCTAGGGGGCACTGTGCCTCCTCCAACCTCTAGGCTGCATGCCCACTGCTACAGCCCTTTGAGGGGTGTGGTTTATTCCCCCCTGTATGGCCAGATAACTCTGCTGGCCAGTGCACAGGGGATGCTAAGTTAAGGGTTCCTTGCACTCTCGAGGAAGTAGGGAGGGAGCAGAGGTTTTCACATGAAAGGGAATTCTGCTCAGCCCTTAAGCAGGCCATGCTATTTCCTCCAAAGTGCATGATTCCCTGTCATTGGGTTCATGTAGGGTAAATTGTGCTGTGTTGCACACATGCAATCCTACTGAATTTTGAATTCATGTGGCATAAAAGAAAGATGTGGACATTTATATTTGTTCATTTGATTCCAATGACACTGTGTTTATTAGGTAAGTGACTGGAGGCAGGGATATACATTTTCCAGTTTGACTAGAGTGGAAAAAACCCTAAGGATTGATTGACTGTACTGTGGTCAAGCAAATCCAGTGTTGTCATGTTAGGACCAAAAATGCAATTTTTTTTTTTAAACAAAGTACCTAACATTTTTCTCAAATGGTGATTTCCTTGTTAGCATTGTAGAAGCCAGAAAATGTTACCTTCCCACTTGCAAACTGAAATGGCGACATGCAGAGAATGGTCTACTAGGAAACTAAGCAAAGCTGCCAAAGTCATTTCTCTAGGAACTTTGAAGAGAGTCTTGTGACTAGTGATGAATATGACCTTTAATCCTAGAAGTGATACACCACTCAGTGTGCTCTCCCCTCCCCAAAACTCTTGCATCCACCTTGAAAGTTCTTTGTCCGACTGTACAGTAAAAGCTGTAAATCTGTACCCTTGTTTAGTGTGGCATGTACTCTGCCTCTAATCCAATTTCCCTTCTGTTTGTTCTCTGTACAGCCTCATTCGGCCTGACAGCTATTTAATAAACCTATTTGCTTTTCTTTGACATGAGGCAGAAGTGGTGGGTGTTGAAGAGCCATAAGGCCCTAGTGGACAATGAAACCCTTTCCCACTCAACACTCTTCCAACTCAGCACAGATAAATTGTGAAGAACTGGGAAATTAACCCATCCTATCTTCTTTAAGGGAAAAAAAAATTAATGAGAGCAGCATGCATGGGCTGGTACATCTTGAATTCAAGTCTTTGCTTCTTCTTTCTGTACAAGAAACCCTCTTCCTGCTTCTTGACTGATCACCAAAGGGATAAAAAGACAGAGGTACCAAGTCTTTCTAATGA